>NW_017534521.1:6260-34596 GCF_001853355.1 Bactrocera latifrons | reverse complement strand
ATTTTGCCATGAGATGCGTATTTCAGGCGCTAGGTAGACAATTTCACGATTTCAGGCGAATTTCCGAAATTTCAAGGCCGGAGTTGGGGTTGAAGATGCAATCCGATCTCAAAAAAAAAAGTTGCATTGGAATCAGGGAGTACTAAGGCAACTTTTCCCCACTATTAGAAATCCCGAATCGAAAAAAGTTTGGAACCGACCCACCCTACTCTATACCGTTGCTAGAATCGCCAGAGCGAAGTCCGGATTTGAACCCCATTGAAAATGTTTGGTTGATAATTGCGAAGGTTGCGTATGCGAATGGGCGTCAGTATTTGAAATATTCTAAAGTCAGTTACTTTTGACAATAACTCTTATGTTAAACCACCAAAAAGCATGTGCGAACCAAAGTTCGCGCACTGTACACTCGATCACGTATGTCATCATGCCAGATTACGATAGAAGAGTTATGATCGCGTATGTTATAATACGAAATACAGGCTTTTACGAAATACAGGCTTTTACGAAATAAAGGTTCTTACTCTTGAACCTCKTTGAAGATACAAGGCGTTCCAAAGTAATCAGGACTTAAAAAAGCAACAGAACCAATGGTTTCTCAGCAAAATCAATTTATTTTATTTAAACTAGTCTCTTTTTGCTTCAATACCGTTTTTTGCACTGTCCAAAAGCATGACGAATGAGTGCTTTGACCGCCAGTATGCCGGTGAATAGACTTTATGTCATCATAACGCTTTCCTTTCATGAGCAAATGCATTTTTGCGAAAAGGAAGAAGTCGCACGGTGCCATATCAGCTGAATACGGGGAGTCGTTAATGGCTAAAATGTGATTGTTGATCAAGTAATTTGTCACAAGCGTCGATCGATCTGGGCAATTTTTGGTCGCCACACAATTTGTGCGTGCGTTGTTTATGTCCTCACGCCCACTTTGAAAACATTGAAACCACACGTGCACTCTGCTACGGGATAGGCAATATCACAACCATACTAACACTTAAAACGCAATAACTTCACGTCCAGTCAATGAAATGTCATGAAATTCTCATTGGACAATCGATAAAGATAGAAGTTTCTAACTTACCAGCGCACCATATAAATGTTCCTGTTTACTTTGTAACACACCTTGTATTAGGGTACTAATATCAGTAAAAACATATGTACATACATACAAGATGCATAAATATATATTTACCTACTATTCCGATCTACATATTATTCCAAATAATATATTGTAATTTAAAACCAACCATGCCACAGAGGCATAGATTACAAATGTGTAATATTAATAAGTAGCTTGAGCTTTAAGATTGATTCAATAAAGTAGGTACTAAACTAACATCAACAATTTATTAACGAAGCTCAATACTGAATGAGCGTAGTAAAATATATGCAAAAAGCATAAGCAAAAGTTAAAACAACAAAACCACAAATATGGCCTACAAAAACAATTTTTTTGTTTGGTGCAACTCTGTCTGTATCTGTCGTCGGTAAAGCGTATTAAGCGTATTGCTGCTACTAGATGTCAGCTGACAGCTCTGGTTTAACTAAAATTCTTATTTTTTCCGGTTTTATTCAAAGTCTGTCATTGGATGATCATCACTTTTATGAGATTAATAGTACAAATTTATTATGGAAAGTAATTCGAGTAGTTGCTGTAATGATCCTGACCAGTTTTCTTATATATGYGGCGAGTATATAATGAAAAATCAATGGTAACCGATTAATGACATAGTAATTCGCTTGTATTCTGCTTACTTTGGTATTGAAATTGGCCATCAAGATAAAGCGCGAACGAGAACTGATATGAAAAATGTGACTGATATTAAAAATGTGACTGATATTTTCGTATTAGCTCATAAAATATACCTATAATCAGGTCTAGAATCTTACTCACCAAAATGAGTGTAGGCCAGTGTAATAGCAACAACAGCAGCAGCGTCTTCCGAGAAGATGCAGAGAAGTAATGTAAGATTAAATTAAATATTGAAACATAATTTTATATTATATATGCATATATAAAATAATATAAGTCATCGAAGACCAAAACCCAGTAATTCTAAAATTGTAGAAAGTGGTTTATTCCCCGGGAGAGTCCACACCTCAGAGGAAGTAGGGGGCTGGTTATATTGTTACAGATGCAACAATGGATCTTGACCTCCTTGATGAAGAGCCATATGAAGGCATGACAATTAAAGTCGCTGACGGATTTATACAGCGGAAGATGCAGTACTGAATCGAAAAGCCAAGAAGATGAAACGGATGGGATGTCTACCAATAAAACACATACAACAGTTACCGAAAACGAAAGCAGTGAAGAGGATAATACTAAAGTGCCAAAAAAGAAACGTCACATCAAAGGTAGAGCGTCGTCCGATGTGAAAGAAGAAAAGTCAACAGGATAACTTTGCAACGAATTTGAAGAAATAGTTACAAGCAAACTATTATAAATAAACACAAAAAGGCGCATAGTCATCGTGAACGTCACTTAGTTGACGAACATGACACGATCAGAAACTGTAGTTACTTTTGTCGCCCGGTAGAATGTTCAAAATTGATCATTTTCGTTGCTACCAAAGAACGGACAATAACGCTATATTTAAACCTTTAATATATTTCATAAATGTTTATTACGATAAGAAATCTTACTATTGTAATAAATTATAGGGTCCACATACATATATGAAGCATCCATATGCAATACGCATGCACTCAAATATACTCGTACAATAAAATAAACATATTTATTTGGGTAATTGATTACAAATGCACATGTGCAAATTATATGATAACACACACACCCACATGTATTGCATTGTACAGTTAAAAAACCCCATGTGGTGTGCAGTCCATACATTCAAGTATATTTTATTAGATAAGCAAGTCTTCAAAAATAGTATATAAGGCTTATAAATTTAAAAATAAAATTATAATGTGATTAAACGAGGGCGAGAAAAATGTGCTCCAGTTTTTTGGATACAATTAGAATTTATTAAATTTATAAAAATATCCTTTCTTTTGGCAATATAAATGTGAAATAAAATAAAAATATAAGTAATAYGATCAGTACTTCTGTAGATCACTTGATCGTAAGTATTTTGTTGAATATAGCGGGTAGGAGTGAATATCTTGTCGACGAATGTTGAGCGCAGTGTCCATTTGTGGCTTTTGATCGAATGTATACAAAAAAAAAAACCCAATAGAATGTTTACGCGGCGAATTTGTGTATGGCGAACGTTGATGTGTTGATGGGCGAACTGCAGCTGACGAATGCGTATCATCGAATTGAGGATCCCATCCCGACTCTRTTTTTTGAGTGGGTGCAGGTGTGGTAACTTAAGCTGTCTTATTAGGGTGCGCCAGTTTTCCCGCGTAGAGTGGGTAGATGCTTAACTCATTTAAACATCCTGGGCCCCGTAGGCGCATATTTTGCCTAGTATTGCGTGTGTATGTATATGCTGTTACATATATTTCAGCGTACTGCTGGTAGAGCTGCCGAGGGTACAGAATACATGCTGTAAACCCTAGAAATAACTTTGGTTTTAAAGATTATATTTGGTATTTACATACATATGCTTGGTTTCACGTGCGTACAATAAGAAACTGTATTTTACGGATTTATGAGGTTTTAACTGCTTTTCATAGTTATTATATTTGCGGTTGTTTCTTGATAGGTTAAGATTCGAGTTCTTATTTCAAATTTCTTTACCATCGGCTTGTTAAACTATTTTTTTTATTATTTGCCTTTTCTTCGGCTTATCGCCTTCTAAAGGATAGAAACTCCACGCCTGGCTCAGTTGTGGCCAGAATGGGTACTCCTTAGCCCTAGATTTAGGACTATGAGGGATCTTGCGAGAAAATGGCCGTGAATGGAGAACGGATTTGATTCTTAGAGAAGAGAATGCTTCATAATTAATTTGAAGCTTTATGCAGCTTAACCCTTCCCTTCCCTTCCCTTAACCTACTCATATGAGGCGCGCTTRAATAAATGCRATAAGAGSGACCATTGACTCTTGCAAGTGTAGGTGCGCCACTGTATCGCATTTGGAGTATGGTGATCCCTTAACTTCGTTTTTTTTTTTAATTTTATTTATTTTGAAAATGTAAGCCTCTATGGGGCAATATTGTATGAAATGCGTAGATTTTTCGACTTTTGGAAAATTTTTTTTTGTATTTTATATTTAATATTATTTATTAATACTAATTTAACGTTTAGTACATACATATCTTGAGATTTTTTAAGAATTATTGGCGAAAGCCATCCTGCGGCGTCGAAAAGTTACGAACATATATTTGTGTTTTTATATGAGGCTGTCAGAGAGAATGTGACCTTGTTTTTTCTACCTTTATGTGGGGTAATGGAAAATTTGGGGCTCTAATGGTTGTCGTACGACGTAACGGCCATTATTTGATCGAGTAGTTGCGGCTTTAGAAAAGTGCTCACAATACCAATCTTTTATAGTTTTGTTTTTTAGTGGAAGTTGTCTTAACCTTTGCAATTTCTTTAATTGTGAATTAAGGTATTTGTCCTCAACTTGAGTTGGTATGGTGGTAACTAGCTTTGTAACTGGTCCACTTTGTGTTTGGATGTGCAGCGTTTGAGCTTTTTGTGCCTTTGAACAACATAGTGTCTCTTGGATATTTAGAATTATAGGTTTCGCGATTTGCGTTTGCAATTGAACCCATGGTTCTTTTTGTATAAGCGCTTCTTTGGGGTGAAATGGGATATGCGCTGTAATGAAGCATCGAATGGTGTCTTTTGTGACAATGTAAGCAATTAAATTTGCTTTTACAATTTTTGTATGTATGCGCATGTGACAGTAAATTTGTGCAAAGTCTCTTTGACCTGACAAAATTATTTCGTTGGTTAACTTTTAGGTTTTTAAACCTCTTGCAAGATTTCAGTTTATGCCCTCTTTTACATAGTTCGCATGACGTAGGTTTTCGTTGCTCAGACGTGAACGATTGAGTTTTGTGAAAGATTTTGTTTAAATTTTTGTTGCTTCTACCTTGGGKTCTATTTAAGCTTACTTTTTAATCGTGTTTAGTGTTCTTAGTTTTGATTATTCTTTCTTCTAACCTTTCCGCAATTTCATATTGGGTGGTGAGAAAATCTTTCATTTGTTGCCACGTTGGGACTTTTTTCGTGATGAGAGCGATTGTTCCCATAGAAGTAACGACTTTTCTGGTAATGTAGCGGTGCAAATGTTTACCAGAATTGGGTCCCAGCTGTCTGTGGGGATATTCAGTGTCGATAGAACCGACAAACAATTAAAAACAGTGGATTCTAGTTTGATGAATTCTACACTTGTTTCTTTTTTAATTTTTGACAAGTCCACTAGTATCGTTACTCAGAGCTTGCCAAGCCAAATTGAAATTAACGTCATTTAATGCGAACTGTTTGACTATTTTGCCTGCTTGACCTTTAGTTTTGTATCTGAGGTGATACAATTTTTGCGCTTGTGATAATTGAGGATTGTTTAGGTACACGGCCGTGAACATGTCCCGGAAGGACGGCCATTCTTCATAACCTCCGTAAAAGGTTTATGTGTCACAAGCCGGCAACTCGAGTTGGATGCCTGAACTTGCCTCTTGATATTGTTGCATTTGTGGCAGCTCTACTCTCGGGTATGGAATAGGTGCAATTGTTTTAATTAGCTTTAATTGATCGGAGATCATAGATTTTGTTTCTTCGTATTGSTCCAAGCAGTTTTCGTAAATATAGTAAGTCGATGATTTTAAATTTTGTGATAGATCTGAATCGTCAGATTCTATTATGGCGTCATGAGCCGCTTGGAGGGGAGTCCAGAAATTTTCAAGATTTTGACCTTTTATTTCTATTAACGATTTCGAGTTTTCGTGAATCGGTGAAGAGGCAAATCTAGTGCAGTATCTTGTTAAACTGTCACTTTCTGAAATAAATATAGCAACTTGTTTTGAGCGTGTAGCTCCTACAGGTGTATTTTGTTTTTTTACGTTATTAACCATTTTGGTATCATTTTAATTTTTATCTGTAAATAATTAAATTTTTCTTTCTTTCAGTGGAACTGATTTAAATAAGGCAAGAGGGTGTTGCTTGAAACCGAATACTCATTTCGGTAAATAGGGTTTTGAATTTCGATTAACTTGCTAAGAAACGAGTATGTTATTGCGTGTTATTATTATCGTTTCTGTTTATTTTAAAATAATAATATTTATTTATTTATTTTAGTTTTTAGTTTAGATGCTTAACTCATTTAAACAGAATGAAAGATTTTATCAATGAATGAAAGATAAACCAATGTAAACAAAATGGTTCATAATAATAGGAATTTAGAAAATTGGGTAGTAGCAATTACACAATTGTTAGAATTAAATTCAATACATAATCAGAGGTCAATAAGGCAAATTATTGAAAAGGTATAAAATATGTAGATTCTTTCGAGGATGATGCCGGCCAATTACCAGCATTCATTGAAGCAATAGATGGGATTCAGAGGGATTATCTAAACCAGGAACAAGAAGTTTTTGAATTAGTGTACGATTTAAAAATAAGTGAGGAAGCAAAAAAAATTTTACATCTTGCCCCACCAGCTAGTTGGGAAGATTGCAAAATAAAACTGAAACAACATTTTAAGCCTAGGAAAGATCAAATGACCTTAACTAGGGAAATAAATACATTACGAGTTGACAGCATTAGTGAGATAAGCAGCATAATTAATGAAATAATTGATGCTACATATAAATGCGTTTGGAGCTCTAGATGAAAACAGGAGGGCAAAGACTGAAGGTGGTTCAGGGATGCTTATTCAACGTCAATAGGTGAACCAAATGGCAGACTTTAAAAAACAAACAATCTTTCTAGACAATACTTTAGGATACTTGGACTAACAATAACAGTGAACATTCTAAGCCTAGCAATTTCAATAGGACTACTGGTATGGAAGAAGTTACTATGAGTCGAYTTGAGGAAAATAGTTATAATGCTAACACTGTTTGGAAAAAAATGGTGCACTTTAACAGATCCATGTTCCAACTAGTATAATGAAGAAAAAGAGCTTTGAAATTTTAAATTTAAATTAAAATGTCCTTGCCCTGCGGAATTTAATTATGAACTATTGTTGGATTTCGACAAGCCATATGATATGTTATTTGGAAATGATTTTATTTTCAAAAATGAATATAACTTTGAAAAATGGAACAATGCTTCCTTTTCATATGACAACTGTTCAGGAACAGATTTATTCATTGGAAATGAGCGAACGAAAAAATATTGCACTTCATCATCTGAAATGATGAAAAAATCAATATTAAAATTCTATAAAGTTAATTCTGCAAATTATTTTACATA
Organism: Bactrocera latifrons; assembly: GCF_001853355.1. NCBI lineage: Eukaryota > Metazoa > Arthropoda > Insecta > Diptera > Tephritidae > Bactrocera > Bactrocera latifrons. The sequence goes on along the minus strand of NW_017534521.1, from coordinate 27,272 downwards.
GAGGGGGATAATCTCGCCAACACAAAAACTGTGATACATGAGATTAAGACCACAATCAGCCAGCAAATAAATTCAAGAATCTATAGACGGAGGGTTCAAATATTCAAAAATGTACATACATAGATTAGTGGTTGACTATAGGGTTGACTATAGGAGATTGTCGATGATAAATACCCTCCGCYAATTATTGATGGAACGTTGGTTAAATTGGGCAAAGCGTAGTACTTTAGCACCATTGATTTAGCCAAAGGTTATCACCAAATATTAATGCCAGAAAGGCACATCGAAAAAACAGCTTTCGTTACTCCGGCAGGACTGTATGAGTACGTCCGTAGGCCTTGATGTCGCTTTCTATAGAAAGAAACGAAATTTTTAGGGCATATATTAACAAAAGATGGAATTAAACCTAATACAGAGAAAATTGTGACCATGACAGAGTTAGAACTTCCGAAACCAGAGAGACAGCTTAAAGGTTTTTTTTTTTAGCTACAGGGTATTATTGGAAATCTATTAAAGACTATTCGAAAGTAGCATGTCCCATGATAAAGTACTTGAAAAAAAGTTCTAAAATAAGTCCAAGACATTCGGAGTACATAGCTACTTTTCAAAATTTTAAATCATTATTTTCATCACATCCATTTTTAAAGTTCCTTTAATATGATAAAGAGATTACTATCCCAGTCAACGCAGTTGATTATTTTATAGGAGCAGTGCTTTCTCAACAAGGTCAGCCAGTGTGCTAAATTTCCAGAACATTAAATAACCGTGAACAGAAATATGCTACAGCAGATAAAGAATTTCTAGCCATTATATATTCAATAACCTATTTCAGGCCATACATATATGGCACAAAATTCAAAATTTTTTCTGATCAAAGTCCAATAAAATATCTAGTTAATAAATATAAAGGCCATTAAGAGGTGGTTATTGAAATTACAGGAATACAATTTTGAAATTGAATACTTAAATGGAAAAAATAATGTTGAGGCTGATTTCTTGAGTCGAATTGAGAACTCACCAAAAATAAAAGAAAGTGACGACAATGAATTCAATCTGGAATTGTCAGATACAATTCATTCAGCAGAAGAAGAACTGCTTGAGGATTTTCCAATTAAAGAAGAAATTGTAAATCAAATCATATTGATATATAGCCCTCAAGCTCAGATGCAAAAACTCCATGGAAGAAAAATCATTGAAATAAACCCAATAGAAGAAGAAAAAGAGAACAAGGAAATATAGATATATAATAGAAAACGGAATAGTGGGAATATTATCCGAAGTGGATTACCATTAAATGCAGAAATTTCTAATTGAAATGTTTGCTCAAGATATAAATTTTAAATTTGTAAATTGCGCAAAAAGAGCCTCAGAAAAAGGAAAGGAATTACATAAGCCCTTTCCCACTCAAAAGAATCTATGAAAAGTGGTATAAACGAAATGTATARTTCACAAAAAGGTAAAATATGTTACCTAAAATTTAAGGGACATATTTAACTACTAATAAAAAACTGTCAAAAATACCAACAAGTCAAATACGTGAGAAATCCAATAAAACCAAAATTTAAAATAACAGAAAGCCCTGAAAATAAAAATGAAATAGTGCCAATTGATATTTTTCATTTCTCAAAACAATACTTTGTAACATAAACAGATAACTTAACAGATACAGATATAATAAACAGATAAACTTACAAAATTTGCAGCAGTCTATAAAATAACAGATAGAAACTTTCCCTGCAAAGCAGAACAGCTATTGGCATACCTTCGGGATGAAGGAATATAGGTTCATCTCTCAAAGCCAAATAGCCATACGGGAAATACGGACGTTGAAAGATTACATTCAACCGTGCTAAAAAAACTAACAGGTTGTTGTTGAGGAAATTACAACGATCGATTCCATTCTACTTGAAGATGCGAATGAAAACGTTCAAAAGAAACAAAGAAAGAGAAGACTATATAGAAACAAGAGAATAATGTTCAATAAAGAGCTACAAAAGAGTATTTTATAAAGATCAATCGTATTACCGCATTAAACAAGAAAGACCAATGAAAATGAAAAATATTGAAAACCCAAACGAGAGGGATGAAGAGACATTTAGTTTAAGGCCATTTAATGGAGATAATAAGACTTAAAAACAAAAACAAAAAACATATTACTGTATAATATACAAATAATTTTTTAGAGTAGTTTCAGGTATGGATCACAGAAGATGAAGAGGATATACTATAATTCAACTAGGAGAATTAGATATAGTACGGGGTGTAAATACATACATACTTACATATAATGAAATYAATAGACATAATGGAGTCATGTGTAGAAGTTCACGCAAGTGAGGAAAGTTTTTTGATCGCCATTCACTTGGGAGTGGCCAGAAACGATTCTCTTATTTATGACTCAAGCAGCTCACGACTTCCGGTCCTTGACCAAGTACCCTCATGCAGCTGGTTGRTGTCCTCGTAAAAATAAAGGCTGACGAGAGTAGGCTGAGAGGCGAGTAGGTCCTTGTGGCACACTACAGTGGCCATATAAAGGAGGGCATGTTTGGTGTGGGATTCGTGGTGGGAGAGAGACTCCGTCGCCGAGCACTATCATTCACCCCGGTGAATGAACGTCGAGCCACAATCCGCATAAAAGCGAGGTACTTCAACATATCGCTGATTTGCGCCCACGCCCCGACGGAAGAGAAGGACGATGTGACCAATGATAACTTTTATGAGTGCTTGGAAAGCACTTATGAGAGCTGCCCCCGCCACGATGTCAAGATCGTGCTTGGCGACTTTTACGCCAGGGTGGACAAAAAAGGTATCTTTGACACTACGGTCGGTACATTCCGACCATTACCAAGGGGATCTAGTCACCGATGCTCAGAGAATACTTAAATTATGGAGGGAACACTTCTCCAGCCTGCYGAAAGGCAGTGAACGCACAACGCCAGGAGAAGGCGAACCCGATGCGATGATCGACGATGATGGAGCAGACGTTCCATTGCCCGACCAGGAAGAAGTTTGAATAGCAATTACCCGCCTGAAGAACAACGAAGCGGCGGGAGCCGCTGGATTGCCGGCCGAGCTATTCAAACACGGCGGCGAAGAACTGATAAGGAGGATGCACCAGCTTCTGTGTAAAATATGGTCAGACGGAAGCATGCCCAACGATTGGAACTTAAGTGTGCTATGCCCAATCTTCAAAAAAGGAGACCCCACAATCTGCGCCAAGTACCGTGGGATAGCCCCTCAATATCGCATATAAGGTTCTATCGAGCGTATTGTGTGAAAGATTAAAGCCCACCGTCAACAAACTGATTGGACCTTATCAGTGTGGCTTCAGACCTGGAAAATCAACAACCGACCAGATATTCACCATGCGTCAAATCTTGGAAAATACCCGTGAAAGGAGAATTGACACTCACCACCTCTTCATCGACTTCAAAGCTGCTTTTGACAGCACGAAAAGGAGCTGCCTTTATGGCGCGATGTCTGAATTTGGTATCCCTGCAAAACTTATACGGCTGTGTAAGCTGACGTTGACCAGCACCAAAAGTTCTCTCAGAATTGGGAAGGACCTCTCCGAGCCGTTCGACACCAAACGAGGTTTCAGACAAGGCGATTCCTTATCGTGCGACTTTTTCAACCTGCTTCTGKAGATAATAGTTCGAGCTGCATGACTAAATAGAGAAGGTACCATCTTCTAATAGAGTGTAAAGTTGCTGGCGTATGCCGATGATATCAATATCACCCGCGCCGTTAGTTCTGCTCTCTCCAGTCGCGAGTGAGATGACTGTTCGCTTGATGACAGGAGATATTTCGGTTTGCCCTCGTTCACTGCCAGACCCATTTGCTTTGCTTAATTGTCCAGTCTGGAGAAAGCAGAACTAACGGCGCGGTTGTTGAGGCCGATGATGTCAATATTTTCCGGATCTTTTCCAAAATTTGGCGCGTGGTGAATATCCGATCGATTGTTGATAAGGCATAATCACTTTCTTGACAGTAGGCTTATACACATAAGGCCCACGCATATTATGGGGTCCCCCTTTTTGTGGATTTGGCAAAGCACACTTAAATTCCAATCGTTGGGTATGCTTTCGTCCGACCATATTTTACAAAGAAGCTGATGCATGCTTCTTATCAGTTCTTCGCCGATTAGTCGCCGCATTATTCGTTGAATTTTCGGGCACTACCCCTGTCGGCCAGCTTATCAAGCTCTCTATACTTACGCATTTCGGTTTCTTTCCTTTTTCGTCTGCATATGCGAGTTTGTCCCACAATTCCCTTACACGGAGAGCAGGAGTGCAAGTCGAGTAGAAGATCGTTCGGCTGTCTGTTGTGATTGCAACTTCTCGGCGTCGAACCTTCCTCGTGTTTGCTGACGTACGTTTTTAGGACCTCGGAGCGTACGCATATCTAAAACACTGGAGACATGTCTTGCGTCTATCACGACATGATCGATCCTTTGGGGTTGTTGCATCGTGGAGGCTGAATTTACCGACCATAGTGCCTAAGATACCTSCTTTGCTCGCCCTGGTGTTGAAGTCACCAAGCACGATTTAAATCGATTAAAACGTAATTTTTATTTCGTTTGCCATGGTCGTCGTCAAAAATGTGGCTATCTCATTCGAGGCTGTTTTATCTTTTTCATTTGTACACCGACAAAATCGGCATAAGATTTATTAGAAAAACGAACGTCATTATATGTAGTATATGGAATTAGGATTCCTATCGACCCAATATTATTCATTAACTTTTATCGCAGGCATATTCTTTGGAGATCCTTAGTTTCGTTGACACCTCGCGGTACATCACTTTAATCCAAATTATCCGAATTAGTATTTAAAAGCAATAAATTGTTGATCACAGAAACATAGAATTTTAAAACAAAAAAATTTAATTGAAGAAACACTCACTTACTTTTCGCGGTAAAATGACTATAAAAAATTAAAAAAACAAAACTAAATGATAAAATGAGCCAAAAGCGATATCCGTGCTCAGAGACAACAAGATGCACATTGGCTCTCCGTCCAACGCAGCAATGCATACTTTTTGGTCAGGTCTCAAAATGACAGTGAAAGCGTAAAGACAAATTCATCTTCCACCGTATAACACAGGTGAAGTTTTCGCCCAATTGTATTCATTTTAGGCACAATTGTATACTATGATATGAGTCAAACACGTTCTGAGTGTTGAACGTTTTCAATGAGATAACTCAAATATTGGCTGATATATCCAGTACAAAGTCACCACGAAGTTCGAAAACCTTTATATTAAGTATATGGGGACTCAGGGAAGTATTGACCCGATTCCGCCCATTTTGGATACTTAGAATAACTTCTGCAGGAAAATGATTCTATCTGGATTTCTATTTCATATCTCACACAGTGACCGGTATTTTCCAACAAAAGTAAACTATAGGTACTCCACATATTCGGTACCTAGGCGAAATTTACAATTGTGCTATGTGGGAAGTAGGTGTGTGACATATTAATATTAAAAGAAGGCCAAGTTCCAAATTTGAATTGAAAATAAATCAGTCGGTTCCCGGATATTGTATTTCACCTAAACGTGGGTGGTGACACGCCATTGTCCAATTTTGCCATACCATCCCACCGCCAAATTTTTACGTTTCTGCTGCTTTTACCTATTGATTTATCGAGCTTTTAGTAGTTTTGTACAGTACCTTTACATGGGGAGTGAGCGGGGTTTTAATTCGTTTTCATCCATTTTCCCACTATCGGTAGGAGTCCTTGTAATATTTGTGCTGGGTGGATTTATTTTTTGTAGGTTTAGTGGTTTAGAAGATATGAACATTAAATACATATATTTTCGGTTAAAATCGATTTGTGGGGGTGGCAGTGGTCCGATTATGCCATCGTACTAAGGAACCCACATACTAATTTTCATCAATKWATACTCAAGTTACAGCTGGCACAAACGAAYGGACAGACAGTCACCGGATTTCAACTTTTCTCGTCACCCTGATCATTTATATGTATATAACCCCATAAGGAGTTTTAAGTGATACGTACAGCCGTTAGGTGAACAAAACTCTAGTACTCTGTAGCAACTGGTTGCAAGATTATAAAAATAAATCGAGGAAATGCAACTGAGCCATTAAGCACAAACCGATTTGCGCTTTTAAGTGACAATGCTGACGGCGAGAGTAATAAAACTCTTGAAAGTGTTATACAATTAAATTTTGTAAATAATTGGCAGGTCATTTCTTTTTAAACGCGTTTGATTGTATGAATTTCCCAACACATTAGCTAATGGGTTTGGATGTTTGCGAAGTTTAGATGTATATTTCATTTCTGCTGTCTTCTATCACCTTCTTTGCCTTAGGAGTATCAAGATCTTTTGAATGCTTTCATTACGCATGTACATGGTGTTTATATTATGTACGGAGTTGCGCTTAACAGGCTTGAAGTGCGTCAGCCCTTTTTACTCGTTCTTCTGATGCGAAGTCTGCCACTTAAACTGTAAATTACTTGTTTCGTAAGTATGACTCCAAAGTTTTATGCAATTCGTAAGGTAAAATGTTTTTGGTTTTCCATAAAAGGCCTTCATGCCAGATCTAATCAATTTTCTGAGCTAGTAACTTCAGAAGCAGAAACCCCAATGAACACAAGCGACCCGTTGGCAGTTTTAGGCAAGGTTGGCAATTTAAAGTTGTTCTTTGGGCAATTGGGTTGAAATACGTTTTCTAGGTGATTTGCAAAGAAATTTTCCTTTTCCTCATCACTGGGTGCTCAGTTAACATTCAACTGTCTTAGAGGTATGTTGAAATCTGCTGGAGGCTTAAAATATTTTAGGGCTTTCCAAAGAGAGTTTAGCTTGCTAGAATTTGAACACAGTTTCTTTTTTTTTTTGACTTAGAACAGCAGATTTCAGTTGAAGTATAGTTGAAGGGGAGAGATTTAACTGCCATTCACGTTAACTCACCTTTTCTCATTTGTAGGTTTCTCTATTTCAATATTACTGATCTTTGTAAAACCAACTGGTTTGTTATTTCGTTTTGGTGTTGCCAATACAGCTGCATTAGTTATTACATCATTGAATTCTCTTATATTTAAATCAATGTCCCTTATTGTMTTTATTTTGCAATCAATATTGAGATTGCTGCTGATATATTTTCTATACTTCAACTTTTTAGTTTTGGGCGATGCAAGAGAAACTTTTAGCCCAAATATAATGGGCTGTTCGTATAACTTTATTAGTACAGGAGAATGATCAGATGATAAGTCCGTACATATATCAGCTGTCATAAGAGATCTATCTATATTTCTATAACAGAAAAATCTATGAAGTCTGGTATTTTTTTTTTATCACTAGGCCAGTATGTCGGTTTACCAGGATTATTATGCTCATTCATAATAATGTAGTACAGCTGTCGTCCTTTCGGATCAATAAGACGTGAGCCCCAGTACGTGTGGGATAATAACCGATAGAAACTGTCTGAGAGCAATCTAACTTTAGGCTTTGTAAAAACATGGCTTCACGATCATGAAATTAAAGAGTTAACAAAGACACAAGTGTTGGAAGCTATAAGTAATCGAGATAACGCATAAAAAAACAAAATTTGTGAAGAAACCTTTTAAAAACAAGTTAMAKCCTAAGATAAAGTGTTTTCATTCTGGTAAATTAGGCCATATAAAGAAAGACTTCTTCTTAAAAAGGCAAGCGGGCAACCAGAATGTTCCCGTTGTAGGTAATATTAGAGAGAGACAGACTCAGATGGCCCGAACGTGCATTTGCGTTTATGATGATAGTAGGGGAAAAAGAGAAACACACTCAGATGGCAACAACAAAACAGGCAGAACGTGCATTTGCGTTTATCATGAAAGTTGCTATAAAAGAGAAAGAGACTCAGACGGCATGAACAATGCAGCCAGAACGTGCGTTTGCATTTATGATGATTTGGCATTTGATCACTTAACCCATTTAGACCTACCGTCTCATATACGATACACCAAATGTAATAAATTATTTTGAAGTACCGTTGATAAGAAATTGTTTATATCATGTGTTGGTGTCACGTGCACGGTCTAAACAATACTACTAAAATAACTTTAGTGTAATATTTGGCATCATCAGGTGTGTACCTATGCGAGTTGAATGTGATTTGAGAATAAGAATTTCAACATGTCATCAAAACGGTAAGAATTCATTATTTTATCATAACTATCACGTACTTTGATATATTTATAGTAAAAACGAAAGTTAGAGAGTAAAAATGTATAATTGTTTTTGTTGTTTCGTTTATTTTAGTATATTTTTTTTATTCGTAAAAAGTAGTGTATCGTATTTGATACAGTAGGCTTACACACATTGCGTTTTTCCTTTCAGATCTATCTCACTGAATGAAATTGTTACGCTTTTGGAGGATGACGAAATTGGGAATTCTGGAACATGCAATGATATTTATTTACTTCCACCTGTAAATGCAAATGAGAACTTGAAGGATGAAGATTCTGGAGATGAGGACAACGACCAAATCAACAACCTACCGCGCAGTTTGTTGAGAACACATGCAGAGCTAAAAGAAGTAAGTACAGAAACATTTTAAGATGTTTCTGAAAGTCACTCTTGCGCAAACGAGGAAGAACCAGAAGTTTACGAGCCGTTACATAAAATAGGTAAAAAGTATAACTGGCAAAAAAAAAAATTACACTGTAGTTACCCCAACATGGAAGCTCATATTATATGTGCATCAAGATAGATCGCCAATTGATTGGTTTTCGTTATTTTTTTCGGAAGAAGTGTATCAATTACTTACTACTGAGACTAACAAATACTTAGGAAGGAAGAATCTTCCTGCTGATATCAAAATAGAGGAAACGAACTGTGCTATCGGAATTACGTTGGTCAGTGGCTACTGTCAAGTGAATAGAAGACGCATGTACTGGGAAAATTCACCTGATACGAAAAATTATCTGATTGCCATAATGCACTCGTGACAGATTTTCAGTCATATTTTCAAATATGCACTGTGCTGATAATTTAGAGTTAAATAAATCTGAAAAATTTGCTAAAGTACGTCCACTTATGAAAAGATTATCCGAAGAATTTTTGAGACATTGTCCACACAAAGAAAATCATAGTGTTGATGAGGCTATGATGCCATACTTTGGACGACATGGATGCAAGCAATTTATACGTGGGAAACCGATAAGGTATGGTTTTAAACTTTGGGTGGGCGCGACATCAAGTGGCTATATAGTAGGGTTTGGGCCATACCAAGGTGCAACCACTAATTTGAACTCTTAGTACGCGGAAGTGGGTCTTGGTGCCAGTGTAGTCCTCACATRTACTGATAAATTAGCAAACTAAATCTCGGAGGAAATTACCATTTGTTTATAGATAATTTTTTTACTGSACTGCCATTGATTTCTGAACTAACAAAGAGAAACATACGAGTAACCGGGACTATAAGAGAAAATAGGACCAGTAATTGCCCGTTATTAAGAAATAAAGAGCTGAAAAAGAAGAATAGGTGATTTTTCGACTGTCAACAATGAGAAACATACGAGTAGCCGGGACTATAAGAGAAAATAGGAACAGTAATTGCCCTTTATAAGGAAATAAAGAGCTGAAAAAGAAGGATAGGGGATTTTTCGACTGTCGTGTATGCGATGATATTATAATTTGTAAATGACATGATARTAGCATGGTGACAGTTTGCTCAAATGCGGTTAGTATAACGCCGTTGCACAAAACAGATCGGTATTCGCAAAAAGAGAAAAATAAAATWACCGTTTCTCAGYCACATTTKATACACCAGTACAATCAGAACATGTAGATCTGTCAGACCAAAACATATCATCACTCAGAACAAGTATTCGTGGTAAGAAGTGGTATATGCCCCTCATCTTGCAGTGTGTTGATATGTCACTCCAAAACGCCTGGCTTCTATTCAGAYACAATGGCGGTGGTATGGATATGTTAACATTCAGACGCCGTGTGGCAATTGCACTTATAGAGTCTAATAGGCTGAGAAGTAAACCAGGGCGAGTAGACCATCATCACTTACTATTGGTGCCAGGTTCGATAATATAGGTGTGGGTGTGTCATCGATTGTGTCCTGCAAGATGCATCAAGTGCGATGTTGGTTTACATGTCAAGTGTTTTCTAGCTTATCATACTAAAAAATAACCTATAACATAACATATAATTATAATATTAATAATAAATAACTTCTTTGCTAACTTTGGTATTATTGCATATATATGAGCATACTGTATCACATACGATACGTCCTTTTCTACCTAACCTGTAGAAATATAATTTTTTTAAACTTTTTTTTATGTTCAGTGATACCCTAGGACTAATAAAATTAGACAAAAAACACTTCAATTAAAAAAAATTGTTTCGGGTCTAAATGGGTTAATAAACAAGATTACTTTGTTTTCCGAGTACGAGAATTTAAATCCAAGTGTAGAGATTGAGTTGACAATGCGTGGAGAATTGCATTACAAAATGTGCTGTATTGTCAGGAAATCCCGCACAATTCACTATCCGTGAAGAAGATGCTAGATGCTGTAATGCCCGTCGAATTTAATCCGGATGGTATTAAAGTAATCAAAAATGGTAACTTGGCATTTGAAAGTGAAAATGTGAGTATAATGTAAAGATTGTAAAATTTAATTTAAATAGTAAAGTATATAATAACATTTAAAATTTAAAATGATGCAGAACATCGCTTGTGACATGAAGATGATTAGGTAATATTAGTGTAAGAAAATTCTTTGAAATTAAACGAGATGACTTGTTTGAAAATGTTGTGCTTATACAAAATGAACAGCTAGATAGAAATGAATTATGTGATGCGTGTATTAACGGAAAGCAATCTAAGCTAAAATTTGAATTATATATAATATATAAAAACAAAGAAAATATTGAACACCCACTATTCGTAGTTCATTCTAATACATGTATGTGGTCTGTTTACGCCCTCAACTATTTACTACTACTATGTAGTGTTTATTGATCAGTATGCACGTTACTCTGTGACATATTTGATAACATAATCATACATGTTTTTGTATTTAAAGACTTTGTGGCGAAAAGTGAAGCTCATTTCAACATAAAAATGTTACTATATATTGGTAATAGCAGCGAATACCTCTCTAATGACATGTGTGAATTTTGTGTCTAAAAAGGTATCATTTAGTGGTTTCTCATACCACACAATTAAATGATGTTTCAGAGCGGATGATTAAAATTGTTTGGGGGAAAGGTATTTTAATAGCAATGTATTTAGTTAATAGGTTCACAAGCTTTAAAAAATATAAGAAAAACACCATATCAGATGTGGCATAAAAATAAGCCAGAAAGCGAAAATTTGACGAGAAATCGATCAAAACTATACTTGTATAGGCTATGAGCCAAATTCCTATAAATTGTGGAATGAGGACTCGAGAAAATGTGTGATAGCTAGAGATGCAGTGGTGGACGAAATAAAAATTAAATGGACTTTTAGTTTAAAGCAAGACGAAATAGTAATTTACTGGTAGCAAGGGGCTTCACTCAAGAATATTATAATGAGATCTTCACAACAGTTGCACGAATTTCTAGTTTTAGATTTCTTTTAGCATTTTATAATCAATATGGCTGAGTTCGAAGTTGCATGTTGGTTTGCATTGTTGCGATACCGATACCGAATTTATACAATATCAACAATGCAACCCTACTGCTTTGTTTCAATTTGCTTTGTATCAACTTTGACATTTTGTGACAATTGTTTTCAAAACACCCACAGCTATGGCGGCAAATGTGAATATAAATTTATTTAATAACAATTTTTTAGATTTATGTGAAAGTGGCCGCAGTAACTCCTCGATAATCATTAAAAATCATTTAAAAAACAAGAGGAAAAAGCAAAAAGCGGCATTGCTTGGATTGTTCAATGAAAAACAAAATAGAGTTGCGCCCTGTGCTCAATGTATGCGCATCTAATACGCATAAAAATTTATCAGTACTCGATACTTTGCATATCGTAAGCAGTTTGATTTTAAGGAATTCTGTACTAATGCAAAGCAACATGCAACTTGGAACTCAGCCTATATTGTAATTTACTGATCCATCATCGAATGTCAAAACAGCATTTTTAAATGTGTTTAAAATGCTGCTGAATTTGCAAACAGAAGTACGAGCCACTTTAACGATTCTTTAAGAAAAATACTCACTTTCAAATGTACAATCATTTAATAATTATAATGTTTATTAAATTCTTATAAAAAATATGAATATAAAAGACGACGAAGGTACATTTGTAGATGTACGGAGCGGGGTGGATATAAGTTGCTTCCCGGACCGCTGAGTTAACGAAGGAGGTATTTAAGTTGTCCCTCCTTTTTGTTTAGTGGGTTGGTGTACTGATGATGTGAGTTCTGTTGTAGTGTCATCAGCTGTGGTGAATTGAGCTGTGTTATTAGGATGCGTCACTTTTACCGAATAGAAGGGGTTAATGCTTAACTCATTTAAACATCCATTAAGAAGCGTTTTTGGTTTTRATAAAAAATAGTATTTTGTGTAATTATTGGTGCTTGTGGTAGTAATTGTTTTAGCGTGTTTTGACGACTTATTGTATTGTTGTAGCAAAAATTTTGTTTGCTTATTAATTTTATTAGCGGTTTTTTAGAATTTCTTATTTTAACGGTTTGGTATATCCATTGTTTATTAGTTGCCTTTTCTGTATGATCGGCAATTGTTTGCATTTAATTTATTCTCGGCTTATGAAGGAACTCCACGCCTGGCTCAAATATGACCAGAATGGGTACTCCATAGCCCTGGAATTGGGACTATGAAATTAGAGGGATGTTGCGAGAGAATGGCCGTGAATGGAAAGTGGCTTCGATTCGTAGAATAGAAAAAATTTTCATAATTAATTAATGCTTTGTATAGCTGATTCCCATTAATCGCCAATGTGAGGAGCGTTTATAAAGATGTAAAAAAATTTATTATATTAATAATATTTAAGTGTGTATGCGCTAATTTGGCAAGTAGTAGCCCGCCACTGCTCTAGGATTTGTTTAAAATTGGTTTTTTGTTTTCATTATTGGCGTTTCTCTGTAGATGTAAGGCAACCCATTACCATTTGTTCTTATACCTGAGGCAGACATGTAGTAACAATACCATATATGGTACAAATACCATATGTGTGTCACCAAAAAACACAGCAAAATACCATATGAGCAATGTAGTATWTTGCTGGTAACAAAACTATGATGTTTCATTGTAGATTTGTGTAAACACAGCTTAAAATTAATTTATGAAATGGAAAACAAAACTTTTTTTTGCCGGAAAAGCAGGCCTCATTTAATGTGATCGTTTTTTTGCGATGAAAATATATTAACTTAACAGTATTTGAAATAATTATACCACATATTTAGTGTTTAAAATTTTTTTTTAAATATTTAATGGCCATGAAACAAAGGTAGTATTTGATTTACTACATTGCCATGTGTGTCACCAAGGTAGTAAACAGAATACCATGATACTGTGGCGATATTAAAATACCACACTTTAATATTTAAACGATTATTTATTAAGATAACTCAAAAGACTTCTTTACTTGTTGCGTATGTACAAGAAGTGACGCTTCTTAAACTAAAAACTTAGAATTCAGTTAAAACTGTAAATTTCCAAGATGAATATAAAGAGAAAGAAAAATAAAAGGGCTAGTAAAAAGCGTAAGGCCCAAGCTTCACCAGAAGTGATCTTAAAAGGAAATACTTTTTCAGCGAACGGTGAAAACCACACAGTTAAAAATGAAAATCCGAAATATGAACCGAGGCCTCCACCTATTATGATTTCGAATATATCTAATTATAAAGAACTAAATAACCTAATTAAAAGTAAAATAAAAGATAATTTGTATTTAAACCATAAGCGTTACATCAAGTGATGACTACAGATCAGTGACAAAAATGTTGTCTGCGTCGGGAGCTTCATGGTATTCCTTTGAAGACAAACAAACGCGTCTAATAAAGGTTATGATTAAAAATCTTCACCATTCGTGTAGCTTATTCAAAAGAACAAGGTTTAAATGTTATGAACGTCGTAAATAAACTCAAGTGGAAAACACGAGAACCTTTAAACATGTTTTTAGCTTCTTTTGATTCTAATGAAGACATCAAGAAAATTTATGAACTCAAACACATTCTTCACACCGTTGTTCTCACCGAGCATATTAGGAATTTTTAACTTATTCCACAATGTAAAAATTGCGACGAGTAAGCTCACTTTTTCTGAAGTACTGAAAAGCTGCTCAAAACGCGGTGAAAAACACAAATTTTACCGATATCTACTAACCCAAAGCCTTGAGATGTTTAATAAACAAGAAAAATTCAATAACGATCTTTGCAAAATCTAGGGCATGAATGGTGCTCTCCGAGTTATGACATGGAATGCAAAGGGACTATTAAAGCACCAAGAAGAGCTTCTTATTTTACAAAAAGAGAAAATAGATATATGTCTAATATCCGAAACTCATTTTACGAGTCACAGCCATTGAAACACCAACTTATTGGCCAAAGGACACCAACAAAATACCAGATGTAATAGACTTCTTTATAATTAGGAAAATATCTCGAAATTTCATAGAAATAGAAGGTGGGTTAGATCTCAGCTCTGATCACTCCCCATTATATTTAACAGTAAGTGAAACTGAAAGTTAGTCTGAAGCTATACAACAAAAATACGGACTGGACTTCGTTCAGACTAAAATAAAGTGTCCGAAAAACAAAACAATTGAACAACTAGAGGTAGAAGTTAACACATTTACGAAAGAAATTCAACAAGCAGCTTGAGATAATACTCCGGAGATAAACCGGAAAATTACCCTAAAGAACAAAAATCCTTCTAGTTAAGAAAAAAAAGTTACGGCGGAAATGGCAACAACAACGCTCACCTCTCGACAAAACCAACCTTAATAAGGCAACAGCAGATTTAAAACGAGAAATTTCTCATATTAAGAATGAGCCAATTAATAAATATTTATCTTAACTTTTTATGGTTCCTAAGTCAGGAAAGGATCCTCACGTATTCTCGTMWTATAGACCAATTTCACTACTTCCACAAATCTCAAATCTTTTTGAAAAATTAATTTATCTAAGATTAAAATTTATATCCGACAAAAAGTAGTTAATCCCATCGCATCAGTTCGGTTTTAGAAACAAGCATTCAACAATAGAACAAATTCACAGAATAACATCAGAAATAGAAAAATCTCTGGAGGAGGGAAACGTATGTTCAGCTGTGTTSCTTGACGTTACCCAAGCGTTTGACATGGTATGGCACGAAGGCTTTATGCAAAAACTAAAATCATGTCTTCCGGTCGAGTATTGCGCTCTTTTAGAATCGTATATTACCGTGAGATTTCTCCGTGTAAAACAAACTAAAAGAAATTGAAGCAGGAGTTCCTCAGCGAAGTATCTTAGGTCCACTTTTAAATATTCTGTATACAAGAGACTTACCGTTAGCACCAAACAGTATGACTGCCACTTTTGATTATGACACCACAATACTATGCGTCGAAAAAACAGCAGAAAAAGCTGCGCTCAACCTGCAACATGCAATCAACTCTGTAGTAAGTTGAACTAAAAAATGGAGAATAAAACTAAACGGTGGCAAATCGGTTCGTGTAAATTTTACAAACAAAAGAATCACTTATCACCCTATAAGTATTTTAGATGTCTGCATATCATACGCAAATACATCTAAATATCTTGGCATCACGCTCGATGCTAGATTACGTTGAAAAGAGCATATTAAAATAAAAAGGATTGAACTTAATCTGAAATTGTCGAAAATGAAATAGCTAATTGGGCGAATGTCAAACCTGTCCATATACAACAAATTACTTCTTTATAAACAAATAATCAAGCCGGTATGGTCACATGGTGCGCAACTGTGGGGATGTGCCAATGTTGGCAGTATTAATATTATACAACGCTTTCAAAACAAGGTGCAAAGAGGCATTGTAGGGAGTATTTACAATGCCTCTTAGTACTGCAGAAATGCTGATATTCATCGAGACCTAAGGAGAATACAGTCGCCGAAGAAATAAGGAGTCAGGCAGATGCCACCTAAAAAAGGCTTAATACACATGTGAAAGAGGAGGCGAGAAATCTTCTTTTCAACAAATGCCGCTCTAGTCGATTACGTCGGAAAAAACCACATAGCTTAGTTGGAAGCTAAAATACAAAGGAAACCATAAGTATATGTATGAATACTTATTACTATTAATTTCTATGTAATTTGTTTTTAAGTTATTCAAATCAAACTGTTTTTGAAACAAGTTGTAGTGATATCAAACATTGATAAAGTTTAAAAAATGTTTGTACTAAAAAAACAAATATTGGCGAAAGCCATCCTGGGGGGCTGAAAAGTTGTACGTATTTTTAATATAATATATGGACTATCAGAGGTAACTCTGACTTTGATTTTTATACCAATTTGTGGAGTAATGGAAAATTGTGGCACCAGTGGTAGTCGTACGACGTACCGCCCATTATTTGATCGAGTAGTTGCAGCTTTCGAGTAGCGCTTACAATAGTGATCTTCCACAGTTTTATTTAATATTCGTGGAAGTTTACCTATCTCTTGAAATTTCCTTAATTGTGAATTAAGGTATAGATTTGATTTTTTCTCAACTTGAGTTGGTATGATGGTAGCTAGTTCTGTAACTAGTCCACTTTGTGTTTCACTGTGCAGCGTTTGAGCTCTTTGTGCCTTTGAGCAACATTGTGTCTCTTGGCAACTTTTCCAATTTGGGGTTTTGGGATTTGCTTTTGCAATTATACCCGTGGTTCTTTGTGTATGAGCGCTTCTTTGGAGTGAGATAGGATATCTGCTGTAATCAGGCATTGAATTGTGCCTTTTGTGGCAATATAAGAAATTAAAATTTTTTAAGATTGTGTGCTTTAGACAATCAGTTTGTACAGAGTCTTTTTGATTTGACAAAGTTGTTTCTTTTGTTAATATTTAGTTTTTTAAAGTTCTCCCAAGTTTTAGGCTTATGCCCTCTTGTGGATAGTTCGCATGACGTACATATGTACCGACTTTTCTGGTAATGCGGCGGTGCAAATGTTTACCAGAATTGGGTTACAGGTATATGTGGGAATATTTTTTGTCAATCGACAAAGAATTAGAAGTAGTGGATTGTAGTTTACTTGTTTTTTCCTTGATTTTATGTCGTTACTTGCTTATCGACCAGTATTCTTTCATTTTCATATCTAGCTTTCAGAGCTTCCCAAGCCAAATTGAAATTATCGTCATTAAGAGCGAACTGTTTCACTGTGCCTGCTTGACCTTTAGTTTTGTATCTGAGATGATACAATTTTTGCGCTTATGATAATTGAGGATGGTTTATGAACATGAACATGTCCTGGAAAGGACGACGTTACGCTTCTCTTGACGAGATAAAGACGGCATCGATAGAGGAGCTGAAGAAGAAAAAAAAAATGATTTTTTGAAGTGGAAAAACCGTTGGCACAAGTGTATAATATGTCATGGTAATTACTTTGAAGAGGACAACGTAGATATTCAAGAATAAATAAATAATTTTTGAAAAAAAACACAAAATTCGCGATACTTTTTGAACACACCTCGTATATTTTTGTACATATATTATATATTATAACTATGTTTAGCAAGCTACGGAATTTTGGATATATATATGTTTGTTTTTTGTTTCTTTTTTCGTTTTTGATTTATGCAACACTGCTTATTGTTCTAGTTAAACATAAGCGGTATTGCGAGAAAATTTTTGTTAGTAAGTAGTTGATTTATGTTTTCTTGGATTATTAAGCCGTGAATTAAAGAGATTATGTTGATTTTTCTTTAGGTTTTAAATAGGAAAACCGTAATCCAGAACTGTATACACATTTGCTTACACTAAATTTGAAGTGAAATTAATGCGTTCACTTTGATTCCTGTTCGTTTGTTCCAATTTCTGTGCTCCAGCTGGCTACCTCCTTGTGCTGTTGTTTTGTTGTATGCATGTACTACTTGTATATTTGTTTTAATGTTCGCGCCCGTTTGTTTGGTGCCTTAGTTTTTCGCGCCCGATTTATGTTTTATATTTAGTTTTCGAGCGTTTTTGTTGTCATGTTGTCCTCTCTCGACAAATAAAAACCAAACTCTATAAGGCACTCATAAGTCCCGTCCTGCTATATGGTACAGAAGCTTGGACGTTGTCAACAACGGGTGACTCGACGTTGCGAGTTTTCGAGAGAAAAGTTCTGCGAAAGATTTATTATCCTTTGCGCGTTGTCCACGGCGAATATCGCATTCGATGGAACGATGAGCTATACAAGATATACGACGACATTCACATAGTTCAGCGAATTAAAAGACAACGGCTACGCTGACTAGGTCATGTTGTCCGGATGGACGAAAACACTCCAGCTCTGAAAGTGTTCGACGCAGTACTCACCGGGGGAAGCAGAGGAAGACCTCCACTCCGTTGGATCAAGTGGAGAAGGACCTGGCGTCATTTGGAATATGCACCAGTAGACTATGTGTATTTTGTACAATTCAAGCAGAATGTCGGCGAGATCAACCTTTCCCATGTGCTTTTTGTAGCATTCTACTATACCTGGTCGAGGTATAATTATAAACTTCTTCTCTTTGCGGCACCATCTCTTGCATTCACTCATGCGGTTCTTACCTGCATTGAAACCAGTTGTACACTTTTATTATCGTACCAACGACAAGCAATCAAGTTGTGCGTTGCTTCTTATTTGAAATCGCTTGGTCCTAATCCTCGTTTTTGCAGTTCCTTCTCACTACTTAGAGTACAAAATTGCAATCGGTTGCTTCTAATTGTACCAACGACTAATATGCCCTTTTCTTTCAGAGCAATCATCAAGCTTATTGAAGAAAACAAATTGTCAAAAAACAGTTTGAAATTTTGGTTTACTGGCATATTGGATGATAAAAATAGCACAATGTCTGATGATATTCCCAAGCCATAAGACTCGCACGTACCTTCTCCAATGTAAAGAGTAAAATCATAAATAATCCCAGATATACCAGCCCTAGTGAACATTGTGAACCCCCACTTGTGTTGCTTCATTTCAAGGTATTGTTTCAAACTATGTTGAAGTAAGAAAAGGATGTATTATTGTATTATTCAGACAAATAATAATATACCTTTATATGCAAGCTATTCTTCACCGATTCTTTGGAATTCTTCCTGCGAAATTTCATAAAATTTTTTTTTATGGCGTCCAACAATGGTCGAACTTTGTTTAACTTGTCGTACTCAGGTGTTCCCTTTTGAGGCTGTTTAATATTATTGTTCAAGTGGAAAAACTGTTTGATTTTCTCGAATCTGTTCCTTGGTAGTGCATTTGCAACGGCCGCTAGTTTGAAATTGGCCGCCCACCCCATTCTATATATTGGTATTTTCACAACTGCAAGGTATAGTAKAATGCCAGCAAATCTTTTTATTTCAGGCACAGTAAATTTCAATTCTATGCCCTTTATTTGCATGGCATATAAGTTCGTTTTCTCACATATTTTCTGCCACAGTTCATCCGCAAAGAAAATACTAAAATATTCGATGGGTTTTTTACCGCATTGCTGCATAATTTACTTTTCCAGCTAGCCTCGCTTGCCATAAACCCTGCACTCCTCCACTTCAAACTCTGTAAATCAACTTTCTTTGGAGAACAATAAAGCAACAGATTTCTAAAAGGAATCAAAAAACTACATACGAGTTGAATAAATGCGTGTGATCAGCTCGGTATGGAGGAATATCGCTCGAAACTTAAAAAAACTTGATCATCTAAATGCCTCGGCGAGTTGAAGCAGTAATAARATCAAAAGGTGGGTCAATAAAATATTCAATATTCAATAATTTGTACTCAGAAAATTTTATTGTTGTAGCTTAAGTGGTTTAGGAGATATACCACTCTCACTTTTTCAAAAAAATTTGTCCACAGATGCTCCTTGCTATTTTGATCCGCTGTATTAATTACAGCTTTATATCYTAATTTGGTGCTTATTTATGTCCTTATATTTTTTCAGTTAATGGGTTTTTGTGGGCGTTGCAGTGATCCTATTACGCATATTTACGAACTCGAAACTTTTCTGTACTAAGGAATCCACACTATTGTAGGTCGATTCCGGACTTTTTTCGATTCGGGATTTCTAATAGTGCGGAAAAGTTGCCTTAGTACTTCCTGATTCCAATGCAACTTTTTGTTTTGAGATCGGATTGCATCTTCAACCCCAACTCCGGCCTTRAAATTTCCGAAATTCGCATAAAATCGTGAAATTGTCTACCTAGCACCTGAAATACGCATCTCATGGCAAAATGTATAAAACAAACGTTATTTGTTACGTCATTTGCTACCGAAATGGCGAAAATGCGGCGCGCCACAGCGCAAGGTGAAAATTGTTGCAGCTCTCAGCTAACTTGTATTGATCACCCAGAACCCACCGCGTGGAGGTGGCTGCTCTTCGGGTTCCTCCCAAGCCCAACCCAACCAACCAACCATAYGTCAGGACTGTTTTAGTCTGAATTTATTGATAAAACCAGATTTTATACTAAACTTTGGCACTTGTTGCCTGGATTTCAGTGTAGAGCGTATAAAACGATGACGAGATTGGGGGCCAATAACTTTAGAAGATGCTCTGTCACCAGTTTGACGGTTCTCTCGACTGCCACGGTGTGAGAGGGGAATTGACTAAATTTCCATACCTCGGCAGTGTCACCCGACAGCCCTTTTATGAGTTCTTCGTTAGAAACTGAACAAAGAATGGCGCGAGCCATCTTTGATTGAACTATTGAATCTTATTGAGAACCACAAAGGTGAGTAAACTGTAAGTATGTACTTGACCAAAATCTTTATTTCCTTTGTTGGTTTGTCAATAGAAATGTATAATCTCAGAATTCTATTTGCATAGGTGAGACAGCGAGATTTGCACATATTACCTGCATGCATACACGCTAAATCTGAGGAACATTGACCGGAAACAGCTTCTGATATTTTATAGAGATAAGCT
>NW_017534521.1:4958-5393 GCF_001853355.1 Bactrocera latifrons | reverse complement strand
AAATGTAGAAGACAAACAACCCACTGTAATGGCCTACCTATTCTTTCTTCCGAATGATTCCACCCTTCCAACATGTGTTCGTGTTGGTGCCATCAGCACCGACAACTTCTAGATGTTCCACATCAACAGATTTGTCTTGTAAATGTTGCCATATAGCTTGCGTCTCATCTTCAGCTGACCCGGAAGGAGAGGTGACGTGGCCAAAGTAATGAMAACCAGGTTCCACTATAAGAGAAATATGTTCCTCTTTGAAAGTGTCACGGTAGTACTTATTACCTTCGCTGACTTGTGTAAGTGTGTTGCCTTTGCGGCTGTCAAAATACAGCCCATATACAGAGTCAATACTTTCGGTGTTTTGGAGCTTAACTCCAACACTTTTTTTTGCCCTACTAGTCTTGCATTTGTCAGTGACAAAGCTAGCATCATCCTCTGTTA
>NW_017534521.1:0-1848 GCF_001853355.1 Bactrocera latifrons | reverse complement strand
ACTTTTGTTTTATACATTTTGCCATGAGATGCGTATTTCAGGCGCTAGGTAGACAATTTCACGATTTCAGGCGAATTTCCGAAATTTCAAGGCCGAAGTTGGGGTTGAAGATGCAACCCGATCTCAAAACAAAAAGTTGCATTGGAATCAGGGAGTACTAAGGCAACTTTTCCCCACTATTAGAAATCCCGAATTGAAAAAAGTTTGGAACCGACCCACCCTACTCTATACCGTTACTAGAATCGCCAGAGCGAAGTCCGGATTTGAACCCCATTGAAAATGTTTGGTTGATAATTGCGAAGGTTGTGTATGCGAATGGGCGTCAGTACTTATCCGCGCAGGAGCTAAAAACAGCAATTTCGCAGGCGTGGCTGGATCTAGATAGAGGTATAGAATAGTATTATTTGAGGTAATGCACCGCGACCTAGGATCTCTTGTGCCCTATGTGTACTTGACTCGATCCCAGCCAGAATTTCTCAAGCAATTAATAAGAATGGGAGTGCAATTTCATATTAAGAGCGCAAAATTTGCTAAAGTTTTGCGAAAAACCTCTTAATTATCTAATTTTTTGTAATGCGGGTAAGTAAAGTTCGCGTATATTTACGCTGTAATTTCAATATTTAGCTTTTTGTTTCTGTAATACATTTGAAATGTAAAATTATTTTTTCTTCTCTTTACTAATAAAGAAGTATTTTGAAATATTCTAAAGTCAGTTACTTTTGACAATAACTCTTATGTTAAACCACCAAAAAGCATGTGCGGCTAACCAAAGTTCGCGCACTGTACACTCGATCACGTATGTCATCACGCCAGATTACGATAGAAGAGTTATGATCACGTATGTTATAATACGAAATACAGGCTTTTACGAAATACAGGTTCTTACTCTTGAACCTCTTTGAAGAGCACGAAAAAGTGTAGGATTATTATTATTTATTCTAACTATTGTATTTTCAATACAAATATTATATTTATTACAAACATATATAATTATTTTATAGGAATACTGATTACAATATCTTTTCCGGGATATTCCTTGACCTACAAGGCGTTCCAAAGTAATCAGGACTTAAAAAAGCAACAGAACCAATGGTTTCTCAGCAAAATCAATTTATTTTATTCAAACTAGTCTCTTTTTGCTTCAATACCGTTTTTTGCACTGTCCAAAAGCATGCCGAATGAGTGCTTTGGCCGCCAGTATGCCGGTGAATAGACTTTATGTCTTCATAACGCTTTCTTTTCATGGGCAAATGCATTTTTGCGAAAAGGAAGAAGTCGCACGGTGCCACATCAGCTGAATACGGGGAGTCGTTAATGGCTAAAATGTGATTGTTGATCAAGTAATTAGTCACAAGCGTCGATCGATCTGAGCAATTTTTGGTCGCCAGACAATTTGTGCGTGCGTCGTTTATGTCCTCACGCCCACTTTGAAAACGTTGAAACCACACGTGCACTTTGCTACGGGATAGGCAATATCACAAACATACTAACACTTAAAACGCAATAACTTCACGTCCAGTCAATGAAGTGTCATGAAATTCTCATTGGACAATCGATAAAGATAGCAGTTTCTAACTTACCAGCGCACCATATAAATGGTCCTGTTTACTTTGTAACACACCTTGTATTAGGGTACTAATATCAGTAAAAACATATGTACATACAAGATGCAAATATATATTTACCTACTATTCCGATCTACATATTATTCCAGCCTCTCTTCAAATAAAATTTTCTTTGTCGAGATGACCCATAATAATAATGGTGATCCCAGTGATACTAGAGAAGAGTCAATGTCAAGAAGTAAAGTGTTTTTTTGCTTCATTTTCAAAAACAGGTGTACTATAA
>NW_017534520.1:1145883-1161122 GCF_001853355.1 Bactrocera latifrons | reverse complement strand
CTTCTACAGGCGTGCCCGTGGTGACCGTGCAAAGGAAATTGAGCTCCATACTTTCACAGGAATAAAGAATTTTATTAAAAATGAAAATATCCATAAAAATCTTTTTATTCCTATGGAAAGGAAATAAACAGAGGACACTAGAATGAAATATATATCTGAACTCCGAGATCATCCAAGCCTATTGGCTGATGCTTTAGTATATTCCTTCGATCAAACACGCCTAAAAAGAAGAGATATACCAGCGTTCTAAAGAGCAACGTATCACTAAAGCAGCTCAATAACTTGCTTGAGCTTGTCTAATTTTTAAATAGATTTAAGATTTTATAACTTATTATTAGACTTTCATCTAGAGATCTAATAAATAAAGAAATATTGAAAAAAAATTAATAATAATATTTTTTTAAGACTTGTTTACACTTTACTTTTATTTGTCGAAGTTCTTGGAAGTAAATACATATTACGAGAAAACATAGCGTGCAAGTAAAGCGATGATTGATTGCAAATAACTTTGACTACTTAATTGTCAAATTTTGCTTATGATTGAGAGGCCAAGGTCAAGTAGCAACGTGTTTTCCAGATATTTAGTGGCGCCGAAGCTAATTTTGAAAATTGAATTTCACAAAAAAAAAGAAAATGATTTAGCAAACTATTTAATAATAGTTATTGGCGGAGAGAATAGAAGATATTATAATAACTGACGTTGAATAGAACTATGCTAATTTGTCGCATTAATTCCATTATGTAATTTGCGTAGACTATAAAATCTCCAGCTGGACGTTTTTTGTGAAAATTAACATAAACTTAAATAAATATCTGTTAAAAATTTTAACCAAAGTTAACTATTTTTTTTAGCTCAGCTTGCGGGAGAAAACGAAAAATTAACCAAAGCTAAGCATAACTTAAGTCAGCTAGCGGTGTAAGGGCGCGGGCAGTTGAATGAACTGCGCGTAGAAGGAGCTTGGCTAATTTTTGTGAATTTTAATTTGTATTTTATGCTGACGCTACGTTTTGGGTCACTGTTTTTTTAGAAACTGCTGTGTGTTTTAGACGTTTACGTTTATAATAATAACTTTAGAGCTCTAAGTAGACAATTTATCAACGCCTATGTTTGGGTTTTTATAGTTTTTTTTTTTTTACAAAGTTTTAGAGATTTTATTTTTGTGTTTTACTTTTTCGTGTATTTTTTCTATACAGTTTTAAGTTCATTATAAATTCGTATCTTTTATTGTAAAATATTTCCTTTTTATTTAAATTCTAACTTAAATTTAGCTCCTCTTATGGATAGTTTAGGCAATACCGGTTCCATAAAAACGTGCAGATATTATTGTAGTCATTATTTTTGTAATATTAGACCTTCAAACTGGTTTGCTTTCGAAAATTTCTTGATAGTAAAATAATATTCCGTATCTTAAGCTAATGATTGGAATAAAGAGAACAGTTAAAAATTGGCTGGGTGTGCGTGGTAGGGACTATAAAAGTCTAGTACTTGGCGATGTGGTTATCAAACGCTTACATACCGTGAACGGAGTTAGCTGAACATATTACAAAATGGTAAATAAATTTTGTAACGAAATAATAAAATAGTAATACAATCTTTTCTTGAAATAATAGTGAAAAAATGAAGTGAAAGTAGAGTATATAAGTAATGCAGCAATATAAAGGTGTATTAAACTGTGCAGAAAAATTACGCACAGTTATGACTAATTTGTGAAGTAGTTGTAAATTTTAATGTAAAAACGTTATAAAAACGTTTGAATAAATTTGAAGTTTTTGGAATGCTTAATGTCTGTAATTTCGAAAAATTCGGAGTTTGTGTATATTGTTGTCATTTGTTAAAAAGTCATTAGACAATTTTACAAACATAATAAAAATATAGTTAAATAAAATTTTTAAAACTCCGAATTACTCCGAAAAAATATATGCCTAATTTAAGTAAATACAAAATTATCAAGCAAAAAAATTGTTAACAGATAAAAGTTGTTTACTCCGAATTACTCCGAAATTTCTTTTAAAGAAGTTATAGTTTAAATTTAACATATAGTTGTGTACTTAAAAAGACTAAATAAATAAATAAATAATAAATCGAATTACTCACACAAAAAAAAAAGAACAATGCATCCCTTCGTTTAAGCCAATAATAAGAAAAACTAAATTTAAAACTATTCAAAATTACCGCGACTCTGAAATTTTTACTGAAAAAGATTGTAAAAAATGAAAACATTAGATTTTCAATGCATTTCTATTGTGTTTTTCATAAATTTTGAAAATAGGCTGAATCGCATTATTTTTCTAAATAATATGTCTAACTCCTTCTTTCCCTATTGTTAACAGAAATTCTTGCTCGTCGCTTTTGCCGCCATCCTGGCTTGCACCAGTGCTGATGTCTCTGAGTTGGGCTACAGCTATCAAGAACCCGCACCTGTGTCATTCAATGTCCCAGCACCAGCCCCTGCACCAGTTGCCCAACCTGATCGCACCTACGTGCCACCAGCACCAGCACCAGCTCCAGTTCATGTACCAGCTCCAGTCCATGTCCCAGCTCCAGTCCATGTCCCAGCTCCAGTCTATGTCCCAGCTCCAGCTCCAGTTCATTTCCATGCCCCGGCTCCAGCTCCAGCTCCAGTACATGTCCCAGCCCCTGCTCCAGCGCCAGTGCATGTCCCATCTCAAGTTTACCTCCCAGCTCCAGCTCCAGCACCAGCACCAGTCTCAGTCCCAGCACCAGCTCCAGTTCATGTTCCAGCCCCAGCTCCAGTGCAATTCCATGCCCCAGCTCCAGCTCCTGTACATGTCCCAGCCCCAGCTCCAGCTCCCGCTCCAGTTCATGTTCCATCTCCAGTATACATTCCAGCTCCAGCTCCTGCTCCAGCTCCAGCACCAGTGCAATATGTTGCCCCCGCTCCAATTGCTCCAACTGAGCAAATCGAACATCACGCCGAAGATGGTTACCGTTACAAGACTGTCCGCCGTCGCGTTTACAGACGCCGTTATTAATTTTGTTTTATTTGGATTGATGATGATAATTCTATCCAGAAAAACAAAAAACACACTTAACGAATAAATAAAAATTCTAGTTTTATTAGAAAACAGTGAATTTTATTTCATTTTGGGGGACATTTGAAGTTCGCTATAATTTCAAGATTCTGAGGTGAGTTTCGCGACAGAAATCTTCTAAAAGTTCTTTTCTGTATCCCCTTCGCTTCCTTAATTCCAACAAAATATTCGTCAATAAAACTCGTAAAAATAGATACACTCGACCTATGTTCAAGACATTGTTTAAGCTGGTAATTGAAATCTACAATCCCGATTTTTGGAAGTTGAAGGCTTCATATCGTCACCTGAAATGCAAAATAACTTAACAACATTTTCGGAATTTACAGTAGCATGAATGAAACACGACATAAAATGGAACATGAGTGAAACAAATTTAATATTGGTTAAAACTGGTTTATATCTGGGTGCAGAACCTGAAAATGTTGAACATATGTAATATTATGTATGTAATTTGAAGTAGTGAAGAGTAATCAATAAGACACTCAATTTCGAATTTTTTGATGATACGTTATTTTGCATTTCAGGTGACAATATAGTCTGAACAGTTAGAGTGATACACTAAATAATAAATAAGTCGTTTATCTCGGAAAACTTGGTCCTCCTAGAATCAATACTGAAATTTGGGTTTTTAACAGCGATGGCTTTCTGAAGTTCTAGATACTCAGTTTTATATAGCAGAGAAATTTCGGTTGGATTTGACAACTCAGCTCTAAGGCTTAGTGAGAGAGAGTGTTTGCATTGCTCAGACTTTACTAATATTTTGCAGCGAAATCGGATTTCGGATGCTAGCTATAATGAGTTCTCAAATTGGGAAGTTCACCAGTTTTTGCGTACTACTTAAGATAAGGTCCGGCTTAATGGCGGTTTGCGATTTCATTTGTCAGGTATGGGTTTTCCCAGTTCTTCTAAAAATTTTAAATTATTATTAGTATTTCCACAAAATATCGATGGCTCACACGCTGTCATATACAGTACTTTTTGAGGCTAGATAAAAATAATGTAGTTGAATTTTAAATTTCGCCAGAAGCGACTTGAGCTTTCAAGAAAGGCTATTCGACAAGATACCTCTACTGAAGTCACCCGTTATTAGCACCGAAGCTACATGCACCTCCATAAACAGATTCTCTTTCCCACTAGTCACACCTTTTAAATAAATTATCTGGAAATGTTTGCAGCTGCTGGCTTAAAGATATGCAAAACCCTTTAAGCCGCCCCTGGGAGGTCTTCAATTATGCATTTTGAGCTTGGCACTTTGCACGGCTAAAGAACCGAATTTCAACTTTACCTCAAATAAATTTTAGCAACATTTACTTCACTCTTTGCTCAGGTTTGAAATAAATATTTAATTTTTTTTGAAAGCCATAATCTCATTAAATGCAACGCTGCGAATACTTTGCGGGCATGTTGCAAGCTGCCACCAACCGCACACAGCAGCTCAGCGATTGAATCGAATGCAATCGATTGCACCGCGACGGTAGAAATGGCGTTTGCTTGTAAATTTTTAAGAGAACTCTACTAAAAGTCACATACAMACATATGAAAACTASCCGGGCAGCACACAAATCACAGCGGCGGTTCATGCCACATGCCATTGGTGGCAAGCATAACTCCTGCAAGTGTCTAGCAAGCCGCTGCGCCAAGACAAGTTGCATGCTACGACGAGTGCGGCCTTTAAGTTCAGCAATACACTCACAACTATAAGTGTGTAAACACCGTTAAAGCTCTTAGAGGAAGTAAATATTATTGTTACCTGCCTGTTGCCGTCTCGCTCCCGTTACTACTTGCGACTGTACCGTTATGCGGCGGTAGAAAAGTTTGAATTTAACGAGAAAAAATTTCCACATCATCAAAGCTCATTCCAGTCGATAAATTCTGTGATAAATGTACGAGCTGGACGCATACATTTAGGCGCAAGAGCATATAATCAGACACGCATGTGCAAACACACACACGAAAGCACAGTCGCGGTGTTAGACAGACAGTCATTTGTACAATGTCCTTAGCTAAAGTAGCTGTGTGTGTGTGTGTGTTGGAGTCGGCGGAAATGGTGGCATAAGTATACATTTAGGCGCGTATATGCTATTTACTACCACCTACCGCTTTTCTTTCGAAAGATTTGCAATTCCATAAATTATGGAATGTAGCTGTTCAAGTTTCCCGAACAACTTCCCAATCTTCTTTGAGTGTATTTCAAGTTAAATAATTGAAAACATTTGCTTAATGTAGGTATTTAACAGACTTCCAATCATATTTCAGTGATTCAAAAAAAGTGACAGATTACTTTTCGAATTAAAAGCGAATGCAAAAAATTTCTTAAAGAACTTCATTCCGATTGTTTGGTTTGTATGGCAGTTATATGCTATCAGGGGCGGATCCAGAGTGGAATTTTGGGGAGGAAACTATGTAATTTTGTACCGGCCTTAAAGAAATTAATGATCGTCAAATGAAAAGGCTTTCCATACAAGAACTTGATTCCCATCGTTCGGTTTGTATACCAGCTATATACTATAGTGAACATATTTTTGGGCAAAAATGAACGTACGGAAAATTTCAGATCGATGGCAGTAACTCACTAAACTCAAGACAATGCAGGGATTCTTAAGCAAAGAGGAGAGAGGACAACTGAGTTATGAAAGATATGTATGTTTTATGTGTGTGTGCGATGTTTCTTTATATTTTGGAAAAAGATAAATTTTGAATACTAATTCAGAAACTGTTAATAATTTTAGATTAAATTAAAAGAACTTAAGTTAATTAAAAGCATTCTTAAGGTCTCCGGTAGAAYGCCGTGCRTTGTGTTACCCAATGTGTKTATATAACAAACCATGACGACRTTACAAATCRACGAAGCGCTTTGATCCTGTCACAAATTTTTTGAGACGTCTAATGTAAGTTTTGGATATGTTTCCTGGTTTGTCGCAGGTAAGACTATCGAGAACTCCCAGCTTTGGCAAGGCTGGACAATGGAGGAAATAGTACCTATATATTTACACCTCTCCCTCCTCCATACATTTTGAACACCTTGCGTCCGATAACCCTAAAATAGCAGCAAGATGAAATTTGCTAAGAGTAAGTAGTTCAGAAGATCTCCTGTGGTTTACTCTAAGTTCACGCGAGGTCAGGACCCTTGATTTAGTGCTAGAACGCAAGATGCCAATGGCGGTCCAACTCGGTCCCATTCCAATGTGAACAAAGCTAGTTTGCCTCTCCTAGCTATAATTGTCAGCGATTCCAAACGAATCAAAGAACGCTATTTGTAGAGAGAACAGACACAGAACGAGACACAGAGAGAATTTTCACCTCCCTGAAAGAGGTTGCACTTTGTAGCAGTAAATTTACCTCCACTTTAACAGCTTTGAAAAAACTTCGCTTCCTACTTTTCATCCATCTGCAAGAAGGCTCAATGAATCTCTTCTCCCGCGACTTTTCCCGATCCACATATCTCTCGTCGAGCCAAGAGTAGCATCTGCGACGGAATGATCCTAGTTCTCAAGAATGTAGTTGAAGGAATAGAGAATTTTGGCGTGTCCTTGTTCGGACACCTTCATTCGCAGATAATATTTATGGTGAAGTCCTAAAAAGTTCGAAATAATTTTAAGGAATGTTACCGAGTTGACAATTATCGGTTTTGATGGAAAATATTTATAATAAATATTTAAAAAAAAAGTTATTGTTTAAATAAATTTTTTAAAAAATATTATAAACTATTATATAAAAATGTGATACGAGAAGTGTATTATAAAGTTGCAGCTCAGTTGTTTTCAACCACAAATAGCGCAAACAATGTACATTCATTCAATTCAGACTCATTTAGAAGTTTTTGAAAATCAAATAACAATAAATAGATAGAAAATCGCAGAGAAAATTTAAATCGCCACCAATTAAGCAAATAAGCCGAAACCAATTGCGAATATTAGTCGCAGAGGCGGGGTACTAACTAGGCGCAGCAACGAATTCGCGAACGCGCTTGGCCAGTGTTGGTAAACAGCGAAGAATWTAAATACGAAACTGCAAAGATAAATATAAATACTGGCGCAATAACTGTCAATACAGCAGGCACCACACCACACGGCGAAAAGGCGCTTTGTTAATTACATTSTKGTCAAATATTGGCAGCTCAATTAAATGAATTAAAATTGTGGCTGACGCGCGGGGGGAGGAGTTATGTCGGGCTGCTGCCGGCGCGTTATRCTATTTGTGTTATTGTTGTTGCTATTCAGCGAATATGTGGGCGTGTCAAATTCGTTTTTCGCCAGCTGCGGGTAATGCGCCTAAATGTAGGCAAGCTCATATTTTTTCATGTGTATTTGTGAGTGACGCGGTGTAGCGGAGGTGTGAAAAATTTGACAGGCAATTAAAGTTACAAGTACAACGAATTTGAACATTTAAACCACAGCAATAAATTGTCCATCACCCCGCAGTGCCCTCCGTCGCACTTCGCAGTTATCGAGTCAATGAGTTGGAAAACCAAATGCATGATTTCCATCCACTCACTTCAATTGGTCAGTTTGCACAGCTAATTTGACGCTGCCCTTGTTTTAGCGTTATCCAGCCTTTACTGTAACCCTGAGCTGCTTAGCGAACTTCTGTCCTTTACGGTTAGGCGTGAAAAATTTCTCGTGTTAATGAGTCTGATGGCAGCTAATTATGATGCTAATCACATATAAATTTTGTCGTGGTTCAGGCCGAAAACGTGATCAATTGAAAGTGGTGGTGGGTGTTTTGGAGTCTTACAACCGCAATAGAAAAGTAGGTGGCGAGCTTTACTAAAAAGCGATTGCATATTAATTTATGTCTCGGTTATAGTCGATTTCAAAATTATTTACAAAATCTATCGCATTTCGAGCAGGAGAAAAGGTCTAATAAAAGTAAAGTAATACTTAACCCTTAGCTTAGTAAATAATCAAGGTATTGTTTTACAAGAAAATGGTTCTAAGTTCCGTCATGATTTATAATCAGACTCTATACATTTCATATACATATATTGCTCTCTCTGAGTACGTGACTGTGTACGTGTCTGCGCATCGTCCATACAAGGATAGCAGAAGAGAATGACAGAGAAAAGTTAATCTCGTTCCAGCAGATTAGTCCTTAAGTGATGAAACATCATTGGCTCTTTTCCCGAAGGGCAGCATTACCTAAGAGTAAACTGGGTAAACAGTTAAACTTCGCAAAGATGCAGTAAGACTGAATGGATTAACATTTTGTTTGACCTACTGTTAAGGGATAGAACTATCATGTGGTACACTGGCGTCCGGAAAACGTCGGAAGACATTGGTGCAAGTGCCACAGGACCACGAACCAAAAAATTTATAGCTATAGATGATTTTCTAGCATTTTACAAGCAAAAGTCTATAAGTCGGTTTGTAAATAAAAACGAAACCATCGGAATGAAAGTATCTATACCATATTCARCGATAGTCAAGCGGCACTCAAAGTGGTCTAAGCTATCAGATTACATAGCTATTGGTGCAGGAGCACATAGAACGGCTGCATCGCCTGTCAGTTCGCAACCAATTGCACCCATCTTTTCAGTATGGTAGGACCGAAACCTAGCGTTTTTGGCCGGTTCTCATGTCATAAATGAGCTGTTCCGCAAGGAGGGGGAATTGAAGAGTATTGGCAACAACTTAAGTCATTCGTTAAGCAATTTCGGTAATGGCTGATTATCACTTCACCAGGTTTAAAAGTGTAATCAACCTCTTGCGCGACAAATTCCGGCTACTTATGTCACTTTACCCTGAGCAGTGCCGGTTGGAATATTGAGGTGGAAACTCCCGAACACCTGATGCTAGAATATACGGAAGACTCTTGTGTATCTGAATCAGGATTTCATCGCCTCAATAGCATCCGTCACTATACTGGAATTTATCAGTGTGCTGGGCTTATGTGACTCACTGTTATAGAGGGGAGGGCACAACAGATCTTAGGCCTTGCACTGCGCCTCAATTTATTTCTAGCTATCCGTCTATGTGTGTAAAAAGCATATGATCATATGTAGCAATTTCATTTCTTTGTATTGCAAAATGTGTAATCAAAAATTCATTGGTCACAGCACATGAATTAAAATATTTAAAAACCCTTTACAGGAACTTTAAAAATAATTCCACAAATGGCAATGACTTTAAGCACTCACTAATAATTAAGTAGCAACTCACCTTGTTCGCGAGCTCATACTTTACATACATATATGTACGAGTACATATCACAGGTATATCATAGGCACTTATATATAAAACCCGAGCTCATCAGCAATTTACAAAAACAACAATGACGGCACAAGAGCGAACTATTTAACGATGAAAATGAAAATGCATACCAGCTTTAGCTTGTCAACATTTTGACACTTCATTATTGAGCGCTTACGTAATAAGACCGCTGTCGATAGAGGCTGCTACGAGGGTGGGTTTGCAGGTTCATGSAATCGACAAAAGGAATGTTTTAMAACTTTTCYAAAATATAGTAGTGTTTTTCATCTCCTTCCTTCTTTACTGAGTGCAACAAGCTGTTAGAATATTTGAGGACCGCAATTTGGACGTAAGGTTTAAAAATGTCACGTGATTAGTTCTAAGTCAATTTTTCAGTCGTTGCACAAAGGGATTTACTTCGACAAGCTGTACTGAAATTAAACTCAAACAAGAATATATCTTGCTTATCGAGTCAACCTCGTACATAGCATGTATTTACCGCAATAGTCAAGGTTTATGTGTGTGCATTGAAATTAACACATTTATTTAGTGTTTAATGACACCTGATTAATGGCAACACAGTGATTCGATAAATAAAATCAAACGCACATATATAGAGGGTGGTTCAAACGTTATCGTTGATTTTAAATTGTCAAAAACGTCAGATTGAAAGAAAAAAGTTGAACTCAGTTCGAGGAAGTTAGAAAACAGGCTTTTCCATATGTCTAAAGCATGATACGTTTCCGTTTGACGAAGTGAGGTTTTGCGACCATTTGATGTGAGGCCACTACCTCTTGATTAACTGAATTATCTTTCTGTAACTGTAGGTTCAAAGGTGAATGACTAAAATTACGTCCCTTAATAGAAAAGGTTGTGAAACTCTGGATTAAATCTATAGATGTTGACGTCCACAGCTTAAATATCACTTTCCGAAAATGGTCGGAGCTTTGGAATCCCATCCACCAATATCGGTGAAGGAAGACTAAAGTTTTGTAACCAAGTAGAAGCCATCTCATTCCAATGTCCGGAGACTAAAATTTTGTCTGTTCTTTATTCTTCATGTGGCACCATATTGACTAAGGGCTGCAAAATATTTACACGATACCTAATAACTGATTGTAAAAAAAGCTTCGCACTTGGACTACTTAATAAAAGAACAATCTTTTTCAGAATCAAGAAATAGAACCCTGTAATAAAATTTCATAAGTGAGCAAAGCCTTGAGAACTTCTTACTTAAATCTTCCACATCTGTCATTTAGTAAGGCAACTAACCTTACCTTGTGAAGAAATATAGGACAACGAGCAGCTAAAACTCCTAAAGCAAGGGAAAGGCTAAGCTAACTGGGCAAAATGAAGCTGTGACAGAGAAAAAATTATCTCAGAACAAAGAAAGCACCAGTCTATCCGGAGCGTTCCTTTTCTATGCGCTATCGCTTAAGGTGCCGCTGAAAGAACATCTGTAAATGAGACAGACTTCTTTAAGAGAAGATGGATGAAATATTTGAGGAAAATAAAAATATGGAAAATATTTCAAGCTCAGTGTGGCGTCTCTCATTAAAAGTGTTGCAGCAGAGTACGGCGCACTGATCACCCTGTATATGTGCTGGCATGTGTGTGAGCGCTTGATTATAATGGCGCTGTCAGCTCGAGCGCTTAATTAAAATTTAAAACTTTTTAATACCTTTTTAAAGCGTTTTCAGTGCAGTTTATTGTAGTTGTTGTTGCTTTTTGCGCTTTCTACAATAACAATAACATTTTCAGCAACAAGCTAGCACAAAAACAACGCCRGCCAGCAGCTGTCATTGTGACAGATACAACTGATTAAAACTGCAGCGTCATCGATTACAAAAATAAGAAAAAGGACAAATGCAATGATTATAAAAATAACGGAAAATGCAAGAGGAATTAAATTTATCAGTAATGAATGTAAAAGTGAAATTGGTGGGCACGCAGAGCGCAAAAAAAAATAAAGGAAAATCAAAAAATAAAATGAGAACAACAACACCAAACGATATTCCGTTTAAAAAGTGAAAGCAACAAAAACAATATAAAGAATAAAAATTGGCACTTGGCGCCAGCGCATGAAAATAATGCACATTAAGTGGCGGTGTGGCTTGCGCGCCCAAAGGTATGCAACGGCGCACGTGGCTATGTAAACTTTTGTGGAAGAAAAACTGAAATGAAAATGGCTGTGTGAAGCAGAACGGCAATGAAGTGTCGTGTCAAAAGGGTATTAAATTGGAGTTGAAAGCGGAATGCAAGTWAACGCACTCACACACACACRTRCASAAAGGAGATAAACAAAAAATGTTGCAGCTGCATATGTTTGTATGTGTATGCACCATTTMTGGTATGGGCACGTGTRTGCTCACGAAGCTCATTGCAATTGACGCTATCGCCATAATTACTTGTATAATAACAATTACAACAACAGCAAACGTTGAAAAAATTACAACAACCAACCATTGCATTGAGTACAATAAATATGGCAGATTGACATGCAATGACAGCCAACTGCAAAATGAAAGCAACAACAAC
Organism: Bactrocera latifrons; assembly: GCF_001853355.1. Classification (NCBI taxonomy): domain Eukaryota; kingdom Metazoa; phylum Arthropoda; class Insecta; order Diptera; family Tephritidae; genus Bactrocera; species Bactrocera latifrons. Next base: position 1,149,342 of record NW_017534520.1, on the reverse strand, counting down.
AATAAAATCAAAAACAACAACATCACTGCAACTCGAAATACACACCGTGTCGTGACCTCTGGCTGCTTTTCCACGCTTCATTTGCCCGCTTGAGGTCAATTTGCCAAAAGGTGAATAAATGCCGTCGATACAGCGATAACGCTGGCACTGCAAACCTATGCCACACTGTCAACGAAAGCATATGATTTAATGTTGTTGCTGTTGCAAGCAACATGCCTCTTGTCSTTGCYACTGTTATTACTGTTCATCCTGTTGGCACATTTAYTTTTACTACATATTGGCTTGTGAATTTTGCGCTTCCTCTTCGCTGACTCTCACACACATGGAGTGCCATCATGCAACCGGAGGATGGGGCGCGGCCAGGACGAATTATTCATGGGCATTCCAGGGCGCCGAGCACACTCATCGCCACAAATATGCCAGTACATCGCAGAAACACACACACACATATACTTCATTTGCTGATATTAATCGCTGTGCTTTGCTTACTTGCCGTACTCAATTCGGTGAGTGGACGGTCAGCTGGGGAGCGGAGGGCTGGCGCTGGCAGTCTGGGCAGTGGCTCGAGTTTGGCGTTTGCGTTACTGATTTATCAACCAATGCGCTCATAAATAAATTAACAGGCGACGAAAAATCGAAAATCGACCGCAACAACAGTAGCTGCAGCAGTGGCAACAACAACAGCTGTGGCAGGTGCAATGACAACAAATCGAGACAGTATAGCAGAATTGAGCACATGCAGTTTGGATTGTGAGGTGAACATATTGACATTAGTGGTGCGAGGAAGGTGCATTTGTAGAGCATAGACACCTAACGGTATAATTGCAAATCATTTAATAAAGTTAAAGCATCCTTAGACTGAGTAAAAACGAGCTTTTTGTGTAACGATATTTTTAAATTTATGTTTAAATAATTGTGACTTAATAAAATTTCATCTTTAATATTATACTAAAAAATTAAAAAAAAACATTTGCTATTAAAGATTAATTTTTACGATTAATTTTCTTTAAAAAAAAATTGTGAAAATTAAAAAGTATTATTTAAGAAGTTCTTATCGACAAATTGTATACTCTTGCAACTGGTAAGAAYCAAAGTCGGYGAAATACTTATATATAGGCAAACCTTTATATTAAACTGGCTTGGCCGATCACATATATATACTACACTAGATTTTGTTCATAACTTTAAAATTCTTAATTTATTCTTCAAAGTCAATGTCTTTCCCTAAAAGTAATTTCTATCGGCCCCAATTTACTTGTGTCAATAGTTTTTCTAATTCCGGCATGATATTGGGCTCACGAATAATCGGTGCAGTATGCTATGGTGCATTATTGTGGTGCAAAAATWGAKAGTTTTAGGCCCGTAWTTACRKCCTCTTTTTACGGATAGCTTCGCGCAAACGACTCATAACACCCAAACGGTATTCCTTTTGGGCCGGTCGGAAAGAGTTCGGARTGCRCACCTCGGTAATTRAAGAAAACTGTCRACATATCCTTGATTTTTGAGCTACTTTGATGTGTTTTTTCGGTTTCGGCTCACCTTTGTCATGATTTTCGACCAATTGATAACCATGGATCCAAGACTCATCGCTRGTAATAATATGTTTCATGATATCCTGGTGGTCGGAACATATCGTACGTTAACGCGACGTTGTTTTTAAAAAAGATTTAGTGATTTTGGAACAAATCGTTCTTTCACTTTTCTTAGGAGCAAATTATCTTTCAGAATAGTTTTGACTGATCCCTCCGATATTCCAACGATGCCAGTCAGATCTCTGACTGTTAGTCGTCGATTCTCMAGCACCATTTCCTTACATTATTGATCATCAGCTGTTGTTGATGGCCATACTGGATATGGGTCGTCAACGAGTTTGTTGAATAATTTCATTCATCGTGACACTCTTCTTATGTCAATTCCTGCGAGGAGAACAATCGGCTTCGAGAAGTTGTTGCTTGGAAATTCCTTTCCCGCTACGYACGACATTTTTAACGGCTCTTATTGCGGCCTGCCTAGTCGAAGGCGTGTTGTCGCTCTTACAGACCTCCAGWGGTGTTAATTACGGCTATACAATGGGGTTGCAATAGTCTTTATAGCAGTTTTTTCAATGCCAATGCCTCTTTTCTTCTTAAAAGTGCTTGCAGCCATACTAACTACATAGATAGATAGATAGTTAAAAATTGAGTGAGGTTTTGCCCTGCGACCTATGGTCTATTGTGCCCTTTCCTTTATAACATATGGTCACAAAGGTATAGCACTCTGAAAAATTCCAGGAGCTTGTTAGGCGCGATGGATGTGATGTGATTCTTGTTCATGTATATCCAAGGGCATTGAGTCTGCTTCTACAAATTGCTGGGCAATCCAAAGTAAGGTGTTCTGGAGACTCCGGTTCCATGTTGCAAAACCGGCAGTTTGCAAAAACGACTGTGGGCAAGTTTTCCTTGAGCAAACAGTGCCCGGTATAAAGCGCGAGAAGGAAACGAAATTTATCCCGGGAGAAGTTCATCATATCTCTAAACCAGTGCCGTTGTTTCCCCACTATCTTTTCCATGCAGAGCAACTCCTTTATGGTGTCAGACCCCACCSCAATGCACGGTTCTGGCCCTATGATCCTGGAAGCCGCCGAAGAGCGAGCTCATTGCCAGATCCGGTGTACACGGTTTGATTTCATAAGCTGGGATCGCTTATAGTACCGATTGACTATTGCTGATTATAGCGATATGMTTGATTTCTGCACACTGACTTATAGCAAATACCTCTGCCTGAAAGTTCGTCTGAAAACATCACATTGGTATGTATAGCTTGCCATGCGATACGGCAATGCCAGCTCCAATGCCTTTCGGTATTTTTGAGCCATCATTGTGCCATTGCGTAGTGCTTCCCCTCAGTAGTTGGTTRAGCGTAGAATCCCTCYACTYCGCCTTAYTGCCGAGAATAATTTTAAACTTCTTTGTAAAGTTTACCYTCTTCGTAACKCCGTGTCTTGAAAGAAGGGCCAGTAGCATGTCTTCCCCAAGGCATTCATTTGTTGAGACGACACTATCTCCCTTTTGCCAAACCCCTCCACTGCCATGATTGGCATGATGTGCTTTGCTGCCTGTTTGATCACTAGATGCAGTGGTGTGAGTTTCAACATAATTTCAACTGCTGCCAATGGGCAAGTGCGCATTGCCTCTGAAGCGCAGCCATACTCACTTCCTCCAAAGTGTAGTATGAAGGGGTGAGTTATTTATTTTTCATTATTAATGCTAAAGATCCAAAAAAATTGTCTGCTCTTATGACAGACCAATAAGTCTGTAAAACTTAAAACATTCTTCCATTCTCATTGTTATACAGGTGAGTTGGTTAAGATTTAGTACAAGAAAGCCCAGTGGGCTGACCTCGTTTATTTAATGAAGTTATTTATTTATTTATTTATAAATGTAAATACAATTATTTTTTTTACACGAAAAAAGGAGCACT
>NW_017534520.1:1111962-1145153 GCF_001853355.1 Bactrocera latifrons | reverse complement strand
TGTAGACTCAGCAAAGAGTTGTTGATAAATGGCGGGGTTGGTGTGACTTTTGTTGAATTTTTCCAAGCTTAAAATGAACGATGTATGTTTTATCTGCCAGGTAGGAAATACTTCTCTCTGCTGCAGTGATGGCACGGTAATTCCAAGCTTTCTGGCGAGTTCTATACACAGTGAAATTGTCGATTTGCGTCCAGGGTTAATTTCCCCTTGGAGGTCCGATGTTACTGTTTCGTAAAGAGTAGCATAGCAAATATGATCAATATTTATATATTTATTAATTATATGGCTCACTCTCAAATGAAGTTAAAAATGTTATAATTCGAGGCTTCGACGGAATATATGAGAAAATACTCAAAAAAATTAGTTGTATATATCTTCTTCTRCTTCTTAATTGGCGTAGACAGCGCTTACGCGATTATAGCCGAGTTAACAACAGCCTCTCATCCGAGGCTGATTGTTAATTTTCATTAGGGGTGTTTRTTTACGTGGCGGGTCCCAAACCCAGCGCACAACCCTATGCAGGGGATGTTTCGCCTTCTCACTTTGGCYCGCCTTCAAACGGATGTTCTTAGGCTAYCCAGAGGATASTTGGTCAGGGACCGGAAGTCGTGAGCTGCTTGAGTCATAYGTAAAAGAATCGTTTSTGGCCACTCCCAAGTGAATGGCGATCAGAGAACYTTCCTCACTTGCGTGAACTTCTACACATGACTCCATCGTCTAGGGTGCTCCAATTGTTTTAGGTTTTTTTGGGAAGACTGATGCATTGTTTACATAATTCAATATACATTTTTGTCTTGTACTTTCATAAAATCGCGCAATCTCAAATACTCAGGAATTAGTTCACAATAAATTGTTGGCAACCCTAATTCACAATAATGCCAATGAAAGGATTTTTTAATTGAAATATAATTCACGCAATTTCACCCTCCACACAGCGCTTCCCCCTATCTGCTAAAAGCACGCACCAATTTCAAGTATTTGCAGGTCAAAAGTTGAATGTGACGCCAGTTTGTTSGACGCCAAGAATGAGGAATGAAAAACAAATGCCAAAAATAGAAACGAAAAGAAAATTACAACAAGACCAATGGCGACACACACGACTGCACATTTCCGTCAACATGCCATAGCAATTAGCGGCGAGCAACCAAATATGCGAGTGTGTGGAAGGGGGCCCACAGCGAAGCGTTACACAGCAATAAAAAACAACAACAATAACAACAACCCATTTACAGTTGCAAGTCATGTGTCAATAGAAGTGTCTCATTGCTGTTGGCGTTGGTATGCGTGACAAATGTGCCGTTACAGCAGCTCTGGGGCGGTGATGTAAACCCCCCACGCCYCTGCCAAAAAGTGCGCGCAGTTTAATTCGCAAATGAGTTTTAGTTGAAATTTTAATTACTGAAATTGGCTCATAAACAACACAAGTTTCGCATTTTCGACTTTGCTAGTTTTACACGCTCGCCAATTTATAGCTGTTTGCTTATATGGCAACGYCACTTGCAGATTTTGTTATTATTGCTGTTGTCGTGTTTGTTAATGGCGCCAATTGGAAAACTCAAATTTTAAGCTTTACTGAAGTTTCGACAATTTCTGTCASCGGGTGAATCACTTTCGTCTGAGTGCATGTTAAGCGGGTGTGTTGTGAGGGTAGGTGTTGCCAACTCAATTTTAATTTCATTAATTGAGTCTTGAAGTTGTTAAAGTCAAGGAGAGTAAAGCGAGAGTAAAGCGAGATATATCAGATGTGGAAGTCTTTTTTTAATGTGAAGTCTTCCAATTTGATTTTGAACAGAGATCTGCTTCTACATTACATCGAAATCTGTCGAAGAAAGTTAGTGAGATCAATYCATACAATTTTGAAGGTTCAATAATATAAATTACATCTTCGAACACTTAGCCYTGCGACCGTTCCATACAAAAGTTGCTTTGTTGTCAATCTTCAGCTGAGTCTCAATCACTGTACCCTTCRGCAAACTTTTAAATGTCGTGCTTCACTATTGTCTGAGTGTACGTAAAAGGTTTATGTGAGAGTGGGTGGGGGGACAGGAGTCAAGTGTAAACAGTAAGGATCTATTGGAGTTGGAAGTTTTTTATGTGAAGTCTTCCGACTTGACTTCTAACGAATATCCGCTTCTAGAAGACATCAACAGCTCTGTATTTGAGTTAGAAGTAGCAATTAACAAACTTGTTCGGGATACAATAATATAATTTAATTATATGTATACCATTACTTACGCTACTTGGCTCTCTTCATTTGGCACACTTCGCTAAACTTCTAAAAGTTGTGGAAGAGTTCAATCAACTTTTCATTCGAAGTATCTAGATAAGAACTGAGTGATAGTCTCAAACYTCGTATTATGCCAGGTTGGTTTCGAAACTGGATTTTATGTACGAAATCGGTCGACTCGTATTTAATTACTTTTCTACATTCAAGTCGTTATTTTGTAGTGATTAAAAGTTACTATCAAGATTACTCGAATCCACCTTGTAGGAGTTAACTTTATCAAGCTTGACGCCTCTCGTAAGTTCTATTTGCTAATCGAAGGGATCAAAAATAGCGTAACTGATAAAGATTTCTCATTTGATTTCTAACTTTTTATTCATATATTATACCAGAGATAGTAATTTAATAAAGTTAAGAAGCTCCTTTCATTCTTTTTCTTTTAAATATAATACAGAGTTTGTCTGAAAAGTAATAAGGCTGAGTCGATTAAAAAAAAATTATTGAACCAATCGTTACAATACTTTAAAAAATTACAAAATAGGTTCCTTCCGCGTCGATGCAGTGCTGCTAGCGTGATTTCCAAACATTGAAGGCGTCTCAAAATGCTTGCCTCTCATTGGCCTTTATAGGGAAGGAAACAAAAAGAAGTTCAAAGAAGTTGTCGGTGTTTCTCGAAGTCGCAGGTCTCCTAGTACGGTCTTCATCAGCGACCTTTCCCGTCTATCCAAAAAGATCTGGTGCCACCGAAGYACAACTTTTGCTGAAGCAATATCTAGGTAAGCCTTCTTGACCATATCAAATGTCTYTGTCACAGATTTAAAGAGTTTCACAAAGAACTTAATTGCTAATGCTGCAATTTCGGTTGGCACCACTCACAGAAACATGTCGCTCGAAAATGTTTGTCCTGACTCTCCAAGAGCTCGGAGACAACTGACCAGCCGCGCGTTCGTTATCTAGGAACGACCTCTACCGAAGTACAGTCGCGGCGGAAGAAAATCCGTCCTATTACTTTCCGGGAAAACCCAGTATCTTCGTTTTAACACTGAGTGCTTTATGTACAAACGTTCGAGATCTAATACTCAATACATATACTATATGGATATCTCATAAAAATTTTGTAGATTATTTGTTCTTTACCTTAAAAAGCTTAGACGGGGCTCTGGGTTTAGCTTACATACTATGTATTGCTAAGTGGTTTCCACAACTTACAGAGACTAAAGCTTGGTGGCGCCATCTAAATGTGCGTGTTTTCGTTTTCGGAATCTGGCGCTGATTTARTGCAAACCGCATCCGTTTGTGACAAATGTGCGGAGAGAAAATAGAAAGTGATTACATTGGGTGATGCGAAAAACAAGCAGATATTTTCAATGAAATGAAGTAGGAAAAGTAATAAAAGAGAAAGGTTTGCTCTACAACGAAGGTTTATRCGTAAGATTTTCTAAGATTGAAGCAGTCAATCTCAATACAAATTAAAATGAAGTGTTTAAAGTCTCTCACGATACTATCTTTATTTCTTTAAGCTAGTCAATATTATTTACTGTTTATATATACTATTAAGTAAATAGCAAATTTTTTGGACAGTCAGCTCTACAATACCRGAAAAACCAAGGCTCTGTAGGTTTTCTTGGCATCCCGCTAATATACAYACATGTGAAGTATGGCGCAAGGTTTACGAAGCCAATGTTTATGGAATCAAATTTGGCGACACTATGGGGATGGTATAAAGGTAGATGGTATGTCTTCTTAATGAAATCGTGCTAAATGCAACYGAGAAAAAGCTATACACGAGGAAATAAACATAATGTTTTCATTCCCCAATAGAGAACAGTAGACCAATGTTTCTGTTGTTGACTGTTCCAACGGTAAAATCTGCATAAGTATTCACCGAGGGATCAAAGTCAGCGAGGCTTCTTCTGTAGGTATCCATACGCATAATGAAGCTTCTAAGGAAATGATTAGACTGAGTTGTAATCAAACCGAAACTATGGGCACAAAAAGTTCCTAAGTACTAATTTCSTGAGAATTTTTATTGAAAGAAAACATAGAAAACACTCTAAAATGTATACTTACTCTTGCCATTAATTCTGTTACGAATGGTCGCCACATGAGTGCACGTATTCTTTTTTTCAATGAACAMATTTTCAATGGGGAAGAAGTTGTTAGTAAAACTCTACACAAAGGTTTCATGGCAGTAAAAACGTCAGTCCAAGTATTCAGAAGCTTCTGTGAAGGTATTACCCCTCTTCATTTTTGTGAGAGAAGGGGTTAAAATTGGAGCAAAACTAAAGYCAGCAGGATGTTTAGGAAGGCGTGGTAAAGCACTTAAGTAATCCTCTTTGTTGGAGAGCATTGAATCTTTCAGCAAGATTTTGCTGCAGGACACAGGGCGAAAACAGTGGAATAATAGCAATATCCTAGTTTCAAATGAATGATTCTTTGGAAGTCGAATTTTTAATCCATCGGACTTCAGTAATGGTCGGAGTTGGTAAACACCATACAGTAATGTGAAGGGTCTCAAAAATATTTTTGGCTTTCAAGTAAAATCAATTTGATTCAAAATATCTTTTAGCTTCATATATTTTTAACGGCTTGAACTTGTAACAGAACTTACGACAGCTCTTATTACGCAGAGCTATAGGAAATGTACCCGTGAATGGTATTATAGCTCCGATGAAGCTTTTTCTTGTTCTTTATATTTATCGCCCAAAGCAATGACCACTTAGCCTTCAAGGCTTCCAAAAGTCAAGCGAATTGAATGCAAATAATTATATTTTGAAATTTATTTTTCCTATTTATCGCACATGSGATTGATTAAAGCTTTCTTATTTTCATGCAAATAGCAAAATGGAAGATCGAATGAGGTGAAGAATATATAAAAAAAACCTTAAAGATGTCTCAAACAAAGCAAAAATTAAATGATCATTCACGCTTATGTGAATATGTAAACATATATAATGCATTCATATATATAACGTAAGTATATATGTATGTATGTACAAAYGTAGATATATTTGTATGTCTTGTTTGCCCTTCTTCTTAGTCTCAAGCCAAAATCATTGAACATTCGAATTTTAAGCAAACACAAAAGCAATTGATTAAATAACTACAACAACAACAACTTTATAAATGCAAATAATGTTTGAACTCGTTTAACGGTTATGTGTGTAAGTCAACGAATAACGGGCTGTCATTGTACCACTAAGCGACCATGCGGCGCGGACACATGTTTGTTCGCAATACGCATGGATATATACAGACATATCTGTATATGCTTTAGCGTAGGAATGAGTATGGGTATGTGTGTTGTCACAATGAGCACAGGATTTTGTTGGACAACAAATGCCTGACAGACTCTTAAGCGTGTTTGTATAAAATATTGAATCAAAAGATTTTTATAATTGAAATGGAAAAAAGTGCAATAACAAACAAGAAAAAACATTAATTGCACGTAATATATCCTCGCAGGTGCATTTTAGTAACTATGTATGTGTTCAGTKTATATGGAAGCTATATGCTATAGTAATCCGATCTGAACAATTTTTTCGGAGATTATATTATTACCGTAAGCAGTTATCCATATCAAATTTTGTTAAGATACCACGTCAAATGTGAAAGCTTTCCATACAAGAAGTTGATTCCGATCGTTCAGTTCGTATGGCAGCTATATGTTATAGTGGTCCGATATCAGCAGTTCTGACAAATGAGCAGCTTCTTGAAGAGAAAATGATATTTGCAGAATTTCAAAAGGGTATCTTAAAAAACGGACGGACATCGCTAAATCGACTCAGCTCAATATACTGATAATTTTGATATATGTATACAWTATAGGGTCTCCGACGGGAATAAAAAGATATTGATATTTGAGTACGAAAGTCAGCTGGAAATATAAAATAAACAGCTGATAGTATATTCTTTTACATACATACAGGATGCGCGATATTTTATGTCGTTATGTAAGTAATGGCTTTGACATTTACCAAAACTAAGGAACTGGCTCGCCTYACAACGAACGAAATTCCCCATGTTATAGACAAGTGATTACTTAGTTACAATAAACTGTCTTGCTTAATATCAGCTTCAAATTACGCAATATATATTCCATCAGTTATGTATACGATATCGACGGTTTTCAACCAGTTCTGATACTTGAATCGCAGGTTGGTGTGTAGGTTAAAGGATTCAATGCTAAAAAGTATACGTGCACACATGTGGCGACCATTTGTAACAGAATTTATGGTAAGAGTAAGTATAGTATACAATTTAGAGTGTCTTCTATGTTTTCTTTCAGGTCTCACAAACTTCGTTGCAAACTGTTGAAAGCATAAAAGTCAATAAAAAATGGAAAAAACATCAGAAAACAAATATCGCAAAAGTTAAACATAAAAAAATGTATAATCAAAAGTATAACTACAAAAACAACAAATTAATAATCAGATGTCTCGTGTATTCTAACAATAGTAAAWGAGTCTTGATAATGTGAAGATATACGGTTTTTTATGCAAATGTATCTGAAAAAGATTATATTTGTTGTTGCTTGTTATACTATTTTTCTTTCTATATCTTCGTCGCTTATTAGTTGCCGGTATTATTCATGTTTATTTATGAGCTCATCGCTTCGGCAGACAGTGTGGATATTGACTGTAAAATGATACGGGTTGTTTGCAAGATTTTGGTGTGGATTTTTACTGTCAAACTTAATTATTATGAGAAAAATTTAACTGCTTGTTTTTATTAAAAACCACACTTATTGGTCGGTATAAATGTTCGACCATATTTTACATACGAGGGATAAGGGAAGTTCTAGATTGATTTCATTCACTCAAGAAATTGTTGTCAGAAATCTTACTAGCTCCAATGTTGCTAGTAAGATATGAGAAGGATCAGCGATCAAAATTTTGAAAGACCATTTGGGCATAAGAAAAGTGAAAGCACAATTGGTTCCAAAATCCTACACAATGTTTTTTCGAAAAACAGCGTCGCGTTGCCGTCTGTAAAATAATGCTTCTCGACTACTAGAGTATTATGTAAATTATTATTACCGKCGACTAGTCTTGGATCTATGCTTGCGACGCGGAAATAGACGACCAAGCGGCCTAATTGAAAATGTGAACCGAAGCCGAAAAAAGGCTAAATATTAAGGTGCACTCCGAATTCTTTCCGACTGGCCAGACTATGAAAAAGGAATACGATTTGGAGCTTTTCGTGAAGAGACGGCGGACGTATGGGCCCACAACTTTTGGTTTTTGCACCGTAGCGTAATGCATTAATTCTTCGTGAATTTTTCGCTAAATTTTCAACTAATATCACGCCGCATTCACCAGATTTAGCAGAAAATCCAAACAGCTGCTCCGGGGAAATCCTTTTGAATCAGTTGAAGACACTAAATGATCCGCGTTCTTAAATCGTCTTTAAAAACTGTTTCGAGAATGAAAAGATAACGCACCGTTTATATTACATTTCTTAGGGCAGTAATGTAGATTGACGGTTTAAATGGGGAAAATTGGCAAGTTTTGCAGTGAAAAACTCATTTTCCTTAGGTGTCTGCTTGGTTTAACCTTACTCATTCGCAAATCTGTCTGTGTCTAGCTCTTTTGAATGAAATTTGTATTTTGCAAAAGTTAAATCACGAAATGTAGCCAACTCCGGAAGTTACTGCATGTAGTAACTGTGCAAAATTATTTTTATTCTCAAACTTAAAGCGCCGGTTTCCATGCATTTCTCAGAAACCGGTTCGGCAAACCAAGTATTCCTGTTGATTTCCAAATTTTATATTCTACATAATTAATTGAAACAATAAAATGTTTTCTTCGCAATAAAATGTATAACTTAAATTGTCTGTCAGATTTGAGATTAAAACACAACACTCTTGCTGCGAACGAGATGTGGGGAATTTTAATGTTACTATCAACACTGTTCTTAATTGGAATTATTAAGGCCTTTGTTCATATTTGTCGGGCGGCGCATGCGCAAGTGTCACACGATTGACTTTTGCCCATWCATTTCGGGTTTAAGTGGGCGCACAGCTGGCAACAACAAACACCGAGCGGCAAACATTCGGCGGCATTTGTATATCGATCATAATATTTAGGCGTTTCCTATACCCTTTTTTGTTGTATTAAAACAATAAATTACAAAAAAACAAAAAAACTTGCGGTTTTKCAAGTTGCTCTCGTTTTGTCCTTCTTCATTTGCTGCTGAGCGTTGAAGAATCATCTTGTAAAGCTTGTCTACCGTTGAACCGGTTTCAGGGCTTAGATTGTTCRATACACGCATGGCTAATTATTGCTGTTGTTTGAAATAGCTGGCGTGAATCTGCAAAGATGGTTGCAGCGAAGAGGAAATCAAAGCAGCAGAAACRAGCGGAGAACAAGAGGTGCGGTTCCGGAGATCGGCTGTGCGGMATACGACTTTTATTTTTATAATAAATTATCATAATTATTTCGTACGCTTTGGCTAAAAATCATATAAAAACTGCGGGACATCAACGTTAAGACAGACACAAGTCGAACAGTTTTCAATAGAACAACTCGCTGGAAACACTCTAGAAAAATGGTAAATATTTGAGTGTGAAAAAAATAATTACAAAGGATTTTAAAGGAGCAAATAAAACCTTTAACAATAATRCTATCGTTATTTTCGTTTTATTTTAATGAAGATATCAAAAATAAATATATTAAAGTGAAAATTATTTTTAATTAAAAAAGCAACCTTTCCACCAAAACTATCTAAAAAAATTAAGTCAAGTAAATAAATAATATAATATAATTGGAAAAGTTTTGATATTAATGTAAAAAATATCTGATTTTTCATAATTACATATATACACATTAGTGTAACATACCGTGAATAAAATGGATATTAATAACTGGAGAAACAAATTTTGTAAAGAGAAATCAATAATTCCTAAGAATAGCGACGATTTTTTTTCCCACCTTCTATTTCACTCATCTAAATATCATTACACTTCTTTGCAGAAATTCTTCGCCATCACTACCTTTGCCGCCGTCTTGGCCTGCGCCTTCGCTGATGTTTCTGAGTTGGGTTATGCCTACAGCCAACCCGCTGCTAGCGCTCCAGTGAACGCCTACATTCCTCCTGCAGCTAGCGCTCCAGCTCCAGTGTACTCTGCCCCAGCCCCAGCACCAGTTTACTCTGCTCCAGCCCCAGCTCCAGTCTATCAGCCTGCTGCCGCTGCTCCAGCTCCAGTCTACTCTGCCCCAGCCCCAGCTCCAGTTTACCACCCAGCTCCATCTGCTCCAGTCTCATCATACATCCCACCTGCACCAGCTGCCGCTGCCCCAGAACCAGTATACTCTGCCCCCGCACCAGCTCCAGTCTATCAGCCAGCTGCCGCTGCTCCAGCYCCAGTCTACTCTGCCCCAGCCCCAGCTCCAGTTTACCAACCAGCTCCATCAGCCCCTGTCTCATCATACATCCCACCTGCACCAGCTGCCGCTGCCCCAGYACCAGTCTACTCTGCCCCAGCCCCAGCTCCAGTTTTTGCACCTCAGCCAGCTGCCTCTGAAGTCTATGAGTCGCCCGCTCAAGATGGTTACAGATACCGCACTGTCCGTCGTCGCGTCTACAAGCAACGTCGTTTCTAAGCTAGCAGTCTTTCAAGCTTTAGCGTGCATTTAATGAACAACTGAGAGGCTTTCGAGGCGAATTTGTTTTTTTAATTCGTTCGAATTGTGTTGTTAACTATTTTTTGCGACAATAAATTTTAGTTTAAAAAAATCCAATTATTTTTATTTCGCATTTCAGCAAGGGGAAATTAAAAAGATTCGAATTTTTGCGTTCTCAAAAACAGAGCTTCTTAGATAATGGTCAGGTCATCAGGTTATGTACAATTACATTCCTAAATATCTAATTTGATCCTATTACATTCGCTTGCCTTGCTAAACTATTCCTCCATAACTATCGATCAGCACCMCCATTATTGAGAATTCGCTGAGATCTCCTCCGTATTATCCCATATTTGTCTAAAGAACATACTTCTATGGCATTATATGTTTGTAGTACCATTTTCCGTGTCTATGAACCTATCACGGAATAATTGAAGTGAACTCTTTCAGACTTTAACTTTWTTTTTCCAAAAATCTGATGAGGTCCCGAACAATAGACAGATTAAGATTCTTTGAACGCACAAAACTTGTAATTTTTAAAATCCTTGAATGGGAAGAAGTTGAAAGTTWATTATTTGAGTTTACAAATTTTGTTAATATGAACGTGATCGGCCTAATATAACCTAAATTCGGTTACAATCGCGTAATCGAATTTTTGTGACACTTTTAAATTTTGAATTCCTGATTATGTTTTGYCTTACTTTCAGATAGACCATTAATWACAGTCTGTGAGTATTGTCCCAAAGCGTTGACACGAATAATATTGTATAACCGTATGGAGAAATCTTCAATAAAGCTAGCTTTTTAGGCTTGGGGCTACAATAGTTTATAAGGAGAAATTAAGAGAAGAAGCAGATGCTGTCGACAACTATCAGTCAGTCTGTGAGATATTATATTGAATCGAGAAAACAATAATGTAGACTTCTGTTAAGAATGGATACATTCTGGTCAATAGTTTCTCATATGGTATATTTAATTTTAGGAAATTTACACTTCCGGTGAATATTTAATATATATTGGTAAAAATTAAGTCAATGATAATGATATCGAACTTATTTCTATAGTTTGGTGCTGAAAAATGTGTGAAATCGATCTACGAATCTGCTGTTCTTGACTGAGTGACCAGGYCATCGTAAAGACAATGCATGGGTTTATGTTCCCAATTGAAAAGACAAATCATAAGTCAGTTTTGTCAAACCGCCATTACCTACCAAGCTGTTCTATAAGAAATGTCCATTCTCCTACAGCTAGTAGTTGTTCCGCCTATTTTGCGGTGTAGTTTTCAGCGTGGAGGTCTAAAGGTGGCAGGTCTAGCACTAGTTCAAGAGCTGCCGTTGCAGTGGAATTTAGGTGTGGAACCTTTTCCTTCGGCTTCAACAGTTAGATCAAGTTATCTGGTGTCCTTAGAGGGAGTTGTGTATCTGTATCGCAGTAAAGCATCCATAGAGGGATTTTGCATTTACTAATGGAAAAAGCAGATCCGTTTTCTCCAGATGCAACCTCAGATCCACTTGTGATGGTCGATCCTGGCCTGCATTCAGAGTGGTGGTGATCTTGCTATTATTAAGTCGGCAATGTTATCGGGCTTTGCCGTATAAGTTTATTAACAGTTTCTTTATGACTAATTATCCTAGAAGCAAAGATAGCACAGCGGAGTGAAGTCTTTCTTGATCATTTCAAAGTCGTTTCATTATGATTTTAACCCTCTATAAATCAAAAGTCTCTTATTGAAATTTGAGTTCTTAATAATAATGTAGTTACGGGTTGTATAGCTTGGTCTAAACCTCATATCCCTAATATAATGATGCCCGATTATGTTACGAAACTCGAAGCAAAATGTAGTTATAAAGCTAAATACCGTTTTCTCAATGTCTGGTTAGCAGCCATCTGTCAGTTCTAGTTAAAAAAAAATTTCTTTATCGAAAGAAGGAGTGTTAGTTAAGTTAATCAGAACTTCACCGCCAGATGGACGCTGAGAAGTGGATATATTAYCAATAATAATTTGAGTTAATCTTCTTCTTCCTTATTGGCGTAGACAGCGCATATGTGGTTATAGCCGAGTTTACAAAAGATCGCCAATCGTTTTTCCCTTTCGCTGTTTAGCACCTATTGGARATTSCAAGTGTAGCTCTAGCTCTAGCTCCTTATCCACTTGGTATTTCCAATGAAGTGGWGATCTGCGTCTTTCTCTACTTCCCYAGCGGGTACTGCGTCGAATACTCTCATASCTGGAGTGTTTTTGTCCATTCGCACGACGTGACCTAGCCGTTGTCTTAAATTCCTTTACAGGATTTTTTACTTTTAAAAGAACTTTCGTATTCGAAGGAACGCTGAGTTCGTAATCCAAACTTGGGTAAATTAGTTCATTTTCCAGAGAGACTAAAAAGTGAGTCTGAGTCGTTAGAAGCAAATATTATAGTGAAATKTAACATTCAAAGACTCAGAAGGCAAGTGGTTTGTAAAGTATTGCATTTGGAGGCAGTTTGGTTATGGCAAATTAAAACGAATTTCAGTTGTGATAAATGCAACTTTTCCGTTTTCTAAATCGCGAAAATTTCCTAACTGTTTGTTATTCACGCATACGGTAAACCGTTTTTGTTAGCTAGTGAGCGCTTCGAGATTAAATGCTTAGATAATAATGTAAGTACAGGAAGTCTTACTCCATAATTATTATAAAATTTGAGAATAAAAGAATCCGAGTCAAGTTAACCTARCACTTAGAAGCACTTAAATTTCAATTTGCAATTACATACACACGCATATAAAACATATATTAATGTATATGCAAAATTTATTTTCATTTGGCTTGCTTATGAGCTAATCTSACATTAAACCCAGCGCGGCCTTAAGTGCCTTGAGCTGTCTTCGTTTATCTTCATTAGAAATTTCGCAGTTTCAAACAAATAGTGTGTTTGAAATGTTTTTGTTGTTTGTTTTTATTTTCGGTTTAACGTTTTGTTTCTCTTTACACGCATCTTGGAGTTTCTACATTGAAGTACTTCATTGTTTGTTGTTGTTATGTCAAAATTGTTTGGCTACAATAATTAATGAAGTGAATTGCCGAAAGGCGAATCATATAAAAACTGCGAGACGSTAACGACCAAACAGACATAAGTCGACTAGTTATCATCTACAGAGCAACTAATCCCAAATAGCTGTGCAAAAATGGTGAATATTTGTTTTTTTTTATAACGATATACAAATAAAATAAAACGGAAAAAATTTTTTCTTTGCAGAAATTCTTCACCGCCGCCATCGTTGCTGTCGTGTTGACCTGCGCATGCGCTGACGTCTCCCACTTGGGCTACAACTATCAGCAACCCGCTCCGGCTGCTAGCGCGCCATCCAACTCATATATTCCACCAGCTGCTAATGTTCCCGAKCCTGTATATGCGCCCGCACCAGTTCCAGTTTACCAGCCAGCGCCTGTGCCATCCGCTCCCGCATCTGCTTACATCCCACCTGCACCAGCTGCCGCTGAACCGGAGCCAGTCTACCAGCCCGCACCAGCTGTTCCAGCGCCAGTTTACCAGCCAGCGCCTGTGCCATCCGCCCCCGCATCTGCTTACATCCCACCTGCACCAGCTGCCGCTGAACCGGAGCCAGTCTACCAGCCCGCTCCAGCCGCTCCTGCCCCAGTCTACCAGCCAGCTCCTGCACCATCGGCACCAGCTTCCTCGTACATCCCACCCGCACCACAACCTGCTGCTTCTGAGGTTTACGAACAACCTGCTGAGGATGGTTACAGATACCGCACCGTTCGTCGTCGTGTCTACAAACAGCGTCGCTTCTAAGCCAGAGTGAACGAAGGGTATCTATCAGAATTCCTATTTTAATTCRTTCAAACCAAATTGTTACCATTGTTTTCTTTTAATATAAGTCAATAAACTCTTTGATACCACGAACACGTTCTAACTATGGCTAGCCTTACTCAAAAGACGAAGTATTACTAGTCTTGTGCAGAGTGCAGTACCGTTACGGAGTGTTTGTAGAGAAAGTAAYCATGGTACAAGTTAATTCCTTTTCTATAATGAAATTTAGGTAGATAAGAGTCCCACCACTTCTGGTCCAATTAAACTATCGCAAGACTTTTATATCTTAATATCACGTTTCATTGTTGCCGTGTTCAAAGCATTTGGTGCGCTCAATGAACCCCCTTATTTCAATTATGTTTTCAAGTTTTGTATCTAATGAATTGAATTTTATTCGAATAACATTATGATGGTTTCTTCATTATTTAGACTCATTGAGAATTTTCCCACTAAGTGGCATAAATTGAAAAGAAAATAATATTTTTGAGATCTTGTACATAGAAAGGTAAAGGTTTGTAGTAATAATGGATTTCGCTTTTACTGAATACTTAACAATTTTCTTAATAACCATGTTCCAGTTAACTATTCTTTGAGTGATGGACGATAAAAGGATTAAGACGAGTAGGTCTTTGTGGCATTAATACAGTGGCCATATAAAAGAGTGAAAATTTGGTTATCTGTAGTACTAGATTCAAGCATAGAAAATGTCATCAAGCTACCTAGCTGTCTAAGGATCAAAAAGCCTATCGATCATGTTGTGCAAAAAATGCACGTCAGCAAGGAAGATTCGAAGATTTTCCCCTCGACTTGTACTTCTACTCTCTGAGAGAGTTCATCAGCAGCTCGGTATAAGAGAATTGTGGGACGGCATATCAAGCTCCTTACGTTGAACCAGCAGGCAGGCAGGCAGAATATATTATTTTACAGAATTTTCTTCTGAACTTCTGAGTAAGAAACGTATTTGTCAAAGCTTCTCATATTCGTTGCTTTGTCTTTCGGAAAAACCGCCTGGCCTTTGGAGTTACTTGCCGCGCGTAGACTGAAGTAGAATTTTAGGTGGTTTTACCTATGATAGATTGTATTCTAGAGAGCTGCCCTAAAATAGAAATTTTCTTTKCAACTTGTAGACTTCATTTATTTTAATTATGCCAAAAACAATTCAAATTGTCTTTCCGGTTAASTTTCCAAATTAGTAACGGCGTTGTTTGTAGACACGGCGACGGACAGTACGGTATCTGTAGCCATCCTCAGCAGGCTGTTCATAGACATCGGAAGCAGCAGGTTGTGGTGCAAGGTACGAAAAAGAGGGCGCAGATGCTGCAGGAGCTGGTTGATAAGCGGGAGCTGGTGCCGGGGCGTAGGCTGGCACGGGTGCATTGGCGGCTGGTGGAATATAGGAGTTGACAGGTGCGCTGGCAGCGGGTTGATTGTAACCGTATCCCAACTCTGAGACATYAGCGCAAGCAAACACCAGCACGGCGATAAAGGTAGTAATGGTGAGGAATTTCTTKAAAATAATTTCTGTGAGAGTCCTGTTCAGATTTTAAAATAATGTAAATATAGTTTTACCATTTTAGGTACTCTTAGTTGCTTCACAAAACACAGCTTAAAGTGCATCTATTTAATCACCGCCTTTCGACGGCTTTTATATGCTTCCCACCTAAGGTGGCTCTATTTGTTTGAACCACTAATAAATGTGYTCCCAATAAAAATAATTAATAATATAATATAAATTTCTTTGCAGCAGAGAAAAAAATCGAAATTGCTATGATAGGGGTCTCCATGAAAGTTTACATTTCGGTGGTGAACGGGACTATGAGTTATCAATTGATATATGTAAAACAAAACTGAAGGAATTCGATATATAGCAATATATAGAAATTATATTCGAGAAGATGAGAGAATCCTACAAAATTTATATAGAAATAATCCAATAAAAGATTAATAGGCTAGGCTTTCTCTACTCTTCTCCTAGTGTTATCTAATCACAGCGCATAATGTAATTGTAGTTTTAAACTAGTCTTTCTTTGATCTTATTTGGCAACCTGAAGGCCAAAATATTTATTAGCCTTAGTCTGGATTATCTTAGGCTAGTTTCCGCCTAGTCAGTGATACTCTACWTTCAGTCTAATCTTAGCCTAGTTATCTTTTATCACATTCCACAGTGCTAGAATAGTACATATTATCATTATCATTATCTTACTCTTAACTTCTTAGCTTAGACTAAGGCTTTGTTTAGTCTTAGTTAAATATTTCTCAACTATTTTGTATTCTGCATTATCCTTGTACTTKTCTAGCCTTAGTCTGACTTTCACCTAGCTTTAGTCACGTCTTGTTCAATATTATTTAAATCACATCAGCATAAGTCTAATATTAATCGAATTAGTCCAGCTCAGCGCTTGGAGGGCACCTATGAGAGCTGCCCYGCCACKATGTCAAAATCGTGCTTGGCGACTTTAACGCCAAGGTGAGATACCTCYGTTTCTTTGGCACTACGGTCGGTAAATTCAGCCTCCATGATGAAACATTCCCGAATTTGTTGAGGCTAATTGACTTCGCYGGGCCCGAAATATGGTTATCTGTAGTATTAGATTAAAGCATAGAAAAATTCACCAAGCTACCTGGCTGTCTCCGGATCGAAAAGCCATCAAGCTGATTGATCATGTTGTGATAGAGGGAAGACACGTCTCCTTTTTTATCCTTGAATAATGTATATTTGGATAAATAGTCTAACCATGACATTGTTTGATTGTTGATAATGATAATGATAGGATATCAGTTCTTCTTTAAAATATTTACCATAGCTTTCTACCTTCGGGTTTTGTTTTAGGACTCCTTTTGATGTATTTCCATATACTTCGCTTTTATGGGTTGTTAACTGTTTGTTTTTAATCAGATGACGTTAAAAGCACTTGGACTTTCAGTTATATTCTACAATTTTATTTTTTAAATATTGATTTTCTTTAAGCTGGTAGCAAAATTTTTCTTTGTGCTTGTTAACTACCAATTTTGGTGAATTCAAGGTTAACCTGAAATCAGATTTATAAACTCAGCATAATATTCTGAATTCTTGYAACCTGGACTTCGTGGTCTACTAAGAGATAACGAAGCTAACTGACTTGGGGTCCCTTAACATTKCTACAATCAATATATGTACATAGGTTTAATAGAATCCTTCTTTTTTAGACTATGATGAATAATACCAAAGTATTTGAAAGTTTTGAAGTAGTAGTTTGAGTTGCTAAACTGGCTTTGTAGAATCCAGCTACCTCCATATCACATTTGTCTAGGTGCCTGACTGCAATGTAATCTTYGGATGCTTTGTRGATATGCGAAAGTCGCTTTGACCTKTATTTAGRAGTTCTGAGCATCACAACGCACAAGCGTCTCTAGCTGTCGATGTGGGATTATTCGTGGCCTAATGAGAAATCCGTCTAACCTAATATAAGTTATTTAGTTTTGCTTCGCCACCAGCAATGGAACTTCTGTCTTTAGTTTTCAGAACTTGAAAAAAAAAAAAAATTCTATCAACCCTCGGAGGTATAGAGTCTATCCGGGAAGTAATAGGACTTATTTTCTTCTGCCACGACTGTACTTCGGAGCGTGCACGCACCGACTGGATTCGGTAGAGGGCGTTATTAGCTAACGAACGAGTGGCTGGTCACCTGGAGAGTCAGAACGCGCGACGTGTTTCTGTGAGAGGTGCAAGCCGAAAATGCAGCGTTGGTTAGAGCAGAGGTACGCGATTAAATTCTGTGTGAAGCTCGGTAAATGTGCGATAGAGACGTTTGACTTGGTTAAGCAGGCTTACCCAGATGTTATTTTTAGCAAGAAGGGGTGTGTTTCGGTGACCCCAGGCCTTCTTGGAGGGCCGGAAATAATTGATGAATACAAGGAGAATGAGCAAATCCAAAATGAAAACGATGCTCATTGCCTTTTTTGACAYAGAAGGATCGTACACCATGATACTGTCAACGCCAAGTTTTACGTGGAAGTCCTCAARAGACCAGAGCTGCAACGAGTATGATATAATCAGAACAAACACTCGTGCCAAAAACATAATCAAATATATTCAGTTCAGCATAGACAACACTGTTGATTAGTTCGAGTATCTGTCAGCGTCAAATGATTTGATGCAACACGAACAATCTGTTTTTCGGCAAACACGATTGAGTAAACGGTATGGCTGGCTTCGGTTCCAATCGCATCATGTCAGTTCATAGCGTTTCGACGATTCTTTGAATCGATGTGAAACTTCGGGTAAACTATAAGTAAATCTACGAGTAAATCTATGAACAAATATATAAATATACAAACAAATCAGGTATAAGCTGATCGCTTGCAATTCAAAGAGAACAACGAGAAGAGTGAATCGATTTCACTGTGGAACATTTTTGGGATTATTGTCTGGGGGGTGAGAAATTCCAAGTCAGTTTGATGGTACTAAAGGGGTCATAAGGTCATAAAAAAACCTGACACATACGAACGCCAAACCCTTTGAGGGTTTTACTATACTGACCTAGTACCATCACCCTGACTTGGAATTTCCCACCCCCCAAATTAGCTGTTGTACTGTGTTTGAAGACAAATGGTTCGCTTCGTGAGCATGAACCGAACTGTCAGAATCAGACAGAGTAACGGGTGAGTACTTAAGTATAAACAAAAATTTATTACTCGTTGCATTTCTCTGATAACAAGAGACATAAACGAAGGTTCAATCGGTTCCGACAAGACATCGTAGCGGATTGGAAGTTACACCACGATAGCGCACCGGCTCACACCGTTCTTWTTCTGAATAGCTACCTAATCAAGGTCGGCATCCCAACGCTTCCGCAGCCGCCCTATAGCCCAGATATAGCCCCCAAACTTGTTTGTTTCTTTGCCTTAAAAGACCGATGAAAAGCAAGCATTTTGAGGCAACAGAAGGGATCCCAGCAGCATACACTTCAATGCTTGGAAATCGTGCTGACAGCGCTGTATCGACACAGAAAGAGCTTATTTTAAAAGTTTTTAAGGAATTGTAACGAAATTCCTAAAATTTTTTTAAAATGGATTCAGTCCTAATACTTTCCAGACGAACCTTGTAAGGTTTTAATGCTTTTTTATACACGGCGCTTGTCCTGAGCAGTGGGACCTGAGTTTTTTCTAAAATACTGAATTGACATGCCTTTCCATTAGCTTGCATACCTGTAAAACGTTGTTTAGCACCGAAGTCAATMTTAGCTTCGAAATAATAAACATTTTCGGCTTGGTAGCCATTAGAAGAATTAGCAAAACTGAAAAACCAACAGTTATTGCATCCTAATATCACTACTTTAAATAAAAATATGYTTAGTAATTAGCGGGGTCGAAGGAAAAGAAGCAAATCAAACAAAGTCTGCTCTAATAAGAAAAACAAACTTTGGTATAAGAAAGTATCAGAGAGTTTGTTGCTGTTCGTCTTTCGAAACGAATATGAATGTGATGCTACAAACAATTAGTCAGTTGACAAAAACATCATGTTAGCGTGTTTAAGAAGTTTAAACACATTTTTGAAAAAAAACTGTGCGCTCAAACAAGTAGAGCAAGTATTGGATTGGTATCAGGTGTACAATTTTTGGTTTCATTAGTTTGAAATAGGATTTATAAATATCTCAAACTCTGTATTTCCTCAAAAAACTAGTTTCCGCCTTTGAAACAACTTTTACTTTAAGTACAATGAACTAGCACTACCGCTCTTCTGCCAAGTAACACTAATACTTCTGGTGATTCAAGTTCACTTTCTGCTTAGAACTACTGGTTTTATGATTTCATAGCGAGCAAATTAAGCATTAGATAACATTAACGGCTGCSGCTACATTGCGAAATCGTATAAAAAGCGGGAGAGAAATACGACTAAACAACCACTTGTTAAACTGTCTTCAGCCGAACAACTCAACGCAAGCAAAATCAGTGAAAATGGTAAATATTGACAATATAAAAAGTGATATTGGATAAACCACCAAAAAGGATAAAGAATATTTAAAGTGTATAGTGAAAAGAAAGAAATGTCTATCAAATTATTTGGAATACTTCAACCTAAACTCCCTAATTAATAAAAAAAAAAACTCCGTTTTCATTAACAGAAATTCTTCGCCGCCGCCGCCTTCATTGCCACTTTGGCTTTTGCCAGCGCTGATGTCTCCCACTTGGGCTATGGTTACGACCAACCCGCTGCTAGCGCACCATCCAACCAATACATCCCACCTGCAGCCAGCGCTCCAGCTCCAGTGTACTCTGCCCCAGCTCCATCCTACAGTGCCCCAGCTCCAGTTTACCAACCAGCTGCTGCTGCCCCAGAGCCAGTGTACTCTGCCCCAGCTCCAGCTCCGGTCTACCAACCTGCGCCATCTGCTCCAGTCTCATCTTACATCCCCCCTGCAGCTAGTGCTCCAGCACCAGTCTACAGTGCCCCAGCACCAGTCTACAGTGCCCCAGCTCCAGTCTACCAACCAGCTGCTGCTGCCCCAGAACCAGTCTACTCTGCCCCAGCTCCAGCTCCAGTCTATGCCCCACAACCAGCTGCATCTGAAGTCTATGAGCAACCTGCTCAAGATGGTTACAGATACCGCACTGTGCGTCGTCGTGTCTTCAAGCACCGTCGTTTCTAAACTGTGAACTGATTTTCGAAATAAATTTGTTGTTAACTGGTAAAATCGGGTTTAATTCACATTCAGGTAGACAATTTCGTGYCAGCATCAGCAGCACTGACTTTAAGTAGGTATTTTAAGACGAATCACGCTGGAAGAATTGAATGTAAATATGCTTTCCRTTTGGTCTTGATTGCTTTGGAGAACATTTTTGCTCATTATTCTATGTTGAACAATTAGAGGAAACGTAAGATAAAGCGGTCTTGAGCTTTCTGTTGAGTAAAAATACATTGACTTATAGTATGTCTTTTTCATACTTATAAAAGTAACATAATATTGTAAGACTCATTAAACCGACGGTTGGGTCTAARTAACCGGAACGGACCCGGATTTTTATCCGGCCAAGAACTGTCAACTCGGCACCATTCCTYAGGAATGTTTATTTCCCCCTACGGCAACAACAACTCCTTGATAGAAGAAGAACAACGTGCAAGTATTGGACCGATAACAGATAATCTCCAATGTGGTACGGAAACATTTTCTTCTAGACCTCGAAAACTGGTTATAACTAGAGAGTTAATCAGCTACACACATATGTATATCCAACATAGGTTGTGCATCAGCACTTTGGTACGTAAGGGTATACTTTTATAACCAAGTAATATCCTTCAGTAAGAGATGAAAACGCAGAAGATCGCTTAATTGAAGCTGAATTTTTGGGTCCTCTTGAGACCGCCCTAGCGGGATCAATCCATTTGTACAAGCTACTTTACAAAGTAAACAGGACTTAAAAAAAAAAACAGAACAAATCGTTTTTTCGGCAATATCAATTTATTTTATTCAAAATAGTCTCCTTCTGCTTCAATACAGCTTTTTGCACGGTCCAAAAGCATGTCGAACGGGTGTTTTAGCTCGTTGGTCGGTATGGCTTCCAGTATGACGGTACAAGCCTTTTGAACGGCCTCTTCGTCTGCATAACGCTTTATTTTCATGAGCAAATGCATTACTCCGAAAAGGACGAAGTCGCACGGTGCCATATCAGGTGAATACGGGGTGGTTTAGGGTTAAAAGCTAATTTTTGGTCAAAAAATCGGTCACAATGATGCCCTTCACAAACACACTGACACTTAAAATGCAATAACTTCACTTCCGATAGATGAAATGTCATGAAATTCTCACTGGACAATCGATAAAGATAACAGATTTGGAAAGCTCCTTGCATCTGCCTAAACTCATAATCGCACAGTTCCGATCCGACTTTTCATCACTTGAAACAGAGGTTCGTATTCAATCCAAAGGCGAATACTTAATAGAATCTCCTTCAATGTTCGGCAATAATTAAAAGGCAAAGTCATAAATTGCGCTTCCTGCCTGTCGCTGATAACAATTCAGCGACGTCGCAATATTTGTAATTTCTAATTTAGTTCGGAAARAATGTAAGTAAGAATCCATTAAATATTCTTCTCAATATAAGCTTTCATTTTAGATCTTCAAGGGACKCCATACATATTTACTTGGTGGGCGTAAGAAAATACTTCAGCTATTAATTGCTTTGTATTATCTAGTTTTATTCCAATCTTCAGTCCCTAGGATTAAAGTCTCCAGACTTATGATAATTTTATTTTTAAAGAAGTGTGCCATTAGTAACTATAATCATTTCAATTTATTTKTCTATAAAATTATTATTCAGTAAAGATTTAAAACTACATTTTCTCCATTTTGGCTTTCAGCCTGCGTTGATGTTGATGCCAGGAATCAGCCAGCAGCCTTCAAACTCATATATTCTCCCTGCAGCCAACGCTCCTGAGCCAGCTTATTTTTCTCCTCCTACATTCCCCCCTCCACTAATGCACTAGAACCAGCCTATGTTCTAACTCCTGTTCCCGCTTCGGCTCCAGTCTAAAAACTTGCGGCTTCGGCTCCAGTTTCAGCTTACATCCCCCAGCACCTCAACCAGCTGCTACCGAAGCCTGTTCAAGATGGCTACAGGCATCGCACTGTCCATCGTCGTGTCTACAACCAACGTCGCCTGTAAACTAATATATTCATAACTTAATGTTATGAAATTGTTGCTGTTTTCTTTAGAGATGATAGTAATGAATAATTTTTTACAACGAAGCCAGATTGTTTTGTAATACAAATCCTAAAATAACGAATTAACTTTTGCACTTAATTTATGCTTTATACTTATTAGTTATTTAATTTTGATTCATTGATGAAGGCGCAACATTCGATTGCAAGAATCATTGAGGGAGATTATAAAAGATCTCATCATTTAGACTTTTGAATACTTTACTATTGCAAAAATAATGCTATGAAATTCATTGTCCAAAAAGAATAATCCCTAATGAAATTTTCTTAAATCACCTTTCTTATTCAAATAGTTGGAACTAAGAAAGAACTAATCCCAATTCATTCAATATGTGCTGGTAAATAAAGCTGTGGAAACACGTGAAARACGAAGATGGTTCGACAAAGAGTGGGAAAATATAAGAATGAAGTGTAAACCAAAAGTAAATACAGATGTAAAAATAGCAGCTGCAATTTCRGGCAAATAAACTCTTATCGGCTGCATCGGCGAAATAACCTACATTATTCTGCGTTGAAGATCTTACGTAGACTACGCTTTATGTACTTAAATATACCTATTCATAATATTTCTTCAATTAATACCGATGTTTCAAATGCGTATTAATGTCTTCGTTGAAAATATGCACTATATTAAAATTCATAAAAAAAATTAAAATTATCTTAGTATGCATGGAAAACGTGTTTCTATGAGGGACCAGCTGTTGTTATCTCARTGCTGCCTTTTCTTTAAGTGCATTGAACCAATACTTCTTTATTTCCTTTTGCTTGTCTTCTATGAAAAAAATATATGTGTCACTAATTTCTTTGTTTATTCTAATCGCAATTTCTAGTTTTGAAGGTAAATCGTTAATGTTGCGCTTCGCAGAAAATAATATGGCATTCTAAAGGTATATAAAGTACTCTTATTCAATGACCAAACATTCAGAAGTTAGACGGATTTCAGTAGCACAACAAACCAAATCGAATTTATTAAAAATGGTAAGTATCGAGTTCCTCAATGGCAAGGATATTCAATAAAGGAATTTCAAGTTTCCAAAGAGTATAAATAAAATTACACCTTATACTACCTTCTCCATAGAAACTCTTCGCCGCCGCCGCCTTTATCGCCACTTTGGCATTCGTTTACGCTGATGTCTCCCATCTGGGCTATGGCTACGACCAGCCTGCTGCTAGCGCTCCATCTAACCAATACATCCCACCTGCAGCTAGTGCTCCGGCACCAGTCTAYAGTGCCCCAGCTCCAGTTTACCAACCAGCTGCTGCTGCCCCAGAACCAGTCTACTCTGCTCCAGCACCAGCTCCAGCTCCAGTSTACCAACCTGCGCCGTCTGCTCCAGTCTCATCTTACATCCCACCTGCAGCTAGTGCTCCAGCACCAGTCTACAGTGCYCCAGCTCCAGTTTACCAACCAGCTGCTGCTGCCCCAGAACCAGTGTACTCTGCCCCAGCTCCAGCTCCAGCCTATGCTCCACAACCAGCTGCCTCTGAAATCTACGAACAACCCGCCGAAGATGGTTACAGATACCGCACTGTGCGTCGTCGTGTCTACAAACAACGCCGTTTCTAAACTTCAGACTGATTTATCAAATGGTGTTTTTGAGCCCGTTAGCGATTTTGTTGAAATAAATTAATTTTTACTGCGTAAAAAAGTCTTATCACTAAAGGATAGCTCCAAACATTATCTGGTTATGTTGATACTACAGCAGCGAGCTTTAAGCTATATGAAAGTGGGACGTTACGGTTATGGAGATTGGGTTTTAATAGTCTTTACAAAGTTCGTGACACGGCATATTTATGGTTCTCCYATCTATATTACTGTATTTATTTAAAATTGGTTATGGTTTATGGAACAACAAATGTCTTTTAACATGCCACCTTCATACAGTTAATGTGAAATATGTGCGCTAAAAGTAATTAACTTTTAGAGGTATTATCGTAATCTTCGGTTGGCTTAAGGTATATGATATTAAATTTTTTGATTTGGCATTTAATTATGTCGAACAGGATATACTAGACTTGCCAAGAACTTTGTAACACCCAGACTTAAACGTCGTAGACCTGAAGGTGAAATATATACTATATACATTTTCAGCGTGACGAGCCGCKAAGGTTTGTGTATGCCCATCCGCCTGTTTATCTGTACATATGCGAACTTTTTGGGAAATATATAAAGGAGTTTCATGCGTCCATTTCCAGCCATGAAGTTCCTCATTTTTCAGATTCCCTCGTCAAGTGTTTGTTTAGAAAACATAATTTAATTACATTGAAGACATAAATTACTACTCAAGGTAGCGCTACAATCTCTGAACAAGTGGTTTACATGGCACCACTATGACATATTACTGTTATTCAAATTGATCGATCAATATCAAGTTCTAGTGTTAGTCCTGGCTAGAAAGAACTAAKAAATTGAGGCAGTTTTTCGCTAGATGCAATCCCTTGGCCGGTTACGTTATAACGGGTACTTAGATCAGGTACCTTTTCTATAGCTTTTTTTGACAGATCAAGCGGGAGTCGTGTCAAGCTGTCAAGTTATTTTTGTCAATATTGTTTGGCGTTTCATCATGGAAAGAATGATGCATTATTTGATGCCTGAAATAAAATGTCGTGAYTTCGACGACACTTAGTTRTGATAAGACGGCGCCTCTTCCCASACATCGCATCAACAAATGGATTTATTGAGAGCACACTTCGGTGAGCAGACGTTTTGGGCCGGTCGTGTCGTGCCAAGATCGTTTGATAGCATACCGTTAGACTTTGTCCTGTGGTGATGTGTAAAGTCTAAAGTCTATGCAGATGATCACGCTTCGATGCAGGTCTTGGATCTAAATTTCATACGTCTCATTCGGCAGTAACTAGTAAAAATGCTCAAACGAGTCATCGAAAATTGGACTCAAAGGATGAACCATCTGAGACGTAGGCACAGCCAACATTTGTAAGATATATTCTTCAAAAATAACTGCTAAATAATGTTCTTTCGAATGGTAGAAAGCACTCCCCATTTAAGTTGAATTTTCTGTGCTTTTTCTTTATAAAAGTAGGGAATCTCGAAATGGATCACCCCCTACATGTAGTTGCTACAAGAGAGGCATTTGTGAAGAGTATTATAGCATCAGTCCAATCGAAGTTAAAATTTTTCTTGATAAGTGTTCGAATCCTTGAAATTTTTTCTCCATAATTCACCTGACGTTGTCTTTCCTTCATAATATGAAGAGTGCTACACCGATCCGTTTGAAATTCACTGATGATTAACTAAGTGATAACCACATTGTCATACAGCTTGGGCAATATACATACGATTTTAAAGTGCCTTGTTAATATGAAAATTTTCGATAAACAATCCTCAAACATGTAAACTTCTATAGAGAAGTCGCCCAAAAACTAAAAATTTAAACTAACAGCGAGTTCTTTCCTTACCTTATTAACAGTTTTTAATACAAATAAATCCTTGAGAACTTCGAATACTGCTCAAATTATGTTAGATTCTCCATTTGACAGAAGTTATCATATGTACACCGCAATCGTACATAWTTATTTATATATTCACAATTTTAAATATATTCAAAAGCGTGCCATCTYCGAGCCGGAAAATATCATGCTAACAAGTTTTAACTTCAATTTGACTTCACTTGTCAGCTTCTACTATGCGTAAGTGCTTTCAAACAGCTACTAAACCAGAAGTAGATCGGAAAGATCATATAGTAGAATTGATTTGCATTTTCGTGATAAAAGTTAGTTAATTTGCGCTTAGTYAACTTGTTAAAAGATGTGGGATTTTTAAGATTGTCTCAATGAACGAAAACTGTATATAAATAGCGAAGACACCCCGATATGATTATCACAAGTCGCACTGACTGCAACAGAGCAAGTAACTAAATATTATTAAACATGGTAAATAAATGTCTGAAAAGAAGAGTACATCCCTGAAGGATATCGCTAAAATTCGAATCTTCTTACCTTCCACAGAAATTCTTCGTTGCTGCTGCCTTCATCGCCACTCTGGCTTTTGCCAGCGCTGATGTTTCCCACCTGGGCTACGCTGCCAGTGCACCATCTAACCAATACATCCCACCTGCAGCTAGCGCTCCAGCACCAGTTTATAGTGCCCCAGCTCCAGTTTACCAACCAGCTGCTGCTGCCCCAGAACCGGTATACTCTGCCCCAGCTCCAGTTTACCAACCAGCTGCTGCTGCCCCAGAACCAGTGTACTCTGCTCCAGCACCAGCTCCAGTCTACCAACCTGCGCCATCTGCTCCAGTCTCATCTTACATCCCACCTGCAGCCAGCGCTCCAGCACCAGTCTACAGTGCTCCAGCTCCAGCTCCAGTTTACCAACCAGCTGCTGCTGCCCCTGAACCGGTATACTCTGCCCCAGCTCCAGCTCCAGTCTATGCGCCACAACCAGCTGCATCTGAAGTCTATGAGCAACCTGCTCAAGATGGTTACAGATACCGCACTGTGCGCCGTCGCGTTTACAAACAACGTCGTTTCTAAGYTTAGAACTAATGAATGTCCCAAAATAAATGTTTAGTTAACTTGAAAGACATATTGTTTTGAAAAGTCTTTTCTAAAGGCATGTGGTGTTTGGATTTCGAGATTTGTGGTCATTGTTTGTGAAGCTTAGTAGTTGGCTTAGAGTAGATAAARCTATATTTGGGTTTTTGTGATGACTTGAAATTCCCGTGGAAGAAAATTTTCCTATCTTTTTTTCTATTATCGTTACGAAAATGAGCTTTGACCAAAAGTCAACATTAAATTTTGTTTTAAAATTGGTAAATCTTTTACGGAAAAGTTTTAGTTGATTAAACARGCTTATGACGATGATTGCCTATCCTGTGGCAGAGTGCACGAGTGATTTCAATGTTTTCAAAGTGGTCGTGAGAACATAAATGACGATCAACAAGTGGGCCAAACAAAATCCGTGATCACCGGAAATTCCACTGAAAGCTGTGCGTGAATTCATCAAAAATCAGCCGAAATCATCATTGAAATTCATGGAAATGGAATTGAACGTTTCCAAAAYATCGATTTATCGTATTTTGACCGAACATTTGAGCTTACGAAAGATGTGTGCACGGTGTGTTCCGCACAAATTGACTTACGACCAAAAATTGCTCAGAATCCATTATTCGATCGACGTTTGCAACCGATTATTTGACCAAAAATCACATTTTAATCATTAACCCCGTATTCACCTGATATGACACCGTTTTTTTCAGAATAACGCATTTGCCCATGAGAGAAAAGCGTTATGCAGACGTAGAGGCCATTCAAAAGGCATGCACCGGTATACTGGCGGTCATACCGGCCAACGAGCTGAAACACTCGTTCCACATGCTTTTGGACCCTGCAAAAGGCTGTATTGAAGTAGAAGGATTTTTGCAATTTAAGAAAATCATGATGGGTTGTTGGATCCTCGACAATATGGGGTGATCTGAAATCCACTCAGTGCCCGTATTTCTGTTTTAAAACCTTCCCAGATCTTCAACTTATCTTCATTTCAAAGCAGCTCCGAATAAAGTAGTATATAACTTGAACAAAAAATGCTTGAAGTATGTGTTACCCAACAAGTTGCTGTCTTTTGAACAATTTTGCAGAAAGGAGGATAAATCATGTTTTGAATAGTACGCATATCCAGCTTCCATTGTTTCAGCAGACAAATAGATCCGAAGAGTCTTTGAAAGCCGGGCATCACTTCGCTTTACTTCTTCTGACTGTCATGTGAGGGAAATAATGGAGATTGCCAAGAGTCGCGTGAATCTGTCATCCGAAAACGTGACAGATATTATTAAATGCATGAATTGTTTACACGACGATATGGAGCGCGGAGGGGAAGTCATAACKCGATGGAACGATCTACCGGTTTGTTAAACTGCAAAAGTCATTTATAAAGCGGTACAGTAGGAATGTATAATGTTCCAACAAGGGACTGTTGAAAAATGATAGGTCTGCTTACTGATGATAGTCTTGTGGTGGTGCACGTCAACAGAATGGGTCTGACAGATCTAAGAAAAAGTTGGCGGGAAATATTAAGAGCAAGACTCCAGAAAAACAATGGATTACTTGTCCCGCATTAGTAAAGCATTGCATGAAGCGTTTGGGGGCTCCGTCGTATGAGACACTGGGAAATGTATCGTTAGTAAAGCCCCAGAGCCTGTTGAAATTCACGTCACGTCRAACGCTGGCATCCTAACCTTACTAACCTAAGTCAACACAATGGCTTATTCTATCACCGGCAGTTCGGAAAACAAACGAATTGTTGAGCAATTGGACAGCCTGATGAGCAGACTAGAAGCTTATTATCTGTAGAGAGTCAATGTGTTTTAACGTGAATACCTGTCTATGAAAGACTAAACTCCACGGTGCTTTCTATTGCTAGAAGCACGTAGATCAATACAATGCGTTGATCAGCGCCCCAAAGCATAAATGCATTTTGCATTTAATCCTTGGTTCCAATTGGTTCGGGTGGATAGGGACWCCCTAGTCACCTTGGTCGGGTACGAGGCCCATCTAAAACCTCTGCCGTACTTTGGGTCCGGCAMCCGGCCGCAGTGCGACTCCACATTGGACAAAATGCCCTTCCTGCATTTAGGTATAAACCACAGCCACCACGAATCTCCCCAAAGGGCCAAACCCAATGAGCAGATTGGAGTTACCTCCAAGGGCTTACTGCTCCCCGTGGTACCAGGTCATAGTCTTTGGTCTGACTTTGTAACTATTTGCTACTTCCAGTTGAGTTCCCGTATAAACTCAATGACTGGTTGCATTTGTAGCTGTGACAAATGCCTTATATTTTGAGATATAAATATAAAGCTTAGAATTTGACTTCCAGCTGAATATTATAGCACTTATCTGACTTAGACCATGTTGACATCAAAACATCGTCTCTAAAGCCTGACATAGTGCATATGGCTTATAGTCGCTTCTTACGACAGGCATGCCTTGCCGCGGGTATATTCGGTTTCCCCCCGCCCTGGAGGGGTCCACCCTACCCGCAGGGGTAGAGTCCTTACTAAGTTAACTTTCGAACTGTATCTTCTAAAACCGTCTCACACACCTTATATTATCTTTTCCATAGAAATTTTTCGCCGCCGCCACTTTCACCGCCATTTTAGCTTTAGCCTGCGCTGATGTTTCCCACCTGGGCTATGGCTACGACCAACCTGCGGCTAGCGCACCATTTATCCAATACATCCCACCTGCAGCCAATGCTCTTGAGCCTGCGTACGCCCCAGCCCCTGCTCCAGTCTTATCGTACATTCCTCCTGCGGCTAACGTACCTGAACAGGTCTACGCTCCAGCCCCGGCTCCTGCGCCAGTTTCATCTTACATTCCACCCGCAGCAACCGCTCCAGAACCTGTCTACTCTGCCCCAGCTCCAGCTTCAGTCTATGCCCCACAACAAGCTGTTTAAGGTTCCATCGAGCATATTGTGTGAAATATTAAGGCCCATCGTCAACAAACTGATTGGACTTTATCAGACCTGGAAAATCAACAACCGACCGGATATTTACCGTGCGGCAAATCTTGGTAAAACCCGTGAAAATCTGCTTTTGACAGCACGAAAAGGAGCTGACATTATGCCACGATGTCTTAATTTGTCATTCCCKCAAAACGGCTGTGTAAACTGACGTTAAGCAATGCCATAAATCGCCAGGAGCGAAAAGGAACTCTCCGAGCCGTTCGATACCAAAAGAGGTTTCAGACTAGTTGACTCACAATGGTKCGACTTCTTCAAGCTACTGCTGAAGAAAATAATTCGAGCTGCAGAGCTGAATCGTGAAGGCTGTGTTTACCAGTATTTACACCAACAGCAACGTCAACCTCGAAATCCAACGTAGAATAAGTTTTGCCAACAGGTGCTTCTTTGGACTGAGTAGGCAATTGAGATGTAAAGGCATGGACGATGGCAACATCTGATGAGTTGGTGTTACAAATTTTCGAGAGAAAGYGGGGGAAGCAGAGGAAGAGGAAGACCTCCACTCTGTTGGAGGGATCTGGTGGAGAGAATTTGGCTGCACTTGGTTTCGGCGCCAAAACTCGATAAGAGGAAACGACTKCYACGCTTTTGTTAACTCGGCTATAACCGCATAAGAGGTGACTACCTCATTAAAGAACAAGATTTAATAAAAAGCCTAAACGAAACTYAAAGAAGATCTAAAAAACTTCAGTAAATTTAAGATTTTTTCTGAGGGTAAYTCTGTAACTATGAAGATAAGCAGCTGTTTAAATAAAAACGTTTYTTCTATTGTCCTTACCACCTCCATTCTCAACGTCTTTATTTTCGTATTTAAATGCTTAATTTTCTAAATCGCTTTTCTGGTTTTAATTTTTCGTCCGGCAGGCAGGGTCAAACAGGTACTAAAGCGTTGGCACCAATTTCCGCCTTTTCAGTTTCCAAATCGCCAAAAGCTTTCAATGCAATTAACATAAGTACCTGTGCGGTCAAACGAAAATACCCACACGTGTGGATTTAGTGGCATATTCTCAGCCAGTTTGACAACGTGCAACATGATAGCAGCAAAATAAAAAAAACAAAAAAATAATAATAATAAAATAAAATAATGAGTAGCCCAACAACAGCACTATCCACACGAACTATACCAATGCCAAAATCGTCAGCCAATTGTCGATGCTGCTGCCGGTACTGCGGATAGGGCGCATCAAACGCGAYACCACAACATAACACTAAATTAGTTTCGGACCTCGTAAAATCGACGGCGGACTACTAATTTATTGCCTCATTAAGTGCGAGCAGCTTCCAATTGTTTCACGCGTTCGACCAGCGACGACACAGCAACAGCTAGCGGCATACAAACGCACCCACAAAAGTCGCWGCATCAGCAGTTCAGCTGCCAATAAAACGGTGAAGTTGAAGGTGAGGGCGAARAGCACGCGAGCAGCGGCGGCGTTCTTGGCGTTGATTGCTTGCGATTTGCATAAATTCTAAATCGGTTTTAAATTTATTTGTTCAACGCTTCCGCTCGCAGCGCACCAACACCGCCGCCACCATCATCACCAGCATCAACACCAACGCCAGCATCATCACTAACACCACCATCTTCACCACCTACTAGCCGAGCGTGGTTTTTCTCCATTCGTTCGCTCTATCTATTTATCTGTTTTCGCCTCCGCTTCTGCATTTAAATTCGTTTCGCCGCTTTAAAACTCTATTTTTAGCCACGCGCTGAACCCAGCCTGGTGWCTGGTGAGCGTTACGCGTGCGAACAATTATTTGTTGCTTTCGGCTATAAAGTATTTTTAAATAAAATTTATTAATTACTTGATTTACACTCAGCCGKCGCGAGCTGGTGTGTTCGGTCCAACTAATTAACATTTTACACATTTTTAATGACGACAATTTAATTTAATTTTTAAAAATCATTGAGCTAATTTATTTCGCCTCTTGAGTCGAGTTGCAGATGATTTACAGACATATATGTAAGGTGGTTAATTTATTGCTTGCTAAAACTCAATTTAAGTTAAATTTGGGTTTAAATTGTGCGAAATTCAGTTTAATTGACTCAGGGTGTCCATTTTTGTTTGTTAAATTGAGTGATAACTTTGAGTTTAGATCAAGACCATTTTTTTGGTCTCAAGACAATTCCAAATTTACTCTAATAATTTAATTTCTAAATATTTTAGTAATCAAATTAATCGAAGAAAACTCTAAATAAATTATTTTTTAATTTGAGTTCAATTTTGAGCACTTTGCGACTCTAATTAAGTTATAACTTTGTTTTTAAGTTTGAGCTTTAAATCAATTGCTTAATTTTGAGTTTTTTTTTTACACGTTTGAGTGGTTAATAAAACTATCTTGGAAGTTGAMATATGTTCCAACTTCAGTCATAATTAAGAATTAAAAGATCATGTGAGTTCAGTTTTGAGCATAACTGCAAYTTAATTTATATTTGCGCACAATTTCAAAAACTGTATATATCAATCATATCAAAGTACAGTTTTTGAAACCAAAAAAATTTCATTTCTGAGTTTGCGTTTAACTGATATTATTTAATTGAATATTATAACGAAGGTTGTAATGGTATATTTTAATTTATTTTCAACTTAAAATTGTTTGATAACTTACAATTCGTCTCAAACTTACGTTTGAGTCAAATTCAAAATTAAAATATTCAAAGAATTCATAAATTAAAATTAACACGAGTTTTGTTTGAATTATGTTATTTCCTTATTATCATTTATTTTGAGTCTAAAATATGGTGACAACTTAGAATTTTGTCGCAAACTTAAGTTTGAGTTTAATTCAAAATTGTAGAAAAATCTGAGTTGTACATTGAAATTGTGTTGTTTTGAACACAATATATATATTACTTGAGTTTTGTTCAGTTTTGAAGTAAGCCTTGAGTTCTAAAATAAAATTGAGTGTTTTAAGGATTATTGGAGTTTTATTCGAAGTTAATATTATGTTCGGGTTTTAAATGAGACTTTATTAYAAACCGTTCTTGTTTTCAGACTTGATTTTGATTGTAGCTACGTTTASTTAAAAATGTTTAAGTTTTGAGTTTAAATTTGAGAAGTAGTTTTCTAATCTCAAGAATTAGTCAAACAAGTAAGGAAGGGCTAAGTTCGGGTGTCACCGAATATTTTATACTCTCGCATGATAAAGTGACAAACGAGATTTCGCGTGGTTGTGAACCGATTTCACCCATATTTGGTACATGTCATCAGGGTGTTAAGAAAATCTTATATACCGAATTTTATTGAAATCGGTAGAGTACTTCCTGAGATATGGTTTTGGTCCATAAGTGGGCGACGCCACGCCCATTTTCAATTTTTAAAAAAAGCCTGGATGCAGCTTCCTTCTGGCATT
>NW_017534520.1:1108311-1111372 GCF_001853355.1 Bactrocera latifrons | reverse complement strand
TTGGTATATATAAGCCTATATCTGACTCGTTTAGTTTTAGGACTTACAAACAACCGTTATGTGAACAAAACTATAATACTCTCTTTAGCAGCTTTGTTGCGAGAGTATAAAAAGCAAAGTTCTTGTTTGAAATTAATATCTTTTTTATCATTTTACTAAAGGTAATTTCTCAAATTTGAAATTTAGTAAAATAAAAGAAATAAAGTTGAGTTCAATTTAAAATTAAAGCTAAAATTTGTTTTCTGGCTCAATTGGTTTTAAATTTAGGCTTTTTTTAGCATACCATTTTTTATGCTAATATAAGAGCAGAATTTAAAGCAAATTTAAATTTTCCGTAATCTATAGAATCAACTACCGCGCTACTTGAATTCAGGCTATTACCCTTTGTTTGCAACTGCAATCGCCTTGACTGCATTATTTCCATATTTAATTACCTTTAAATTCGCTTTTCAAATGTGGCCACTCTATAACTTTTTAAAATGATTGCTGTGAGAAACTGTTGCTTCTTGACTTCCGTTTACTCTTCCACTTAGACTTCATTATTCAATAATTCTTTTCGCTGCGTTCTTCCGGACGGCTATTAATCAACTGCTATTTCCCCTTCCTCGTTTCGGCTCATTGCTTCACACTTTATTGGCTTCAAATTGTTATTTATTATCTTTGAATTATGTTCACGATTGGTTATTAATATACAAACAATATCGGCAGGTGTCTAATTTTTGCGATTTTTGGTTAGTGGTTGGTGTGTCTTCAAAGTTGTCTTTTCCACTGTGCGATTTTAAAAATTTAATTTATTTATTTGCTAAGAGTTTGGTGTAGTATGATGATGGGATCATTTTAAGAAAAAAAAGCTAAATTTGAAGGTTGCCATGTGTTTTAGAATTAATAGAAGTTAAGAGAGTTGATAAGATATAGAAAGAATATAATAGGGGTATCAAATTGCATAGGTTTAAGAAAGTTTAGTTCTTTAAAATATTTTTTGAAAAGAGTTACCACTTAATTTTAAACTTTAAGCAAAAAATATATTGATTTTTTAAAGTGAAAGAGTAATTATGGTATTAAACTGAAGAGATTTAAGATATTTACGATTTGAAATATTTTAGTGAGGATGCCACTTGTTTACAATTTAATTTTTAAATTAAAAGAATTAAAAAAACAAATGGCTTACTACAATAGGAGCACAAAATTGAAGGGGTTTACGGAAGCTTAAAATTTAAGACATTTTTGTGGGAGTTGCCACATGTTATATTTTGAATGTGATTGTGGTATTAAGTTATTACATTATCAATATCAAATCGAACACGTTTAACAGGGTTTGTATGTGAAAAAAGTTCCAGGCATGTTGCCAGCTGCTTGAATATACAACATATTTTATTTGATTAAGGTTATAAAAAACTTTAAGCAAACAAGTTTTTGATTAGGCTAAATAAACTATAGAGCTGAAGAGATCAAAGAAAGCACAAAATATTTTAGGGAGGCTGCCACTTATTTAGAAACAAATGATTTATTACATTGTGGGCACAAAAATGGAGAGGCTTATCGGCAGCTATAAATTGACCATATTTTTCAGTAGAGTTGCCATTTGTTATATTTTTTAATATGATTGAAATGCTAGAACAATTCACTTAATTCGTCATGGGTGCCAAAATTAAATCTTTTAAGAGGGTTTATATTTGAAAATATTTTGCAGAATGTTGCCACCTGTTTATAAATATTGTATTAGATGAAGTTGGTAAATTATACAATATTATAGTTAAGCGTTTAAGTGAATGCGTTAAGTTGAATATGTATTGTAGAAGGTTGACACTTGTTTATATATTTTATTTTAACTAAATAAAATGTATGAAAAAGTATAACAATATAATCAGGCTAAATACGTTTTAGAGTGCTTAAAACTTAATAATTTTTGAAAAGGTTGCGACAGTGAGTGAGTGAGATTATTCCAATAAATTGTATATTAAAAAAAAAAAGGTTTAAGAGTATTTGCAATTGAAAATGTAGTTCAAAAGATTGCCACCTGTTTGAGCGATTTTTATGGTATGGGCGTCAAACGATAGGGGTAATGCTCGAAAATTCTACGAAAAAATGCGGCGGCTTACAGAAGGTTTCAAGACCGGAGCATACTCTTGTAGAACCCCCAAAGGTGATTTAGTCACCGATGCCCAGAGCATACTTAAATTATGGAGGGAACACTTCTCCGGCCTGCTGAATGGCAGTGAACGCACAACGCCAGGAGAAGGCGAACTCGATGCCCCAATCGACGACGATGGAGCAGACGTTCCATTGCACGACCGGGAAGAAGTTCGAATAGCAATTACCCGCCTGAAAAACAACAAAGCGGCGGGGGCCGATGGATTGCCGGCCGAGCTATTTAAACACGGCGGCGAAGAGCTGATAAGGAGCATGCATCAGCTTCTTTGTAAAATATGGTCGCACGAAAACATGCCCAACGATTGGAATTTAAGTGTGCTATGCCCAATCCTCAAAAAAGTACCGTGGGATATCGCATATAAGGTTCTATCGAGCGTATTGTGTTAAAGATTAAAGCCCACCGTCAACAAACTGATTGGATCTTATCAGTGTGGCTTCAGACCTGGAAAATAGATAACTAAATAGAGAAGGTACCATCTTCTATAAGAGTGTACAGCTGCTGGCATATGCCGATGATATTGATATCATTGGCCTCAACACAAATGGGTCTGGAAGTGAACGAGGGCAAGACGAAATATCTCCTGTCATCAAACAAACAGTCGTCGCACTCRCGACTTATCACTCACGTCACTGTTGACAGTCATAGCTTTGAAGTTGTAGATAATTTCGTTTGTCCTGGAACCAGCGTAAACACCACCAACAATGTCAGCCTAAAAATCCAACGCAGGATAACTCTTGCCAACAGGTGCTACTTCGGACTGAGTTGGCAATAGAGAAGCAAAGTCCTCTCTCGACAAAGAAAAATCAAACTCTATAAGTCACTCATAATACCCGTCCTGCTATATGGTGCAGAGGCTTGGACGATGACAACAACTGATGAGTCGACGTTGAGAGTTTTCGAGAGAAAAGT
>NW_017534520.1:1092515-1107976 GCF_001853355.1 Bactrocera latifrons | reverse complement strand
TTGGCGCCACGTAGCGAAAAGAAGAAACGACTGGCGCGCTGTTGTTAACTCGGCTATAATCGCGTAAGCGGTGTCTACGCCAATCAAGAAGAAGAAGCGTCAAAACTGAGTTCAGTTTGAGAAGGCTTAATTTCAGTTTCATTATTTTATTCAATTAAATTTGATAAACTATATAAAATTTTGAAATACGACACTCTCTATGAGATTGCACCGACGCTTTTGAGCTGTCAGTTGAAACGATCAGTTGATTTACAAATTGACAAGCGACATGTCTAGGTTATGTAGGAGGACATGAACTCTGTCATATTTACTGATTAGGTTGTGCATTCCGGAATTTTAAAACAAGTTTTGAAATTTAATGTTTCAAACTAAAAACTGTTTCCAAATAAATAAACTAATTTGTTGCGATTTTTATGTGTTAATTATTTAAATGGTTTTTATTAAGAAATATGACCGTTCAATTTAAGCAATTTTTTTAGTTTATGATTTGGAATTCAAAATATTGAGTAAATTTTGAATATACAAAACTTGAAAATCCATTTTTGCATACCATAAACGCTAAGCGAATTAGGTATTTAATCAACCTCGAATAGTGACTAATGGATTTGGTATAACATTTGTCACGACTTTAGCCAACTAGAATTGGTTTTCGTTCCTTATTTATTTCATATAATTATTTAAACAGGTTGATTTACACTTATTTTTCCTAATTTTAGCGATTTTACACTTCCACCACTGCGGAGATAATTAACTTATTTTATGTTCACATCAATAAGCCGCGCGCTTTCAACGCTTGTCATATCGGCCATGACTTTGAAAAACATAAACAAGAAAAAAATATATGAAAAAACTTTCAAACACGAAACCGTGCATAACAATTATACGCATTATATAATACGTATTTTTATTTTATTTTTTACTTTTATTGGTGAATCTCTGCCATTCGGTCATTCAAGCTGAGCGCTATTGTAGGTCGGCCATTCATCGTTCATTCGGCATCATCAATTTCCTTTCAATCCAAACAAATTTGCTGCTGCTCAAAAATACATTTTTTACGTTTTCGACAGCTAACAAGTTAATTTTAATCAAATAAATGGCCTGGGCGAAGGAAATGCATAATCATTTAATTAACATTTCGCTGCAAGAGAAATCGAGCACCAAGCGGTCAAGAAATAAACAAAAAAATGTGTGAATACATACAATATCAAATAAAAAATAAGTAGTATTTTTAACGAAATTAAAAGTGAATTGAACTGCTTTTTTATACTTGGTGCCATATTAGATAAATTAATGAATCACTTTACCATCCCTCCTGGTGAGATAGAAGAAAATTTATGAGAATTTGTTTTACTATAGGGTACGCGTAAGAAATCAGTTTAAGTTAGGTTAGGCTAGCTAATCTAGGATTTTCTGTGATCTTACGAATAATCTCACTTGAGCACTTAAAGACGCCTGTTCGTTTTGATGCCCAAAATCTCTAGATCAAAGAGATCGATTTTGATAAAGGGCTTAGAGCTTGCCATACATTTAGTGAAGCGGCCAATATGGCAACCGAGATGCTTCAACCTTAGTCTGGCAAAAGCTAGATACTGAAGAAAATAGATGTTGGCTTCTCATCTTCCTTTCTGCAATTTTGACAAGTTGCGTCCTCCAACTCCACAAGTGCTGGTTGCTGAATGAAAGATACTGCAGTACTCTAGCACTCTGAAACAATAGTTGATGGAGCACCACCGACGGAAGACTCTCTTCCAATCTTACTCTTGAGCATTGATCCATGCGTAAAAAAGTTCGCTGCGCCTCTTCTCCAGCGACTCTGTCCCATCCATATATCCCATGGAAGTTATGAGAAACACAGTCAAAGTGATAGAGAATTTCGGAATGTTTTCCTATGGGGCTCTTAATTTGTCCGGTTTGTCCGCTGATATTGAAATGGGCAGACACTCGTTGAACAATTTCTTACTAACCGGTCACCACTCAAAGTCTTCGATCAATGGAAATGTCCTCAATGTCGACCGATCCGTCTTTGCTGTAGGCATTATGATCTCTTATATCTTGTCCCTAATTTGCACAGACGTATGAGAAAAAAAAAAAAAAAAAAAAAAAATACATGCAGTTCTTACCGGCTTTCGGGATGACCATTTTACTTATTTCCAAATCACAATATCGGCAGAATGACCCCTTTAACGTCCGCTGAAGATCTACAGGTATGATACCATTAAGGAAGGCGCGTAAATTTTGAGAATTCATGACACCATTCATCGTTTTTCTGAGAGAAATTTGTTTCCTGTCAAATGTATGAAACCAGACCTCAGGCTAACATGCGGTGTTAAATTTAGTGAATCCAATTTGACATTGGTCATTGAATGGTAATTCTTCTTCTTCGTTAGTGGCGTTGTTTTCGCTAAGTGGCGCCAATTCTAGATTTCAAGCGAAGCCAGGTAAATCTCCACCTGGTCTTTCCATCGGAGCGGTGCTCTTCTTCTGCTTTCCCGGTGGCTGTTTTCCACTACTTCCGCAAAATCGTTGAAATTCCGAGAACTACCTCTTTTATTTGTCATAAAAATCAACTGAAAAGCGTTTGTAATGGCTTGACTACATAAATACATATTGTGGCTGATTAAATGGCACTAATCTTTAGTGATTGTAGGTATTTAATATCAACTTTTAAAAGTGTTCAGTCATTTTTTAAAATGAAGAAAAATGTAGATTTTAAGGTAATCGCTAGTTTGACACAGCAAATATATTTTCTCGTTGTTTTCTTGGTTCTGGCTGAGATTAGTGCGTGATAAGCAAAATAAGTCGTGCAACGAAATCGTGAATAAAATTGATTAATTATTTTTTTTAAGCAAAGACTACCAGAGAAGATCCTGCATTGTTTTTTTATATATCAAAATATCACTCAAAGCAAATCTTGCTTGTTTTCGGTATCTTTTCACCCTGGAAATCTGTTAAAGATTTTTAATTAAATATAATAGGTTGACAAACCTGTTTCTCCACATTGAAATGCTATTAGTCTAATTACTATTATCTTTCCAAAAATGTACCCATATTTTATGGCACGAGCTGCACTAAAATAATTTCATTAAGCTACTCGCTTTTTTCAATTTATTGGCGATTAGAAGCTTTTACTTGTACTAATATGTTAAAATTTTTAAATTCTTCTCTTTGTAGTTTAGCATTATACTAATCGTGATACAATGCTAACTATTAATATAGAAGACAATTCTAGACAATTTTGGATAATCTTTGTATCAAGTTTAGGTGTTTACTAAGTTATTCAATTTCTGTTCTTGGGCTAAGGTGTATATATCTTTATATATATAATATAAAAATTACCTGTCACGTTGTTTGTCCGCGATGGACTCCTAAACTACTAAATCGATTTCAGCAAAATTTAGCACACTGTATCCAGTTTGAAGTAACTTAGAAGGCAAAATAGTGAAAACAATTCATAACTAAGGAATACAGGGAAAGCTGCATTAAATGGACGCTATATTAAGCGGACAACTGTAATACGGTAATTGAGCAGACAGTCTGGTTCGTCAGTATCTGTAGATTTCATTGTATATATTTATAAACATACGCATGTATTCACAATCCCTCAAAAACATATAATACAGTTAAACTTCAACTCAACCTTCTATAACTCGAAGTTCGCCATAACCTGAACTCATGAATTAGCAATAGATGACAAATCGC
This sequence comes from Bactrocera latifrons, assembly GCF_001853355.1. NCBI lineage: Eukaryota > Metazoa > Arthropoda > Insecta > Diptera > Tephritidae > Bactrocera > Bactrocera latifrons. The sequence continues at coordinate 1,104,277 of NW_017534520.1, read as the reverse complement.
ATACAAATTTCCTACCATAACTCGAAGTTTTTTTGTGGATTATGGTGATTCGAGTTAGGAAAATTCAACTGTACTTAAAATTTTCAGTAAAATTCCAAATTTAAGGGCCATTTTCTCAATGGTTTGTTTGCAGCCATTTGTCAGTAAAGTTCTGGTGAACTTAACCAAGGTTCCTTCTCTCGATGAAGAACCTTTTTTAACTAGAAATGGCAGAAGCTGTTAGCACATTTGGGAAAACAGCCTTCAATTCATTATATTTTTCATTGACATTTGTTTGTATGAACATATTCAAAATTAAACCATAAGTTAAATTCTCTCGATTCTTATACCGCCAAAAACGTTCTTGTCTTTATTCGTTTATGAACAATATAATAAAATGAACTCGTATATAATATAAAATAAAATGTATGTATAGAGCAACGCGTGGCCGGATCGACTAGTAGACTTATATGAACCCGGGAATACCATTAGCTGATTTTTGGTTTTAGTATTAATATTTCTTTTGAGAAGTAAATAGGATACAATACAATTGAATGGAATTTGAGAGAGAGAATAAAGTCTGGAACCTTCATCTATACCTATTGTTTGATTACAGCTTTTCCTAAGCAAATTCAATAATAATTTTCAAAAAATGAAAACCATCAACTTTGTCCGATATAGACAAATGAGCAGCTTGTTGAGGAAAGGAACGTGTGCAAAATTTCGGATCAATATCCCAAAAACTGAGACACAGACAGATGGACGGATTAACATATGAACGTGGCTATCGACTCATTCGACTTATCATAGTCTACTCAGCTTTTCAGGCTGGTCATTTATATACATATATATATATATTTCAAAGGGCCTTCGACATTTCCTTGTAGTGATTGCAAAGTTCTTAATAAACTTAAAACCTGTTTAGTTTATACCATAACGTTATAGCATTTACTTCTATCTGTACTGGTGAACATTAAAAATATTTAATGTCTTTAAATTCAATGTCAATAGTTTTTCGATTGAACATAAAGTTACTTACATAACTAAAGGAAAGTTTTCATCATTCAACTTCTTTTTAACTGCAAGCTTAAAATCGGCTCAACCCTATAGATTAGTCGATATAAACCGATAATATAAACGTATCATATTTTCTTTCAACCAGTTTTGTTCTTGATTGGTGGGTGTTTTTTATATGGATCCCAGACCCAGCGCACAAACCTGAGGAGGAACGCTCCGCCTTCTCACTTTAGCTCGCCATCAAACAGATATTTTTCGGCTACCAAGAGGATACTAAGACCAGAAGTCGTGGCTGTTTTAGCCAAAGAGAGATTTTAGAACGTAATTTTGAAGTTTTAAAATATTTTTCCTAAAAGTCGGGTTTTAAAATGCTTTCTATGCTTCTAGAACTACGGCTTGACTTCCAGAGTGTATACTTATTGCAGGACCGAAGTTCTTGGACTTCTAAAGGGAGTAGATCTGTTGTTCGCTTTTGTTTTTCGTTATTTATTTTCCTTGTCAATTATTTCAAGGAGTCCAAAGCATGAAAAGATCCAGCAGTAAGTTGACATTACTTCTTAATACTTTTCAAAATTAGCTCGAAAGGGGCAGAAATCCATAACATGCACTTCAAGGTTTGTACTAGAAGTATGACGATTTTCGGATTAGCTTTTTGGTTTTTTTCATTACGTTAGTACTTATACTCCTTACATTTTGAATGTTTAGTTAATTTTTAATAGCTCTTTTACTTAGGTACGTTTTGGTCTTCGACTTTTGCCTTTTCCAAAAAAATTATGAGAGAATATGACATATGGTAAAACTACCTTAGACAAAAGCCTCGTTTATCGATGGTATGAAATGTTCTCAGAGGGCTGAATAACAAAGAGCGTTTGGGTTTGGGTCGCCACGAAGTTTGTTGTAAAACTTTCCATTTTAGATAAAACCCCACCTTGCGTTAACATTGCTCAGGAATTGTTGGACTCAGTCCGGGACCAACCAGATTGGCTTCAGAGGTTGCAAATTATGGATTTATGGTTATGACGTGGAAACCAAAGCTCATTTAACCCAATGGAAGCTGCCGCATGACTCAAGACCGTAAAAAGTGCGCTAAGTTAGGTCCAATGTGAAGGATTTGTTAACAGTTTTTTTCGATTGCAGAGGCATCGTCTATCATGAGTCCTATTGCAAGTTATCTACATTTTTCATGAAAAATATGAAATTCACAACACTTTTTGAAGAAACCTCATAATGCATGGCTTAAATGAAACGATTTGAAGTGATAAAATGTCCGATTTAGGAGAATATTCCATTTCATAGGGACATCTTTCTGGTTGTAGCCTTCTGCAATCTTTTCATGTTCTGAACCTTAAAATAACAACACTGGTGTCACAGATCGTTAATCTCAAAGTAATCACTCCTGGAAGAATGTTATTTCGAAGTTTATGCTTTTAAAAGTAAGTAGCTATAACTTCACACCGTTCAGTAAGTGTAGATATTTGATGATAAAAATAACTACCTGAATTTTAGGACCGTGTTTGTTGCAGCTTATCTACTAATTTAGGATTATATAAAGAAAAAAGACACCTTACCTCAAAGTGTTTGTTACCTATATATACATAAACAAATAATAAACTTTCAGTGAATTGTGCGACATTTCTAAATTACCGACGTAGGCAGCACAAATATGTTCGAACTCAGTAAAAATAAAGTTGAGGTTTTCCAGTAATGCCGAATATATAATATTTCATTTGTCAACATCTGCTAATTGCATACTAGACTAAGTGCTTAGGCGACACCACTACAAGCAATCACATACTTTACCAACAAACTTCAATCTGTCGACAATCTCCATCTATAGTTAGAATTCACTTGATCCCCCTTCGCATTGCTTGCTCCACTCTTCGTTGGAAATTTTAAAATAATTTTCCAGTTTCTTAAGTAATTTAAATGCATTTTTATGCTTACATTCCATTTACTGTTGTAATTCACCACAAAATTTATATCATTCATAATTCAGTCAAGCCAAAGGCAATGACAACGCCACAAGGACACTGGTGTCAGGGTAACCAAGCTGCACAGGCCAAGGCTCAAAGGAACAAGAGGCGTCAACAAACAGCTTCTTGGTTTTGTGGGTACGTGTGTATGTGTTTATCTGTCCTTCCGATGTGTTTGTATTTGTTCTTCTTTATCACCGATTTCATATTTGTAGTATACTTTTCGGCGGCTGAGTAGTTCATTGTCCTTAAAGTGGCGAGTGTTGGCGATTGAGCACAACAAAACTGCCAATTTCATTTACAAACATATTTACAAATCTTTTTTGCTACATGTACCGTCAGATTGTGTGTTTTTAGTGGCGACCCAACGCTTTGGTGTAAGCAAATTTCATTTATACCCTGAACGGCGTATATTAAGTTTGTTACGAGGCTTGTTGGCGCAAAGGGTATCTTCAGAGATTAAATAAATTATAGGGAAACCCCATATAAGTATATATAAAACAACAGCTTGTCGAGCTGTGTCGATTTAGTCAGTTTGCCAATCTTGTGGGCAGTTTATTTGGCTAGACGTTAACAAGTGCCTGAGTTTTTGAGTTCTCGTTCTGAAATTTCGCACCCGTCCTTTTCTTATCAAGAAGCTTCTTATTTGTGGAAATTGTCGATATCGAATTATTGTAATATATATCTTCCATACAAACTGAACGATCAAAACAAAGTCCTTTTATGAAAAATCTTTTCATATTTCGAAATTTGCAAGGATTATTGACCAAGAGAGAACTACAATACCCAAAAAGAAATTCTAGATCGGATTAGTATACCATATAGATGCCGTAGCAACTCGCTGATCCGAACACTGTAGTTGATTTTTTTTGTGAAGGGTATTGTACCATAGTTTTTGTGGTGATGTTCTTTCAATTTTTTTTTTCTACAATACATCTGTGCGTTTGTTTTTGTTGTTGTTTGTTTTTGTTGCAAATAGCTATTACACATTTTAGCTGGAAAATATTTTCTTATTATTCCGCCATATAATGGTTGCGAATCGTATTGATATTTGCCATACGCTTTTGTATGTGTATGCGTGAGGGTGTATATGTGGGGGTGTGCGTGTATGTATGGTTTGTGCGTGCAGCTACAAATCCAATTACCCTCAAAATAATAAACTCCCGGCACTCTCACATACATAAACAAATTGACTTAGCGCACAAACAAGTCAGCGTGCCGTTAAACCATCGACGACGGCAGGGTCTAAGCAGCTCTTTGTTCAGCTAAGTGTTTATAAAGGCGCACGCACACACAACCACATTTTTATTTGGCTGTGTGTGTGTCAAATGCATATTTCTTTGCATCAACTGTTGATAGCCAGCTGCCTTTGTCCCCCAGGGGAATGCCACATGCGGCAGCGAAAAGGCTAACGTGGCTGCTTTGCAACAACAAATTTTGTGGGGGGTATTAACTAGACTCTAGCGCCCATTACAACTCCGTCTATATTTCAGAGTTGTAGTTTCGCACTATTTCCTTGCGATTCCTTACATTTATACTCGCTTTGGCTGCTTTCCCTTTCTTCGAATCACGCCTTGCCGCCTCCTTTTGTCTTTTCTGCAGCTCAACTCATTATTTTCTATTTACTTTACAGAAAAATTATGTTAACAAAAACAAATAGAAAGACAATATGAAGAATAAACATAGGGAATAACAAAAAGATGTAGTAAAAAACAACAAAAGTAGTAAAAAACAAAAAAGGTCTAAGAGGAAGTTGTAAATTGCATTTGTGGACTGTGCGCTCAGTAAAGTACAGCTTGTTAGCTCTGTAAGTTGTCGTATCACCAACAACAACAACACACTGAAAGCAATGCGAAAATATGCAAGAATTGTCCTGCGACTTGTTTGCGCCGCATGTCATCAGCATAAAACAAAAGGCGCTGACAGTCGAACGGTCAATTTGTGCCCACACTCGGCTCACGGTTTATGTGATGTGTTCAGGAGGGCGGCGAACATGCAGTGGATTTATTTAATAACGGGGCAGAAAATTATTTTCTTCCGCAGTTAGAGTTAACGAAATTTAGATACAGTACCTTCTTATTTGTATACCTTTATCTCCAACAGATTATTTGCGATCAATGCTTACTGCATTAGATTTCTTAAGACTCAACTCCATCCGACGACATAGTTGGTATCCGTATACTTTGAGATACCTTAACTTCTTCACTAGATCTATTCCATTTTTTTAAGGTTAGGTGGGTTTCAGAGGTACAAAAAAAGGTATTTTCTCGATTCTTTTTTAATACAAGCAATCATATATTTGAAAAATATAATATTTTATATCAAAGGTTATATTCGAACAATATCTCCGGAAATTTCGATACAAAAATGTTGAAAATTCCGCCGTTGAGAAAGCATTTTCGTGAGTGTCTCTCAAAAAAGTGATCTCGCTTTGGACAGCATAACTTATTAATGGTTCATATGAAATTAAAAAACTAAGCATATTCTGCTAGTTCATATCTAAATCTTGTTTTTGAACGTAAGCAATAAAAATATATTAAAATTGTCCTTCTTTTCTCGGGCTTTGAACAAAAAATCTCATTTTTGATAACATTTTCGGCTATTTTTGGTCAGAAAAATAAGTTGTAATGAAACAAGAAAAAATCCTTCGTTCAATAACTAGATAATATTATTTCACAATACGAACTAAATCGACCGATAAGTTTTCGAGAAATCGTGTCCACCGACGTCAAAAACACAGTTTCGAGAAAAACCCGTTTAAAGATAGGGCACTTAGTGCAGCTAGCCGTGAGTGCACAAGTTCTCAAGGCTATATCTCCGAAATTATTACTCAGATCAACTTTAAAATKTAGGACTATATTCTAGAGGTATTGTAGAATTTAATAAAGCAAACAAAAAAAAAAATCGATTTATGGAAATTTTCAAACCCACCTAACGCCTTAATGAAAGTACATATTACATTACAATAGTCCACATGATAAGCTGGCTCATATTTACTGCTGATTAGCGTTTAAAGTTGTTTGTCAGCTACATATACCCTTTTGCCTCTGTCTAACCCATGATGAGAAAAACTTTACACATTTTATTACTCCTAATGGTCTGATCTTGAATTCTGGACCGCTCGATACATGTCGAGCTTGTTGCCTTTAGCTCCGGGAAAATGCCATCGAAATATCATTTAATATGTTAGTTCAGACTTTAACGGCAACGATGTAAGAGATCTGCTTATATCTTGGCTTTATAAGCCAAGTAGCAAGCGTCCCCTCCCTTAATGGTTGCAGTTCTTGTTTGCGAGTAAAACATAAATAAGAAAGAGTAGATCGTTGTAGAAAATAAGCTTTTCAATATCGGAAATTTACCCAAAAAACAAAGTGTGTTAGGATGACATTGCCGAGTCGTGGTGCTGATCTTTTTTAAAGAGTCATAAACGGAACATTTACCTCAACAGTTAAWGATTTTGCAGAAAAGTAAGTAGCAAAGACAGCAACACTTTTCAAATGCAAGAATGATACCATATACTTTGATCCGAGTCTAATGACCGACTCAAGGAGTTATCCACTTTTATATTAAACAATGGGATTTTATTGATACTGTTAAACATTTTCTTTATTTTTTCTACCTTGATTCATAGTCCTTCTCGTGCTGACAATCTGTGACTTTCGTATAAGGCAAAATTAAAAGATGATCAGGATACAACGTACAGTTATCTTTGCAAATAATAATAGTCCGTTGTCCAGGGTATAAAATATTTATTGCTCTTGTTAAATTTGTGGCTAAAAATAAAGTAAACAAAGAAATCCGTAAACTTTACGACAATATTGATAAAATAGGTGTTGAAGTCAGCCCGCTAAGATGTCCAGACTGGAGGGCGACACCATAAGGTGAGGTACCGATTCGATACGAAAACTCGCCGATGCGTCATACAAAATATAGGTACCAATGGAGACTGCTTTGCGACAATGTCGATAATTACAGGGCTTCCAAATCTAGCGACTACGTTTTCTGACATGCATAAATGGTTTGAGAAAATTTTTTTTAAATGGGACTATAGCTTTATGCTGTATGTGGAGTTCAGTAAAAGTTTTATTTGAAAACCATGATGTGGAGTTGTTCTTCAGATTGTCGAGAAAATATAGACCTTTCTTATTCGGCAAGTGACTTTGTAAATTTTTCATATTATAAAACTAAATTTTATTTTCCATCCTATTTTCTTTTCACCCAAACTTCGCTTGAAATCTATCCATCACTTGTCCACCTGCCTGCCCAACTCTTTGGTTCTATCAACAACCTGGAGCGGAAATTAATTCGCCGGCCACATCATTGGAAGAATGTTACAAATTCAATGCGCTGGCATTTTACTATGAAAAGATATTCAGCAGGAAATCTATACCTTCTTCTAACTGTACAGCTCAACGATATCAAATAGTTGAACGTACTTAATACATTCTCCTCCATACCATACATATATCGTTTACTTGCGCCTGGGAAGCATTTCGCCAACTAACTAATGCCAACAAATAAAACTTTTCCCACTATTGCAGTTTGTTGTTGTTGTTGTGAGAAATATTTTTCCATTATAAAATTGGCATGCAATCAAATTTAGTGTGCAATAATTGAATGGGCACTGATTGCATTGATTCGGCTGGTGTGGAGAAAAAAATGAGCTCGGAACATGTGAACATTCGAAAAATGTTTTGGATTTGCTGAATTAGTTTGCTTTGGCAGGTGAATTAGGGTAATTGCCGGTAGGTGAATACGTGAAAGAGTTTCCTCCACAGATTCGGCTAAGAAAAGTGAAATAATAAAATTAAAGTTTTGTGTGAAAAAGGCCGAATCTAATAAATAGCAAGAGAGAAACATGTACTACCAGCAACTAAAAGTAAAGTCCGTTCTTGATTCTATTCGAGTTGGTTGGGAATTAGAATAGAGGTAACTGAATTATGTTAAGATAATTGAGAATAACTGATATATTAGACCCTCGGGCATACTATCGGCTTGAGCTTTAATATGGAAGATTGGATGAGAAACCTTCAGTAAATCGAAATTAGTATAGCCAGGTCTTTTGAAGATGTAAAAAATTCCTGAACACGAAATGAACCTGCAAGTAAGAGTACTGAAGAATCTTCTGTCCTTCACACAACTGCTTAGGTTATTAAACCATTTTTTTTTACCTTAGTAACTGAAAGATTTAGAGAAAATTTGTTTTTTCGTAATTTACCTAAAGTTGTGTAATCAAGAAACAGAACAGCACAGCTTACTCAGCGCATACTGACTATATAACTTGGCATTCAGGATTCATTCAGCCCCCCGGTATGGAAATAAAGAATAATTGGCTTAATGTTTCAAGCTCCGAAGTCTCCATCGATCTGAGATATGAACGATATGTGCCTTATAACGAAATAACTCATTGCTATCAAAAATAACATAGAAAGAAACTGCTTTACCTAGGCACTTCGAACGGGGTCGTTTGCCCGGTTAGTGAGTTCAAGAATTATATAAATTAAGCTGGGGCGGTATTACCTCCAAGAAGTAGTATTGTATCGCCGTTTCCTATAGTATAGAGATGCGAAAATATAGAATAAAATGGATGTAATTGACTAACGTAATTGACTGCTTTTGGATTCTTGTCGCTAATGTTACCTTGGCTCTGAGGAACAACTTGCGTACTTACAAAAGAAAGGTAACTTAGCACTTATACCTTTTTGTAGTGAATTTTGTAGAAAGACGATTTTCTAGCAACATATTCGTCCAAAAATGCCGTATATTACAAGGTTGGTCGTATTAGGGTTTGGAGAAGATTGCAATTACTGCTGTAATTGTTGTTACTGAAGATTGCAATTTTTCGAAATTTCCACTTACTGTACTGATATTTTTACTTTGCCGAAAATTCCGTAAGTGGATTATCTAAACGTTAAAATATGCCAGCCATCGGAAAAATTCTCTGATAATCTCTCATCAAAGTTACTGTGAACATAATTCGATGCTGATATCCATCGGTGCATATTATCAGTTTTGAAGAACTCCGCATTACTATGTATTACCTACAATGAAGCTGTGTGAAGCGAATATCAACCTATTTATTATTTTATATCTGTTCGACTAATGAAAAGCTGATTTACCACTGCACATTAGTTATTTGTCTGAAAACAGCGAGTCCGATTATATCTGAATATAGAATACGTAGAAGCTGCTGGGACTAATATAACTGGTGCTACGAATTGGAGCTTCTTTAAGGGAGGTGCTCATTTCGGTAAAGCTAGTTAAAGAGAGTCTGGCCTCACGAGAAATACCAACAAGGTACTTTATTATCAGACTCGTTCAGGTGATGGGTCATAGCGGAATCCTGAAGAGTTGGTAAGACGGAACACCCTTACCTGCTCACAACGGAATGGGATCGATCAGGAGCTCCATTGACGTCGTACGTGTTAGATCTGGACCAATGGTGTTACGTGTTAGATCGCTTCTGTTCAGCAGACGCTTGTCAACGGCCAGGCCCAAAGAGTTTGCGAGATATACTAAGTCAAGCTTCTTTGAAGGTGGTTGATGTGAAAACAGCCAGGCTCTTTCTCCTCCATTGTCCAGCCTTTGCAAGACTTAGGTTGAAACAACTCGGTATTCCTACCTACGGCAAACCATAAGACATGTCTGAAAGTGACATTAGTCGTTTCAACAAAGTTTGGATAGGCTCAAAGTGATTTGACGATTTGTAAAGGTCTTATGATCTATTATAAAGTGGTTTTAGGTACCATAACGGATCTAAACTGTTCAAATGAGATTCTTGTTAGAAACGATCTCTTCAGCTTATATCTGTCGTTTCTGGATATATAAGCCATTGAATAGACGTACTGCAATCTCGACTAGGAGAATTTCCCCGATTATTATAAATATCTTTAGTTTAGTGCCTTAAAACTTCAATGAAATAAAAACGTGCTGCTGCAGCACCTAAATGTAGGCTGCATGAAGTAAAGCAGCTGTTTGATCTTCGCTAACTGTAATATATTGCCATTATGTTGCATAAAAGTGCGCTATTAAATGAGCACTTGCTAACGGCACTACACATTACGGTTGTGCTACGCCTGAACGTGAGCAACAGTAGCAGAGGATGCGAGTGGATACCCAATGTATGCTACCAATACGCCATTGGTCATTGTCTGATTTCTCATGCCTGACTGACGAAAGCCGAATCGTGACCTGAAAGACATTACGATCGTTTTTATTTTCATAGATTATTAGCCGTTAAGATACTTTGAAAGCGAGATGAGAGCGTTACCGTCCGCTCCGATGTGCCGCAGTAACCTCTATACTATGCAAGCTTGACTTTTGYTGCTTGCAACATTGCAAATGCGACTGTCAGTCAGTGAAAATAATATTAGCGTCACTCTCAGGATTCCGAAGGCCACGGCAGCGTTGCGTTGAATTATTCTCACGCTGCGCGGTGTACATGTATAGCATAGCGGTGCATAGCCTCCTTGGCGCTTGTGAAAATATGTTTGAAAAGCAATTGGCAGCTGTTGCCTGGAATTTCTTCATTGAGTACGTGCCACAAATTGYCAATGACAATGGCGGCTGCAGCCGAAGATGTCGGCAGACACCGCACACAATAGCGCTACATAGCGCCTGTTATGCTGCAATGAAATATGCGCATTTGCTGCATTCTCACCATACCATCGAAGCTCCGGTTGAGATAATAAATGGYAGTGTTTTTAAACTTTTTCAAAATTTATTTATTAAATTTGATTTTGCCAAACAACAAAACGMGCTTAATTGATTACATAACTGTGCGCGGGAGTGCGGGTGCATGTGCATTCAATCAGCATTGACGCATTGGCGCCTAAAAGCGGATTACAATATGTACCCATTCGGTTTGGATGCGCGTGAATTTCCCAACAATTTCACACTTCATTGTGCGCCATTTCAATTAAGTTGTGGTACACCCCCGTTCGCGCAGAAAATAGTGCAACCAAAAAAGCGGAAAAAAATTGTTTGCCAAAAAGTAAGCTTTTTTCGTATACTTTTTCGCTTATTCATAGTTCATAAATTTAATTGCTAAATGAATTTCRCACAAAAAATATTTATATTTGCGCGCTTTGTTGTTGCTTTGTTTTATTACAACGTTGGTTGCTATTASTTGTTGTTGCTTTTCGTGTGTGTGCGTTTTGGCTCGGTTTATTTGCTTGAAATTAGTTTTTCCTCTGCGGTTAATAATTGCACTGATTGCGGCGCTTCGGCTTCCGTTGCATGCAGCAGTTGAGCCGACATTTCTTGTTGTTGTCATTTAATTTTTGTTTGTTTTGCTGTTTGGCTTTTTTACATATTATTTATGAATTCATTAAACTAAATTGTAGTGCCACATTTTCTGCGGCTGTTTGCGCCGATTTTATTCCACTCGTTGTGCAAATTTTCACAGATAATTTAGTTATCGAATAGTTGGKGGAATAGAGATGAGCAATGGATGTGTTTGCTTCCAAACAAGATGAAAAGTTAACTTCGGTTGCACCGAAGCCAAAACACCTTTGACGCAAGAACTTGATTTTGATTGTTCAGTTTGTGTGACAACTATATAATATAKTCAACCGACACAGAAAATTTCCTCAGATATGGTAGCATTATTTTACCAAATAATCTATGCCAAATTTTTTGAAGATGCGCTGTGAAAGGAAAAAGTTTTCCTTCCAAGAATTTCATTCCGGTCGTTCAATTTGTATCAGCTATATGCTAAAGTATTTTCATAAGTGATAAGTGAATGGCAGTAGGTCAGATTTACTAAACAATAAGTCATAGAAAAGAAGAACG
>NW_017534520.1:1071204-1092038 GCF_001853355.1 Bactrocera latifrons | reverse complement strand
GATCGAACAATAAAAAATTTGTGAACTATCAAAATCTATGGTATTGCTCCTGATCCACTTCTGCCCATAAGCCTGGTGAGTGCMGAGACACTAGTTGGCAATTGAGTAAATAAAATTGTGGGAGTCGATCTTTTAAAGTCTAGAAAAAAGAACACTTTTCATAGATCGTTCAAGCTTATTTAAAAAGAGTATTTAAAAATTATATCTGATTTTATCGAGTTATTGATTTTCATCTTCAAAGAAGTTATTCTCTGTGTGTGAATTCACCCCCTTTGATGATGAAATTATATTATTTGAAGTTAGTCGTTCATGCAGGTAACAGCCAAGCTGTGTGTTCAACTTAGTCATTCCGGCAAWATAAAATATTACTCCATGCGTTAAAAGAAGAGCTACTGATAAATCCTACMTTTATTTTAGCACTTTATTTAATCATACAAAATTTTAGTATAACATATAAACCATTTTGCTTCTAAGCCTGGTCCATCTAGGCAGTGATTACWGTAGAAAAGTTACGAATTCTTCAGCTCTGACAGAGTTATAACAACAATAAAGTTCCAGAAAAAAATTTAACTTTGAAGAAAAAGTGTCTAGACCTTGTGGAAATCGCGCGAAACTCTTAAAAATGTAATCATATTCCGTCTTAGCCCAGAAAAAATTTCGCTAATTTTCTTGCGTAGCAACAGTTAAAGCTTTGAAATTCATGAAAACATCATGCTCATATGCAGTTCCTTATAATGAGTTTCGGTTCGACATACYCCATTGCTTAATTATTACAAATTATTTACTTAAAACCTGAGCGCAATATTTCAATATGTCTTAACATTGTTCTAATTTGAAGTCTTCTTGTCTTTCTACTGCTTCTCCTGACACATTACCCACATTAATAACTTGAAAWTACCCAACAAAGTAATAAGTACTTAGAAATATTGGCAATAATGCTTAGCATATTTGAGTGACGATGGCGAGCCGTCGTCCAAAATGAGACAAACTAACTCCAACAAACTGCAATTAACTGCGCCCAAGCAACCGAAGTTGTGGCGTTGGTAATGAAGCTGGCGAGACCCTCGCACAYACGCAGGCAGGCGCACAGCGGAAGTGAAAAATCTGCCAAACTGCAGAAGGAAAGACAGCGACTACAAATTATTGTTGTAAATAGTATTTTGCTAACGACAATGTGGTCGCACAACTAACTATTTAATAACAGACAACAACCATAACGGCACGAAGTGGGCTGCGGACAGCGGCATATGGAGCTCATGGAAACTGAGCACCTTGGAGGAAGTTGGCGAAACCAGCCAGCCTGAGAGTCTGGTACACAGAGCAGACACAGGAAATGTTGGCCATTAAGCGAATAAGATTTTATTGTTGTCGCGCCCACAGTTCGAAACGCACCCACAGTAGCAACGCTCCGTCCATACTGGTAGGCTTGTATCGCCGAGTTTAACTGAACACAACTGCACAGCTGGACCGCTGACTTGTGCACACACTTAATTAGAAAAGTTTTGTGTGAAACGACAGTGAAAAGTTTGAGAACTATTGGAATAATATTTAGCAACAACGAGATGGTGGCCGAGTGCACCCATTTGCGGCAGGCTGACTACGTGGTGGCAAACAGTGGTATCAAGTGAGCAAACACGTTGACCTCGCATTGAACATGGTTGTGGCCACGGCGGGTTAAACGGGGAACAAAGGCAACAGCAATGCAAAGTTGTTGCAGCGTAGTAAGCCCGTGAGGTGAGAGGAGCTGAATGAGCTCGAGGACAGTGAGTTCGAAASTAAGGGAGGGGTCGAAGGTATAGTAAGCTCGCAGTTCCTTTAGTTGAAAGCCGATCATTGAGCTACGAGGKAAGGCGACGAAAGAGCGATGGTATATGTAATGCAATTTAATGGTGGCAAGGACGGTGGCAGTAACAAGACATAACGTGTCTCTAAAAAATAACACTAAGAAATGAAATGGAAGTAAAAAAAAAGAGCACTGTAGAACATGAAAAAATAATGTTCCAAGCAAGCGGCCAATGTTAAACGTTAAATGGCCGCTATTAACAGCAAACGACAGTTGACAGTTGGGGCTTAGCAAGCTGCACGAGCTGGGTGCGGCTTGAGCAATTGACGTCCACTACGTGTATCAGCATCCYGCCGGCTGGAGGGCTGTCAGCTGCGGTGGTATTAGTGTGAAAACTTTTGACAATTTGTAAAAATGCGCAAATTACTCGCGCCGCACAGCTAAGAGCTAAGCTAAGTGTCAAGAGTTGCAAAGCAGTTGAATGTGTTGAATGCGCGCGGCTGTTGGCCAAATGGGTGCATAAGCCAGCTGTCAATGAGTGTCAGTTGTTTTGACTTTTGCACGTTCTAAGCCGCTAGCTRTTTAGTATTTAGAAAACATTAGTGTGGTGTATATTGACAGTTAGTTTGCTGTTTGGTGGCTAATTAGTCGCTGCAAGTTGTTGTGGTCTTATTAGCCTATTTATTTAGGTATTTCACGGTCCCTAGAACTGATCTTAAAGACATTAAMTAAAGACCTAAGGTTCATCTCTTTRATGCYTTTCACTYTGCGGAAAGACGCAACAKYGGGGGTGCTGACAATTCCATCTACCTCTTCTTCTGATTTTGAGTACGAGTCTTATATACGTAACAGCACTCTTGAAAGTCAAGGGGAAATATTTAAGGAAGTTTATTTTACTAGTGATAAATATGAGTGATCTGAGTATAATTTACTTTATGGATGAATAAAAAATAATTTCCTCCTTTAAACATTGGACAGTACGAAAATGAGCTGCCTTTATGCCGCTATGTTTGAATTTGGTATCCCAGCGAAWCTAATACGACTGTGTAAACTGACGTTGAACAATACCAAAAGCTCCGTCAGGGTCKTGAAGGACCWCTCTGAGCCATTCTTCAGTMTACTCCTGGATAAAATAATTCGAGCAGCAGAGSTGAATCGAAAAGGTACAATCTTCTATAATAGTGTACAACTGATGGGGTACGCCGATGATATTGATATCACCAAGATGAAATATCTTCTGTTATTAACAAGCAGTGGTCGCACTCGTGACTAGACTCTCGCGTCACTATTGAAAATCATAACTTTGAAGTCGTAGAAAATTTCTTTTATCTTAGAACCAGTATTAACATCAACAATAATGTCAGAGTAGGCAATTGACGAACAAAAAATAAACTCTATAGAGAAGCAGAGGAAGCGGAAGTTGGAAGACCAGATGGAGAACGAACTGGCTTTGCTTGAAATTTCTAGTTGGCGCGAAAAGGAAGGACGACTAACTTGCTGTCAAAAACTCGGCTATAATCGCGTAAGCGGTTTCTACGCCAATCAAGAATAAGAAGAAAAAGAAAGAATACCATAAAAAATGGTGTGAAGAGAATAATATTTTATAAAGGTGATAAGATTTTAGGTAAAGCCCCGATAGAGCGTGGTTAGGTCGCTTTTAGAGCTTTGATCGATCCAAATTGAGTAGAGAAAGGTCAGATTTCCCAAGGATGAAAAGGCCTTAATTTATCTCATTTAGGCAATTATAAATGTCTCGATATTTTTATATCGAAGTCCCATATTAAACACTTTCTTAAGCCTTCTTAATCATCATAAAGTTTTCATTAACTTTAGCCATGATGGAAGCTGGCTTCCTCCATTTCCGAACTTTTGAGTATGATATCTGAAATCAGTAGTCCGGAAATTGTAGGGAGCAATGAAGAAATTATTGCGGAAACTTATTTTAGGGTGTACGGTCTCTGGGCTAAATCGGTAAGTAATATATGCAAGTCCTTTCTACAAATAAATTCTCTGCATTGCTCTTTCAAACAGACTACATTTGGACATCATCATGTCCGAGGCCAAATTGACCGGTCTCAAAATTTTTCCAGCTGCAATGCGTACTCCTTTTCCTCTCCGGTAGCTCTTTCGCAGATTCTCGCATTCATGCTCATTTCCTCTTAATTATTTTGCACTCATGAAACATGGTAAAAAATTAAATGAAATGTAGAAAGAACACAAAAAAAGTAGTTGCGACAATGATGACGTGTTGACGTGACTGGATTTTCATATTTTTGACAACGTCCGTGAATTTGGCAAGCGAGCAGCAAGCGCACGACAGACCGACTCATTGCGTGGACAACAAAGGCTGCCAGGAGTTGCGCTGCACATTTTAATCAGTCTGGCTGCCGAAATTAACACGTTCGAGAGGTGAGCGAGAGATGCTGCGAATTTGGCGCATTGGTAATTTGGAATGAGCTAAAATGACCAAGTGACGAAGAGAAGAGCTGGCCGTTGCAGCAGAGGAAAGGAATCATTGAACATCTGGTATAATATTTCCAAAGTGACAATTAATTTAGTTTAGAATTCTATGCGCTCGTTATAGGAATAAATGAATTTGAAACGAATTTAGTTTTTCATTTAAAAACTATTTGGTTTGGTTCTTATGTGTTGTTGATTGAGAAGAACTGTCATCAAGTGATAGAGCGACGCGTAGTGACAGAGGGAGAGGGTTACAGATAGATAGATATAAACAAAGCGAGAGAGAAAAGGAGGGATATAGGGTGACAGAGGGAGAGAGAGAGAGAGAGAAGAAAAAGCTAACGTTCCGTTATTCGAGACTTTTGAAAATTATATGGTATTATCTCATATGTAAAAATTAATACAACCCTTTTTCAATGGGCGGCATTGTATCTGACGTTGTTTAAGTACAATTGGGTGACGCTTTATGACCAAGAAGCTCTTTCTATGTATTTGGTGCAATCGGTAGGGAAAAATTTACTGTAAGCTGCTTCCTTAAACTTGAACTCTTCATTTCGAATTATACTGCCAACAGTTAGACGCTCTGAAAGTAGCCAGTTTTGGCCATTAGGAGAGGAAATATGTTCAATCGGGACAATGCTATACCATGAGTACCGATATTGACTCGCGAGAAGAGGCGAGAGTTTGGCCGGGAGGGTTTTGGGTACCTTATATTATATTTCGGAATTAGTGGTAAGTGGATAATGTTTTTTTTCATTCAAAATTAGCCTCAAGAAAAGCTTATTAAAATCGGCAGTCCCAGGTTCCAATGGTTCCAATGAGAGTTGCTTTATGAAATTACCATGGAAATGCAACAAAGCTATGCATACTACGTAAATTGGATCATTATGACTGTGATATATAAAATTTTCAACTTTAGTTTTACTAGAACATAGGATTGGTTAGGTCGTAGTATTGACCCAAATTCGATGTATCTGTCTTGGACAGATATTTGTACTAAACTTCTAAAAATGGATTACCAGGTCCTAATAGATCCAGTATCCTAGGGTAGGCAAAAATACATATGTWCACAATAACATTTTATTCTCTGCCTGGTAATAGAGGGGGAAGTGAAGTGAAGATGATTGTAGATCGTCTTCCATATAGCTTTGATAAAGAGTGTGAACCTATTGGACAGTGTCCAGACAAAATACTTCAATTAAAGCGTAATTGATTTCGGTTAGAGCCAGTAGTTTTGGATASTTTCTTACGGTTCATTCTGGGGCAGAAGGATCTCGCAGTCGCACAAGTTCTAGTTGTTGATCACCGCCTGCTGTGCACACTGGATGTCCAAARCTCCAACGCCATCTGAACGAGACATCGACATCTTTTCGGCTAAAATTGAGGAAAAGAGACGATTTTTAATATATAAGAAAATTACCAGAAAAGCTAACTTAAATAAGTTGCACAGACACATGTCGCTGCAAAAAGCCAACAAAGATAATTATTAAGTGTACACAGGGGGAAATAAAGTGATTTTCTTTAATGATACTGATAATAGTATATATGAACCGAAATTACGTCTGCACATACACTCACCTGTTTATGCTTAAGTCAGCACTTTACCTGGGTAACTTTGCCCATTCACCAAGCGGTGCATACGTAATTGTTTAAGTGCTCAAATAAGTACAAARGTGCGTACGCTCCACAGGAGTATACTTTGCCACGCAACTAACTGTTATAAATTTGGTTAATTATGGCCTTGTCGCGATGCCTAAAAATATGCTATAAAGTACGAAATTCGGATTTTGTGCATTTTAGTTTTGGTTAACGCAGATGTGTCGTTTGAGTGCGGAAAAGCGGTTGAAATTTTCACTCCGTAAGCAAGGTTGTTTATGGTCTCAGAGTTGCTCGAATTTATTTGGTTCACACGTACTCTAGTAAAGCAAATTGGAGATGTGAAGGGAAGAGCTTTACTAAAAAAATATCATATTTAATATCTTTCCACTTTCTGTAGTCYACAGGAAGTTTGCTTGAATCCGAGACAACTTTTAAACTATCTTCTACCGCCTTTCTTTAAACAATAAACTYGAAATTATAATGTGGTAATTTATGATCATGGTACAAACGACTACTGGTTTTCAGACTAGCCGATTGTTAATCAGCATCTCTCGATGACATGGTGCTTCTTAGGAAATAARCGGAAAGCAAGTTCATATTGCAGCTTCTATATTGAGTTAAAGATTTGATAATATTGCTCTCTCTCTCCTTAAAAAATTCCTCATGAGACAAATACTTGGCGAAGATATTATAGAGCTTTAAAAGATAAAACTATAAGTTGTAAGGGTTTTAAGATGATACTGGCATGAAGACATACTTTATAGCTCAGAAACTTGAAGTTAAAAAGCTACGAGGGATAGGAGTCTTTAACTGGGATGAATATWGAGTGGAGAATGACCTCGGTCCACTCGATATTTTGAAAGAACGATAATCTTTTTGCCGAAGGGAAATAAAGCATTTGCTTAACTGGGGTAGTTKATCGGGATTCGAAAAGTTATCAGACGAGCCACGCATGCATTAAACATATAACAGATAGTTATATCCAAAGAAGCTAATCTAACCTAAACTACATTTATTAGGGCCTGTATTCAAGATAATGTGAGCAGTTTTAAATGGCTCATTAAGTAATTGGTGAAATAATTAGAATGAGTTAAAGAGACCTGTTTATATTTATAAGATCCTGACAAGACYATTGGAATTGGTAGTTCTTTGAATAATTTAATACGATATATGAGTAGCTTCGCATTTATTTTTTGGGATTCAAAATGAACAACATGTTTTGCAGAGCTCTCAGGAAACTTATTTTTATATTCAATCCCTMCTGAAATCCATATTGAAGCAATAAATATATAAATACTAAACATCAGAAACTGAATTTCAAATCTCTAAAAAATTTAACAGAAATTGATTGAAATAATATGTTCCTTCTTTTTYTATAACTCGAAGCTTCAGCTATAAATCACTCAACACAAAATTAATCAACCAAAGCTGTGGCTGCAACAATTGCATTGTTGGGAAACATAGAAATACAACCGTGATTGTGAAGGCCACGTACAGAACTAGGAATACCGAAATAAATAAATATACATACTCGTATGTGTAWATTTGTTTTTGTGCTGTGGACAACATATTCTGTCGTTTAGAAATAGACAATGGAAATCCCACGTAATGCGCGCAAAGGCCAAACAGCAAACAACGATGCTTGRAAAAATAGAATTGGCAAATTGTCTAAATATTGGGAAACTAAAAGAAAAATGACAATGAGGAGAATATGTAAATTTCCATAAAATAAAATAAAAGGCATGAAAAAAATCTGAAATAAAAACAAATAAATAAAAATTAATATAAAATATTTTTTTGTGGGTGAGGGGTGGAAAATGCCTTCCCCATCGTCAGTGCTGTCATCACAGCAAGGTATGTGCCACTTGCAGGTCACTAAAAACCGCAACTCTAGGAAACCGTCGCCCACCCTGGAACCACATTWGCATTACTTCAGTGTGGCGTTACATTTTTCTCATTGAGAGATTTACATCTGTGCACCTGCGCCTAGTAGTAGTACTGCTCTGTTTTTTCCATAGCTAGCCGGAAGTTATGTCARTCGAGCTATGCTTGGGTCGTATCGTGACCTGATTAAGATTTCTTTGCGCTTCTGCTGGAACTCGTGCTGTAATTACTGCTGCGATGTCGTTCAAGCAGTTAATTGAGTACGATTCGTTTAGCATTTCGAGTTTTAGTATAGAGTCGTAGGTGATATTCCACAAGTCTGGGCTGGGCTGCTCTTGACGTGAGCTCTTTCTGTCGTAATTCCTCATTGATTTGGTACAGAAGTTTTCTATTACWAAGATAGCTCAGCTCTGTGCTCTGAGGTAGTCGAGGATTTTAGAGCTTTTTTCGAGAACGGCGATCATATCCACCCAGGGWGAAACCACATCAAGTGGTTCCTTAAAATATCACAAAATCACCGATTTTGAAAATTAGCAGTTCGTTAGGTAAGGGGCAAGACGCATACTACGTAATATAAATATTTTGTCAAAATTCATTTATTTTTGTTAATATTCGTGGAAATTTATGGCA
Source organism: Bactrocera latifrons (assembly GCF_001853355.1). Classification (NCBI taxonomy): domain Eukaryota; kingdom Metazoa; phylum Arthropoda; class Insecta; order Diptera; family Tephritidae; genus Bactrocera; species Bactrocera latifrons. The sequence continues at coordinate 1,083,682 of NW_017534520.1, read as the reverse complement.
CAATAAAATTGTAAAACTATTTYCTCATAAACCACTGGAGATAAAGGGATCAAATTTTGCTAACTCAAAGAAATATGTTCATGCTATATTATAGATATTTTTGCACGATCAATTTGTTTAAATAATAATACTTTATATAATTTTTTGTTAAACAATTAAATTTTATGAGACAATAATTTACCAACTTTATCATGCTCAAAATTTCAACCTTCAATGACATTAACAAAAAAAAACAAAAAAAAAAAAAAAATTAATTTTGATGAACGATTTATATCCCTCACCCAATGAATTGTTAATTTTCAAATATCGGGGATTTTGCGAAATTTCCCAGGTACCAGGACTTTGTCCCTTTGTCCCTCCATTTAGGGCTGTTGAGTACATTTCGGACATCTGAAGTCGGCAGTAACACTATTATTTTGTGTTTGTGCCACCTACGCTGTTTAGTATCTATACTTTTAATGGCGCACTTTATATAGCTCCTAGAATCTAAAGCCGTGTTGTATAAGGGAGAGCCCTCCATCTTCATTGATAGCTGCATTGAGTCTGGGTTAAAGAAGCCTTTCAYAGAGCTTTCCCGCTGTGTCAGTCATACAGAGTGGACGGCAAGGTTGTCCCTTTTTCTCTTACTAAATACCAGCAGCCGTTGATTTTTCCATGGTTCAGGGTATCTCACCTTCGAGGAAGGCGTTGCACATATTCTGTAGTACTTCTGGTCGCTCTGCAACGGTCAATTTCATTAATTGTGATGGGATTCCGTTCCGAGTCAGGTGATTTGTTGGTCTTGAACTTGTCAGTGACTAGTTGTAGCTCTTCGTTGGCTTCAATAGTCCTTCTTTCCTGCGTGGAGAAAAGTGCGTTTACGATGTGATCTACGGTGGCAGCGGTAAAGTCAGGTGCTTTTATCCGAGCACCGAGTTTCTTCATTGCTGTTTTATACACAAGTCCCCAAGGGTTATTTTTAATATCCTCGTTACGTGCTTCAGTTCCTTTTTTGCTGCTTTGTATTGCTCGGCATCTCGGGATGCGGCTTTTCAGCTGCCAGTGTAATCCTCTAGGACTTTCCATTTTTTTTTTATTGAGTATGTCATGTGTTCTGATGATATGGTAATGTCTGGTGTGGTTTCCTGGCATCCCGGTCTTCGAAACGTAGTTGCATTTCCCGTATTGAGCTCTATTACCCCAATCCGCACAACTGTTTCTACGGCTTTCGAGTTTARGTCTCCGGCGATAATTAATTCACCCTTTATAGACCTGGCCTCAATCGAGCTTTTCATTTTATCTTGTGTTAGGTGCTGTTATGTTTATCACCGAGTCTTCGATGGATTCCTGTAGCAGTTCTTTTACAGTCCCTGTTGTAAGTAAGCCGAAGTCTCTTGTCCGAGCCGTTCGATATCAGCTGCAAGAAAACGCGCGATGATATTGATATCATTGGGCTCAATAACCGCGCCGCGTATATTAACACGAACAACAATGTCAGCCTCGAAATCCAACGCAGGTTATCTCTTGAGTAAGGAATTGTGAAGTAAAGTCCTCTCTYGATGAAAAGCTCATTAAGTCAATCATTATCCCGCGAGTACCTCAGTCTATGGAACGATGATGATGATAATTCAGCGAATCAAGAAGCAGCACTCTCTAGGTCATGTTGAAGAAAACACTTCAACTTTGAAGATTTTCGATTTAGTTTATTATTTAGTTCCCGCTGGTGGAAGCAGAGGAAGAGGCAGACCTTCACTCTGTGGGAGAGATCAGGTGGAGAAAGTCCTGGATGCAATAGGTATCACTTGGTATATTTACGTCAGTAAAGAAGAAGAAAAAGTCCAATCGAATCTATTTTGCTGCAAAGGACAAATCTTACTTCAAAAATGGTATCGAAAGCTTAGATCGTCTCTATAATCATTATGTTCCTTTGAAGGGGCATTTTCTTTAAGAACAGGATTCAAACGGTTCAACAATATTTGAACCTTATCCGTCGGTTTACCTCGCGGTCATTGCACAAAAATATTCGACTATATTAGTGGCGGTTTCAGAGAGGGAAATGAGGGAAATTTAACTAACCAACCGTCCCCCTTAGAGCTAAATGGCTAATTCTTAAGCTAACTACTCTAAAAAATATAAATTAACAGACAAGAAAATCCAGAAATTTACCATTTTTATTTCAGAAACAAAATTAAAGCCACTGAAGTTACAAAGTGTGTCAATGTATGCAGATGAAATTGTTAATAAATCGAATCAGATCCGTAACGTGCTAAATTTGAAGCGACGCGGCGTGATAGAGTATTTGCTGCATTCAGCTCCATCTGTGATATGTTCGATTGATGCCCTCTGCGGTTTACCCTTCAAGTTTTCCAACACAGAAAAATTAGTAATTGAAAAAACAAGAATACAGCGGGAAAAGCAAAGACACTCATTCAAACGTGTGCAAATTTTAATTCATTATTGGTATTTCTTTTACTCAGGGGAATTCTTTAGAAAGAATCGATCGATCTGGCAAAGACACCAAATATTATAGATAGATGATATGAGGAACATTTCCGATCTATTTATTCAACAAACGGAACCGAAAGTTGACGAAAAAAACCAAAAATTTGCTGCCGACAAACAAGACGTAAAAGTTTTTGTGTGAGAACTTGCGAAGGGTCTCATTGTACCATTCCTCTGTTGGATACAATCGGCAAAGTTCTAAAGACGCGCTTTTCTGGAGAAGTATTGTATGAATTTCAACTAAGTTTGCTGCTTCCAGAAAAAATATGTGCTTTGAAAACCTAAGAAATGGACAATTTTATTGACTGCTTGATAGATGGATTCAAAATCCTTTTTAATATAGACAACGTCATGCAATTGATGACCTCGAAAGATTTTTTTTTTGTTTTCTGAAAGTTTTCTATTCAGCCTACACAGCCTTTAAAACTTATATCGAAATGAGACCTACAGCGTACTATTCTCAAAAAATCTAGAAAACGAGTTTGGGTACTTGAAGGGTTAATGCGTTAGTGTCAACAAAGTACCTGGAAAAAAACTACAGTGCACCACATAACTCATACAGAAGCTTAAAGTACAAAAAAATCGCAACAAAAATAAACAAGAACGCTAATACGAAAAGTCATAAAGCAATAAAGTTGCAACTGTTGTAATGGTGGCAGCAACAGCAGGCAATTTTCTATTGCCAAAAAGCSCTGAGATTTATGCGATTCAGCAGAAGTAATGCTGCCACACAGCGGTGCATGCACTAACGCACACACACACATATGTATATGTATATGAAAGTACTAATAAAGTATGTTTCAAGGAAACTTCATACAACGATGATGACATTTTGAGCGAACACGCACTAACACACAAACGCATATGAGTATATAAACACACATGCACATGTAAATGAATGTGTGTATTCATATGTGCGTCCGTAAATGTTTCACTTTGTTGGCGACACAGCGCTTGAAGACAGCAATAAAAATCGCTGCACATTTGCCAAAATCCYCCAAGTAGCAGCAGTGGTGGCAGCGATGAGCAGACAGCGGTGCTAGGAGAAGAACAATGAATTTCAGCGGCGTTTGGGAGTGGTTGCAGTTGTGGCAGGCTTAAGAATAACCAAAGGAAAAGCATATTTCCGGGAATGCATTTGTGTTTGGCAAAKCTAAATTGCCGCACGCTGAGGCTACAACAATAAAACACAGAAGAAGGGAAAAACAGTAAAAAAATGCATGCAAATCGCTGCAGCAAGTCATAAAGTTGTGCCACACAAGCTGCCATCGGCGACGAGCGGCCTGCAAAGGCAAGTGAAGGTAACAAAGTATATGTGTAAGTGTGTGGGCGCTCTGAGTAGGCGTATGTGTGTGTTGTTGCTTGCAACGTTTGTTTATTGCCGTGCGCTATCAAATTTGCATTTGCCAATACAAGCGGCAAGCGATACAATTGCGAAATCCATTGATATCGACTGCATATGTAACAGCGTAGCTGCAAACTGCGGCCAGGCGAAGCGGYGCGGAAGGTGGCAGGTAGGCAATCAGACGATCAGGCAGTTGGCATATTGCATTTTGTCGATTTCGGCAGCAATTGCTGTGTTTTCGGCAAAYAAGTGACTTTTCCTATAAATTGCACATTAATACTTTTGCTATTGTTTTTGTTTCATTGTTGTTGTTGCCGACATAAATCAGCGCACTGGTGAACAAGTGCATCACACAAGCAATTTCGCGTGGGAATTTCTCATTTTATGCGCTTTTATTGCTGCATTAGCCGCCAGCGACATGTCGTCGTTTTATAAGCATTTTGGCAGCAATTTACTTGTTGTTGTTGTTTTTTTTTCATTTTGTACTATTATATTATTAGTTTGCCCTCTTGGTGTTCTTCAAATCACATCACTTCGTCTGATGTCATTTATTTCAATTATTTAACTCTCGTTGACTTCTGTGTTGCCAGCARCATATGTTGCGCTTGTTTTTTGGCAACATGTCTCATTTGATTTCAGTTTTAGCATAATCTTTTCTATGCTTTTACCGATGTGAGGGCGATCTTGTCCATTTCTTTTCAAGAAGCAGCACATTTGTTGAAACCGACGATATCGGACTACTATAGCATATAACTGCCATAAAAACTGAGCGATCAAAATTATAGCTTTTTCTGAAAAGCTTTTTTCCTTTACGAGGTTTCCGCATGAAATTTGGTACGAATCATTGACCAAAACAACGGTACAACATTTAAAGATATAGCCATCACAACACTGAGCGATCAACATTAAGCGCCTATATGAAAAATTATTTGTGAAGGCTATTCTGGCTTCGAAACAACCGAAGTTAAGGTTTGAAGGCCTCTTTAAAATTTTAACTGATTGAAGGAGAAACCTTCTGAAACTTTTCTCACCATTAATTTTGGCGAAAATATATTTGTCAACGTTTTCTACAATCCTCGAAACAGTTGTTGACGTTAATTTTTGGAATAGCCTTCGATGCGAGTAGCTATACAGGTTTAACCCTAGAAAGATAACGTGCGTCGAAACGACGTACACATTTTTTTTGTACGCTCTCACACTTTTATTTGTCTACTGAGCAACTTCTTGCGCTCATTTATCTCAGTCGGTAGCAGCAGCTTATTGGTGATGGTTGATTTTTTGCGGTGAGTATTTTCTTATCTGAGTTATGATCAAATCGTACGTCGAAAAGACGTATCGTTATCTTTAGTGTGACTTTTTGGTTTTTCAATCGCATGTATGTTTTATTTGCTTTTTTGCGTTCGGCTTACTAGATTAGTGATTGGTTTTTGGTTTTTAGATTTAATTTGCTAAAATATATAATGGCATCTTCAAAGTCAATTGATGACTCACAAATAGCTGCTCTTTTGGAAGAGTTAGATAATGAATCGATTTCATCTGATCAAGGAAGTGAAACGGAGGATGTAGTACTAGAGGACAATGTTCAAAGTGATTTTGAAGATCAGTTCGTGACAATCCAAATGAGATTATGACGGCATCTGAAACACCTGATACAATTACTTCTGAAGGACGCATTATAACAGATTCCGCACCAACGCTAAGGAGTAAAAGTGGACACTGTTGGAGTACAACAAAAGGAACTAGTTCTTCCCGATACGCAATGATAAACATAGTTCGAACTGCAAGAGGTCCTACTCGGCAGAACAAATCGCTTTATGAACCTCTGGAGTGCTTCAACATATTTTTTATGGATGAGATTATTTCAGAAGTAGTTCGCTGGACAAACACCGAAATTATACAGAATCGTCGTGACGATATGACTTCTGCCACATTTAAAGAAACAAACGTCGATGAGATACGTGCTTTAATTGGAATACTAACACTGACCGCGGTTTTAAAAGACAATCACCTTACTACTGAAGAATTGTTCAACGCATCATACTGTGGAGCAAGGTATACGGCTACTATGAGCAGAGATATGTTCGACTATCTGATCAGGCATCTAAGAATGGATGACAAAGCATTACGCCCATCACTGCGACCAAACGATGCATTCACTCCTATCAGAAATATATGGAATATTTTTATAAAACAGTGCCAATCTAGCTACATCCCTGGCTCACACACAACAATCGACGAACAGCTTTTGGGATTCCGTGGAGATTGCCCTTTTAAAATGTATATTCCTAATAAACCGAAAAAGTATGTAATCAAAACACCTATGATATGCGACAGTTCTACAAAATATATGTTTAATGCAATTCCGTATCTTGGAAAAACAATGACAACCAGCAATCTTCCTTTAGGTGAGTACTATGTAAAAGAACTTTCACTTCCTATACATGGTACATGCAGATGTATTACCTGCGCTAATTGGTTCACATCGATCCCATTTGCTAAATATTTGTTCAAAGAGCCCCACAAATTGACTCTTGTCGCCACCGTTAGATCAAACAAACGTGAAATACCCGAAGAAATGAAAAATTCACGAGCCCGACCTGTTGAAAATTCGAAGTCTTGCTATGATGGCCCCTTAACCCTAGTTTCATACAAGCCAAAGCAATCGAAAATGGTATACTTGCTGTCATCTTATAATGAAAGGGGTAGATACTATTGATAACACAAGTGGAAAACAAGATATGATATTGTACTACAACCAAACGAAAGGGGGGGTAGACACTCTAGATCAAATGTGTTCCGTAATATCGTGTTCGCAAAAAACTAATAGGTAACCAATGGCAGTTTTTTATGGCATGCTAAATGTAGCATTCGTTAACTCATATGTAATATAGTGCCATAACATGATAAGTATTAACCAGAAACCTTTAACACGTAAGGATTATATGAAAAAACTCTGTGCTTTGCTAATAAGTCCATGAATGAAAAAAAGAATTGAAGTACCTACATTGTCAAGAACTTTGCGCAACACTATTGAAGTCGCTTTAGAAAATTCCGGCGACGGAGTCAGTGCTACGCAAAGACCCAATTGATATTGGGAATGATCCCGAAGGTAGTAGCAATCCGAAAAAAAGAAAATACTGCGGTTTTTGTGCTTCGACGCTTGTCGAAAAAAGAATGTGTTAAGTGCAAAGAGTCCGTGTGTGAGAAGCACCAGAAGCAAGTTTGCAACGCGTGCATATAATATCGCTTGACTTTACTTTTTTTTTGTTCTAAAACAATATACAAAGAGTTATTTTGTAACCAAATTAAAAAAAAATTTATTAACATAGATTTAAGAACGAAAATTTTACCTTTTTCTGAAGACTGCCTTATTTTTGCTACTTTTTATGAAAAAAATGAATTGCTTTATAAATTTTGTATTATCTTAAATTTAATGATTACATGTTTCAAAATGAACTGAAAATGGATGAAATAATGATCTCAGTTAAAAAACAAACAGTTTTTATATTTTTAGGAAGCCCAAAATCCATTAAAAGGAGATACGTCATTATGACGTATCGTTATCTTTTCAGGGGTAAAAAATAACGTTATCCTTCTAGGGTTAATGTCTACAATTGACTAAAAAGTGTTTTCCTGCAGCGGTCGTTTGAGTTTGCTGAATAGTCAGATTTCACATGACGACGCATAATAGATACTCAATTTGTATACCTTGTTGACAGYTTGGACGACCGAAAGGAATTCGGAGTGCACCACACCTCGATAATCGAAGAAAACTGTTAACATAACTTTAATTTTTTACCTGCCTCGGCCGATATATTTTCGGGTCGTGGGTATAGATCAAAGGCTCCTCGCCAGTAATAATATATTTCATGCCATCTTGGTAGTCGGAAAGTATTGTTTCACAAATGTTAACACGAGGCTGTTTTTCGAAAAAATTGAGTAAATTTGAAACCAATCCTTCTGTCACTTTTCTTAGGCTCTAATGATCTTTCACAATCAAACTTGCTCGCTTTTTGATGTGATATTTGCACAGATGTCATTGACAGTCATACCGACGTAGAAGAAAAATATGCCAACGAATGGGTTTTCGTGCAATATTTAAGTTAAAAAGTCTTATTATATTTTGACCAGTTTATTATAGAAATAGTTCTGCCAACTTCACACGTACTAAGGAAAAAGCAATAGGTTTCTTTTTATGCATATAAATAAAATAGACTGTGGGAAGAACTAATGATTCACGTACATTATACTCGTAGATCAATGATTCAAAATATAAGACATCTCCATTTTTTGAGATGAAAATCATCTTCTTAGAAGACCAAGGTTTCCGATTCTCTTTTACTCGATATCTAAACTAAAAACTACTAAATTGCAAACTGAGTGGCGGTACCATTATTAATTTGTCTTATTATCTACCAGGAATTCTTTAGTAGACTTCTTACCTTTTGCAAGACCAATGTTGACACATACTGAATTTCATAATTTCAGTCCCCTAGGCGAATTACTATTAATCGAAATTTGTTTGCTCCACATCTTTCCAGGAAGTTGAATTCGCTATGACGATATATGGGGTTTGAGCTATCTTTGATAGAGTTTGTTTTTCTATAAAGAAGGAGTATACACCTGTGCAAGGCACCAGYTTCGACGGCTTTCCTTATCTAACAAAAAACAGGAAGTGGTCGAGGAAATGAGGACGTAGTTTGAGGACACATAGCAGTGCTCTAAAGTCCGGCCGAATGAGTCACTGAAACCCATAAATTCAAAAAGGTTGTTAGAGTTGTAGTTATTTTCGATACAATGACCTACGATTTTGGAAAAATATCAAAAATTAAAAAAATGGCGTATTTCAGAAAAAAAGTTTCGTTATTTAGGTAAAAATAGTCGTTTTGTTAATGCCAAATTGACAACAAAAGTTCGTACGTTGTATATAATATATTAAGAATATTCAGTTTTATTTTAAGTCTATCGATTAATTTCCCGTTGGGCTATAAAGTCAGCAAATTTGAAAAATRTTGTTTCGAGAAAACGTGTTTAAAGCCAGCCCCTTAAAGAACATTGGCATCTGAATAGAACTATTTAAGATGAATGACGAAACGGCCTAACAGTTTTACATTGTCGTCTAGTTGTCTACTAAGAAATGTTCCATATTTTGATCTTCATAGAGAATGACTGGAAGGTCATGAGAGTATTTAAGACTTTGTTGAAGAACAAGAAAGTTTATTGCAGAAGAAGTAATGCTTTCGTAGATATCTTTATATAAATTTAGGGGAATTGAAATGAATAGTCTAATCTTAATTTCACATTTTGTCTCATAACGCAACTGTAGTGGTTATTAGTGGTCAAATATAGTCGGACCTAACATGGAGCGTAAATTAGTGAAGTTTTATGCATAAGAACCAAACTCTCTTTCAATAAAAAATATTTTTTCTTATGCAAGGATTCAGAATTAATATTATTAGCCTTTTTAAACATTTACATATATGTACAACTAAAAGCATCTGCTATCGAAATACTCTCTCAAAGACTTCAACCACAATTATTTCTGCTACTTCGCCTTATCATTAGTCTCACTTATTAGTTACAGAGTCAATCCAATTCACAAAAGTTAAACATTTGTTTGTGTCACTCATTTGCTGTTTGCTTTTATTAGCATTTTTTTTTAATTAAAATTATGCAAATACAGTTGACAGTTACATTTTGACACTTGTTGTACAACAAGGCATGTCAGCTGCTGCCTAAAGAGCACATTATGCYGCGCAGCCGACAGAAGGTAATGAATATGCTACAAGTAGCAAGAACATCATTAAGAAAGCAAAAACAACAATACTAATAGCAACAACAACAATAACAGTAGCAACAAATAACGATATTTACATGAAACCTTCAAATAAATGAGCTACACAAATGTCTTGGCGTGTGGAGCAGGGAGCTGCATGGAGAGGCGTGAGTGGTGGCTGCACCTGCGAAACACAGCCGAGTGCGTGAGTTATGCGACGCCAAGCGAAACGTACCCTACCGTACATACGCATTGGGGTACCGCAATGTTTAACTCATGTAATTTGAATTTGTCAAAAGTGACAGTCAAGCAACTCTCATTTGACTTCATTACTCAGTGCGACGTGGTGGAACTAAATGCCTGAAATAGCTGCTAGTGCGTGGCAGCGCCGAGCAAAAACATATGTCGAAGCGTTGTCGCTGTCGTCTCTTTCGTACGAGCTGTGGATATTTTGGGGGTGTTGCCGTTGAGGTGTCGCTTTAACAACGGTACAATAACAGACACAGACACAGCCAAAGCCACAACCACTAACCTCAGAGCATAATAATAACTAAGTGCGATGAACAGTTACGCAGCCAACAAACGTCAGCAGCACTGAGCTGGCGCATTGTCTATAAAGTTGTAATGATTGTAATGTGTGTTGACAAATTAGCTTTGAAATGAGACAAATTTGACTTTCACGTGGACTTTGGAATGCTGAAACGTGCGTCTGAAACGCAGAAGGTAGTTTGCAGGGAGGTGGGCAGTGGGGACGGATAAATTAAATGACCGCAAGGAGGAAACCAAAAATTTTTAAATTAAATGTATTTACAGTCAGCCGTACTTGGTACTTGGTATTACTGAAGACGTTACTTTGAGTTGTCAGACGGTTTTCATCTGGTACTTTATTTACAAGTCTTCACAGAAGGCATATCAAAGTAACTATTCCAGAAATTAAGAAAGCAGTATTGTGTCAGCGGCTGAACGTTGAAGAGAGTTTCCGAGCTCCTTAGATGGTCTCGTCCCATAAACAATGACGTTCAATGCATCCGGTGCTAATTATTAAAATAGGTTCGAAGTTTTGAATTTGAGATTGAAATGAGTTTATGATCTTAGCAAGATTTTTGCATTTCTTTGGAGCAGAATTCCGTCTGAGCAGGTAAAGTTTTGATTTTCTGGCCATCGAGATCATTCAATGATAGGCCAGGAAACGTGCTGTTTCGACGGTGTGGGACCTTTGGAAGCGAAGTGTCAGATGTKTAGKGTYGGCAAAACACGCAAAGARGTGGTTAGAGTCATGAGGGGACTTGTTGCAGGCAGTATATAGAATGAAGCTCCGTCAGTGTTAAGAGAGCAACTCCTTGCCGCAGGGTTGCTCCGTATCCTCCTGACCCTAGGCCGAAGGAGCATTTCTGCTGCGTTTGCGCTGAAGGCTCTACCCAAACTCCACCTCCGTTAGGTGGAATAGATATAATAGATGGAACCATCTTAAGACCTGCTCAGACCTAAAGATACATCGGGAGTGGAGGACGAGTTGCCTGGCCTAATGCAGCCAACGCATTACTGCGACCTTAGCCTCTACGGTTGTGCAATCTACACCAAGGTCGCGCACTGCGTCACCACTCCACTCCAGTGGCCCAACAAATGACCCTTACGGTTCATGGGAGCTCAAAAATGCAGCATAACTCCGAGCGATGATAGTCGATCTTCAATATCAACAACAACAGTGGGGTCTAACTACTGATACAGCAATAACAATAACCAATAAAATGGTGGAATAAAAACTATCTTTTCTCTGATCAGTTAATCCTTAACTATTCAGGGTTTGTGTGAATTTCAGGGTACCATAATGTCACAGGTAATCCTACAGATGTGACCAGGATAAAAATGGTGTGCTGGCGAATCGAAGTACAATTACTTTTGCTATCAACAGGCTTGCAGAGTATTTCTGACCCTGTTGATTTAGTGGCAGTGAACAGGTTGTAGTGTGTTAACAATATCTCGGTTTGTCAAGGTACTGAGGTAAGACTTYATCTAACTTAGAAATTAATTTTGACTTCATTACTCCACTTGAAGTCCCAGCAATAACCAAACATTATTGTGGGAAAGAGACTTTGAAAGAGAAAGATTCATTTTGGTGTGAGATCTGTGTTGGTTTTGAGGTTCGAGATTATCCTTAAATCTAAAAATAGTTCAAACTGTTACGAGAACTGATTAAGAACGTATTTAGAATTTCAGTCTCATTCTTCTAAGAGTCCGCAAATGATTCTCTTTTAACATAACATGTTTTGCAGGTAAATACTTTCGAATAATTTCGGTTGATATTGAAACGAAAATATTTTTTCAACGGAACATCGGATTTACTCGGAAGAAGATAAAATGGAGGCTTAGTATCTTAGTTCTTATTTCTCAGACTGGAATTGAAATACTTTGTAGGGTACCTTGGCTCAGGAAACCTAAGTATGTTTTTAAAGTACGAATCTGGTTTAATGAGAYTCAAAGCTGAATAGGAGGGCTGATWACAAAAACTCCGAGCTTAGTGGAATTTYTGATTGATATGATTCAACTAAAGAYAAATGGAAATTAGGTATCCTAAATTCAAAGACAAACTTTTTTGAAGATTTTCTTCAACAAAGAATCCTTGGTGATATGGGAGGATTTTACATTTTTAAAATTTTTAGGGTATAGTAAACAACATGCTTTTCCTTTCAATATTAACCCTTGTACGCCCACGACAACTATGTCATTTATACAACCCTGTCAATGTGATTTGATATGATACATGGTAATATTAGGTTGTCAAAAAAAGTCTTGCGGTATTTTCGCTAGTTGGCGCTGAGAGCGCGTAGTTCTAGTTTTATTCGTCGCATCGGGTCATGCTATACCTTTTTGGAAAG
>NW_017534520.1:1045870-1070834 GCF_001853355.1 Bactrocera latifrons | reverse complement strand
GGTCGAAGATGCGCCACGCTCCGGAAGGCCTATCGTCGAAAATTGCGATAAAGTCGCTGAATTGGTTGAAAGAGACCGGCATAGTAGCAGCCGTAGCAACGGCCAAGATCTGGGCATGAGTCTTCAAAAAAAAATTTATGAACAATTGAAAATTCAATAAAAATACCGCAAAAATACCGCAATACTTTTTTGACAACCTAATATAATATGAAACCACTAAATCGCTGAGAGTGCGACACATGTAGTGGTAATTTGTGGGAAGCGCAGCGTCAGCAAGCTCCACACCCGTTGCAGCGGCAAACAWAGGTCTAAAGTTAGGTATAATTAATTGTAAATATTAGTTCTTAAGTGGAATTCAATAATGGAGCATAGCTCTCAGAAAATTTTTTTTAAAATTAAAATAACAAAACGTTTTTTAACTGGCGCCCGAGCACGGMCCAGCGCGCGTAAGTAGTTAACAGCCTGAAAATCAACAAGTAAGGCTACGCGAGTGGCGAACAGCAGTGGTCGTGAATTGAAAAAGAAAAAAAATCTGAAAATAAAAATAGGCTACGTGAAAAATGAAAAACGTGAAAAACGAGGAAATACTGTGCAAACGAGCGGCAACGACGTATAACGTGTAATTTAGAACCGTCGAGCGACCCCAGTACCGATAGGAAAAAGGATAAATATAAAACAAAACGTTTTTTAACTTATATAACCCTTTTTGGTATATTTTTATTTCAAGAGATGGTGGCGGTAATTGAAAAGCGTCTTACGAACATTGAACCGAAGTAGAAATGCATGTCAATAAAATGTAATGACAGACTTGTCATGCTTGTAAGTATCGGACGGCGGGCCGTTCAACTTATGGTTGAATTTAATGTTACCGTTAGTTGTTTTAATTATTGTGCAGCACTTAAGAACAACAACAATATTAAAGAACATACAATATTGGTTATGGCAAGGAAGAAAAAAACTAGAGAACAGTGAATGAGAGGAAAAAGAAAATAAACACGAACATTGCACCTAAAAGTATGCAATAACATTTGTGAAACGCAACTAGTGTTAACAAACAGCATGAAATAATGTKGCTATTATGACAAGCAGCTGTTGGTGGGGATGAAGAAAAAGTCCAGGGGGTAAGAGGGCGATGAAAACTATTTTTAAAYAAAGTTGTGACAAGTGGACGCTAAAAATAGAAGTATACATACAGGCGCTCGGGTAAAAAAAAATGCAAAATTACGTTAAATGACCGCAAGGAGAGTAAAAATAAAATCAGTTGCAAGAATACAATAATAAAAAATATTTTTTTTTCTTGCAACACATTACCACAAGCATTGGCTTCAACAAAACCACACTCACAGGCACTTAACCCCTTCAATTGTGACAACAGGACAGACGGTTTCGCTATCTGCGGTCATTGCGCGCATGCCAGGCACTTGTCCCCTCTCACCACCACTTACCTCATTTGCAACATTTAGAAATTACCACATCAACAAATGCTTGCAGTAAAGGTCCTTTTTACACCCATACGCACACACACACACATACAACCATTTGGAGGCGCTTGTGTTGCGACATAAGTGGCAACAGCAGAAACTGCAGCAACAACAACGTTGTAATAATAATCATAAAAGCGAAACATAACCGCAATAACATGCTCAGCGACAACACCGCTGCCACACAACATCGCCAACAAAAAAGCACTGCGAATTGCGGGCGGTAACAATGGGCGGCAGTGAATGTTTTTGTTTTTGTTTAAACGAAATGTTTAAAATTGTTTGGACGCGTTGCTGGCGTTCGCGAKGCCAATGAACAGCACTGCTGGCGAACAACAACAATAATAAAAGCATGAGAGTAGGATTTGAAAGTGTAGTTAATGTTGCACGACATGTGGTAGCAACAGTTTGCGGCGGTTAAACTTAAATGTGAAGGCGAGAAATCACAAAAATCAAATGTAAAAACATTTAACGATTGGGTGTTGCCATGTTTGGTGAATATGGGAAAGTTTCGAATTCAACAGTTGACGTGACAAGTTTAGAGAATTATTTAAAGTATAGTTTTAGGCGGTTTTAAAATTTTCTTTTGTATATCATTATAATGGCGTATGTATTTCAGTGGGTTAACAGTTTGCAATGTCCCACAACCTAGACCAATTTGTTTAGCTTTATTTCCGTTTCAAATTGGTGTTTTATCGCATACTCAGAAATATTAGTTTGAGYCAGGAAATATTAAGAGGTCAGTTGAAAGAGGCCACAAATGGCGTTGCTAGAATTTAATCCACATCATTCCTAGGTAGCCCTAACATTTATATCATTTTGAGCGAAGCAAATTTTATTATCAAAAAAAAATCATAATAAGAAATTTCGCGCGTTGATAAAATATCYCTCTTTGAAGGGGGTAAATACAGTTTCTGGACCCAGAAAAATTAACCATCAAGTATTGGTACGATATGCTATATTTAGACGTGGTGAAATGATCACCGAAGACGGCATATGCAGAGGACGTTCAAAAGAGGTTGTACATCTAAACAGTCCCAAAATTATTTTGAATGACCATAAATTGAAGTTGTTCGAGGTAGCAGACACCCACATCGCATCATTCATGAATATTTCGGTATGAGAAAACTCTGCGAAAAYTGATTGCCGCGCGAGCTCACATTTGCCCAACAAGTTCAGAGAAGTKTTCGGAGATATTCAATCGTAATAAACCCAAGTTTTTGCATCGATATATGACAATGTAAGAAACACTGCTCTAYCATTTCATGATAATTTGACGAAATTCAATCGACAGTCATCCGAGTGAATTCCAACCCCAACGACGGACCCTCTTCGGTTAGCATGGTTAAGGCGTCTAGAAATTGGGATGCGCAAAGACCATCAACAGTCGCTATTRCAAAGCTTTATAGGACCGTTTGAAGGACGAAACAGCCGAAAAATGGGCAAAATGAAGAAAAGAAAGTGCYGTTTCACCATGACAATATACTCGTACTGTGTCACAAGTCAGGAAAAACGCTCGCAAATATATGTATTTAGCTCCRAAATGYTTCTGCATGCACTKTATTTTCCAGATCTGGCCTCCAGCRACTACTTTCTATTTTCAGATCTCAAAATATTGCGCAGTGGGAAAAAATTTTCGTCGAATGAATATGTGATCTTCGAAACTGAGACCTTTTTGGAAGCAAAGAACAAATCCTACTTAAAAATAGTATCGAAAGATTGGTGAATCACTATTGAACTTTTGAATAAAGAACCCGAATTTTTCCAACAAAAAAAAAAAAAAAAAGTGTTTTACTATAATAAACCATCTACTTTCACTTGACCTCTTAGATTTTTGTTCATTCATTATTTTGGATTTGCTAGTAATCTGAACTCGTGTTATAAAAAGTTTCACAATGAAAATTTTAAAAACACCAGTTCTACCTTAACAGACGTTTTTTCATGATCCTATCTTTTTTATTTATCGCTTGATCATTTAATATAGTCGTCACGGTCTAACAAGCAAACACGTTGACATTATAACCTCAAAAACGCATATTGACAATACAATAAGTTTCCCTAATTTTGAAATGAGTGGTATTTCTCTTAGACTGCTTTACTTTTTAATAAACCGGAACTTCGAGGAATACTTAGATGGTCCTTCATGAGTTTTTGAGCGTTGTGTCGTCTATGGAGTTGAAATCAAATAATTGACTCCCAGAAGAGAACGGTGCACGAAGAAGCAGTGGAACCACGTTATTTTTAGTTCAGACGCGAGCTCAAAGCACATTGTCTGGGGAAGCTTGAACATCAATACTGGAGGTTGGTATGTTGTCAAGATATATTTATAAGAGGGTATATTTCTCCACTTTTGCAACTGCAGGCAGGRAAAAGACTTTGGCATCACTTTGCTCCCTGAATTTATGAATTGAGGGTCCTTAATGACCACACACAAGTGTAGGTTATAGGAACTGCAGTAAAGGTCCCAATATGTGTTATCTTTATTTGATCTGCTCTTTCGGTTGTGCTAGGTCGAGGTTAGATGTTATTYGCCAGCGCAAGTCTTCTGAAAACTCAGAAAGGTAAGGAAATTATATCTTCAAACATAACACTGTTTAATAAGGTCCTCAGAAGCTTAGCGTAGATTGCATATTGTATACAGCGCGGTTTGTTATATGTATAAAAGTCTGAGATTAGGGTAACACAGCTGGTAGGTGTTTTGTCGCGAAGGCTACTATTAGACTAAAAGAGACTGGGTATGAGAGGAGCCCGGCCAGGTACTTATTGAAAGTATCCAGTTCTTCGATTACATTGCTTGCAATTTAAATCACCGCATTGTAGAACCTTCTCCTRGCATTTTCTTCTTGGTTCCCACTAATAACAAGACGGTGGGACACAGCCATTGGACAAGAGAGTAAAAGTATTCAGAGCCGTCTTTCGGGAGCTCTCTATCGACTTTAGTTTCAGGTTGTTGGAATAAGCTAAATAGTTTGATAGTTKTCCTTTGCCAATATTGTATGGAAGAAGACCAGGTGGAATCATCTTTTCACAGTTTACTTTATGGGATTAGAATATCTCATTAGACACACTTTTGGAGAACCTAGCGAAATGGCAGTAATTGATATTAACCTCCTTAATAAGTTTGTGGTCAGCTCAAAACTCTTCATCGGTTTATGAGGTGACACTCTTTAAAGTGCTTTTGAATAACACAGAAGAGAATTAGCCGTCTAAAAGAGATCCAACGATTTTGGATCAACCCTGCGACTTAACCTAACCTAACCCTTAATCTAGAATTTTTGGCAATCTAAAGATGAGATTCAATACATCAATCACCAAGAGATGATATATGAAGAAGACTATTCCCTAGGAGAACTAAATTTTATTGATCAGGAGTTTGGGAAGCAATTAGTTGCCTTAAGAACCAATTTTGAGTAACTTTTTAATGTAACCTGAATCTAAAGATAAGATTTATAATAAAGCAGGGTATGAAAAACCAAATCATGTGAAATCTTATACCCTTTTGATTTCAGAGGCATCTAAAGTTTTGGCTCGTGCTCGAACTGTACTATAGCTTCTATAATAGCATCTGGAATTGATAACATAAATATTTACTACCATGTGTGCTTACAAATATAATGACTTTAAACTTAAGTCACTACCTTCTCCACCATAAAATAAAAAAATCAATGTTAAATGCAAAAATGCAGTTTGCAACAAGAAAACCAATGTCAATACGCTCATTATGTATTATTACAAGAATCGGCTTGTGAATATAGCCACAACATAGCCGCAATGCCAAAAGGCGACATTACACATAAAAAGCAACTGCCRCACACCCGAGGCATAAATCAATGTTGAAGCATACATTTGGGCGCGGTTGCATGGCGGTACAACCAGTAGGCGCATACGAACACGGCCAATAAACAGCGAAAATTGCGTGGATCGTGGCAGAGCGCAGGCAGGCGTCGCTTACAACAATCAGTAAAAAAAACAACAACAATTATATATAAAATACAAACAACAAAAGTAGCAGAGTGGTTCACAAAAAACATAAATTTAAATCGAATTCCGCCAACAACTGGCTGTCAGCATGGCATATCCACTGCTGRACTCCACCGTTTTAAAAGGTGTAAMTTTTTCATTGCWTACTTTTGGGCTGTTCATTTTGATTGAATTGTTTTCATAAATCATTATTATGAAATACGCGCTCTCTGCGACTACTACTGGCAACACATGTGCATATAAATTATGTAATTYTTTTCTCGATGCATACTTTTTGGCGTTGCGGCTTCATGTAATGCAAGTAGTTGGTGTAAAAAAGCACAATCTGGCTTTTTGTGGCGTTAATGGCATGCGTGCGCTTAATAAATGTGCGGCATCGACTGATTTGCTGGCCGCTCTCGGTTTCTGCTGTTGCCCTTGTTGTTCTTTTCAGTTGCTGTTAGCACTGGCGCCRCAAAGTATGCTAATTTATAGGCTAAAGCAATTATACTGGAATAGTTTTTGTGTATTTGCACTAGCAGTATGCCTATGTCAACTGGTATATTTCCGATTTGCTGTATTTTTTTTTTTTTTGGTGTTTTTGTATATGAGTAATTTTGTATTGTTGGCGCCATGGCAGGGAATTGCGGTTGGCGAAATTTATAGCTGTTGATTTCAGCGGCAAAACTAATAACTTGCTGTGAAAATGTTCCAGTTATATTTGTGTGTTTTTTGGTATTTGTTAATTTATTCATTAATTTCTGTTTGTTTCAGTTGTAAGACAAATGTGAAAAAAATATCAATAGAAATATAGAAAAGTTTTAGAAAAATGACAACAAAACTAAAATTTACCAAACTTACTTAAAGCTTCTCGGAATATACAGATCTTTTTAAAAATGCATATTTTATAGCGATGCTGTCCTTACCTTTCAGGTATTTTACTCTAGACAAAAACCCCACAATTACAACTGCAATTATAACAACTTAAACATCACCAATGGGGAATAATCTTGTATCCATGAACAATTTCTGCAATATTTGATTCATCATTAATTATTAAGTATTAKAAAAAGATATGTAAACATTCTCAAGTACTAATTTTTTTAAATATATTTTTGAATTGGGTTCGTGACTTTGCTAAGTTACCCAAGAAAGCTTTCTTGTGCTTTGATACATTTTTATGGAACGATCATACTAAGGCTTATATGCATATGTGTATTTGTGTATTTAAAACAGCTTTTTGAGAAATAAAGGGTGTTCCGAAATTAAAGTGAGATTAGAATTAAATAGAAAACACAGTTTTTGGCCTTTCGATTCTAATTTTTTATTGAATTCCAAAGTACATAGGTTAGGGTTATTAACGGAGTATCAAATCGGGCAACAGGGGCTAAGCCCCATTTCCCCACCCTATACCACGCATTCACTTAATAATTAACTTTTGTTTCTAGCTAAATGTCTTCGCCGTTTAAATATCTCATGTGTAAACATACCAAATAGCCCAAGTCTTCCGGTATTCCCTCTACCAGAAGTCATACCACCTACATCCATCCAATCGTCTATTCGTCCAAATAATCCTCATATTCCCAAGGTTCCTAATATCTGAGTACATTGGTCATGCCGAGATGATGTGCACCTAATCCTCAGGACGCGCTTCACAAAAACACTCAGAGCTATCAGCGAGGTGCGTCTGGTGCAGAACAGAAATGCATTGAGAATCCCATGCCCTGTGAACAGAAACCACAGACTCAGAGAGAATCCATTCAAACGATAGAAGCTTTTCTGTTTGAAAAGTATTTCCGTCATAGGGCAACCTCCACACAGCCAAGATCTTCTAACCTTAGGTAATTCAACGCCCTCTTGCAGTCAACAAATACGCCAAAGACAAAGCCGCAGTATATCGGACAGACCGCGCACATCAAGAGATGTCCAGCCGGACTACCCTTCAAGGCACAATTGAACCGTTGTCGTATCGTCGGTAAACTTTCGATTTGGCCCTACAGTCTGCCACCCTACAGCGGTAGCAGCTCGGCACTAAACTATCACTCAAACTAAACTAAACTCAAAAGGAAAACCACTTGATGAAGCAACTTCCTGCTTCCAAAAGGGTGGACATTAATTTGTAGAATCCCTCAACGACCACATTAGTGCTACCTTCCAGGGCGACTAACCAGACGAATGTCTGATGTTTTGGCCTCAGACAGGTTCATCCTGAAGAGCTCCTCCATGAACTCGTCATCAGGGATCGAAGGCTCCGTAGATCTATGTATGGCGTGAAAGCCATAAATGACAATTGGTGGTAAAAAATTTGCTTCACGAGAAGCTTGTGAAAATCAGCCGTCACATTCCTAAATCTTGTYCGTTTAGTATGCCAAACAAAAATTTTAATGTATGTGCCCCTTTTCTCACTTCAACCATCCTTTAGGCAACTGCACTGGACTAGTTCATCATGTATTGGAACATGATTTAAAACTATCTCTTTATATTTTCCAGTAAATTTGACATTTTTCATGCCTTAATATCTTTTATGGCTACAACCATTAGTATATTGACCACCTTGCGTATAGAGAACACCTTTAATCACCTACAAATATTGCGGACACTTTTCATTTCTACTACCTACTATATATGTATATAACCTCACTACTTCTGCACTCCACATTCCACTCTCATCGACAGCTACCACTCGAGCGGCGAATATAAATCCTCACATGTCACACATCACTCACGTGACTGCTAAAAATTTATAACCGGCATATTGATGTCAGGCCGCCAGCCAGTCAGTCAAACAACTGGCGACAAAGTGTACACAATGGAATTTTTCCAAAAAAAAATATAAAAAGGTAAAGAAGAATAAAAAATCAAAATAATTTAAAATATGCTACAAAAAATTAAAGTACATAAAAATCGTTGTCTGTAGAATACAGGACGAGGCAAGAGCAACCCAAACCTTTAAAAATAAGTAACAATAAAAACAAGAGCTGCTTGCATTCATGCACTATGCTTGCTCACATAGGTTTTCAAGCCCCCTTTTTGACTCGTTTGATTTTCATCGCACTCTTCTGGCACAGCTTAAAAACTCATTCGTCAATTAAATTCCAAACATTCATCAAAACAATGTGATTTGTCGCGTTCGTTCGGCGACAAGGTGTGATTTGGGTGGGAAAATAAGAGCACTAGCGGCGAAAGTAAGGTTATATCATGGTAAATGACGGTTCGTGGCCACGGTTTGAGGTTTGAATTTATTCAGAATGACACTTTAGACTAAAACTAATATAAAATTTAATTAAAAAAAAAAAAATTAAAATTTTTTCGAACAAAATTTATTTTAACCGAATATGGCAAGTGAAATCAAGTTCAATTTTCGAACTCCTCCGACTCATTCCTATATACAAACATATACGTTATACATGGTACAATGGAACAATCATTAAAACGTATATACGGTATAATTTTATACTGTCCAAAGACAGCTGAGAGAACCTCGCATTTTACATATTCAGTTTGAGGTTCCCCCATTTGATATATGAGGATTAGACTAATGCATGGACCTTATTGAACTAATGTTTGCATGCTGTGTTCATTCTAATGACTTTCTAACTCAAAGGAGAGAACTCTAGCAAGTTAAAAAAAAAAGCTCTATCCTATGGAAAAAGACACGATTGTATTCCGATTTTTTTCTGTTTAGATGATGCAATGAGAGCGCTTTGTAAAAAAAGAAGTATTAATCGACTATGCCACTTTATACTTMTATATGTACTGATTGTGTGATATTAGATTCCTCATAAATTAGGGTCATAAATTAAATTTTTGAAGTGTTTTCAATGAAAGGTTTTGGTATAATTCCCAAGATATATATTGAGCTGAAGTTATCCTCTACAATTTATAGTGTTATTAACGTCTGAGTTATAACTTATTATGTTTGTTTCGGATTTATATTTATATCATAAGCTTTTCGCACAGGTGTTAATTGTTCAATTAAAKAGCCGATTAAAGCGCTAATTTAGATCGATTAATGATACAAAATAAAGTACTTATTTTACTGCATTAATTCTTAGTCGAATTCAAATCGAGTTGAAACTGGAAAGCAACTCTGCAGGATGTTGACCAGGCTATAAATTTGGTTGTGCGAATTGATAAATAGCAAGGAATGATGAATTTTCAACATCAGAAAAAATACGAAAAGAAGAACACAAGCAATTATAACAGTTGGTCGCTTAACGAGCTTTGATTGAGTAGCCGGCTGTGTGAAAGGCAAAAGCTAGTTTCTRAATTATATTCTTAATGTAATAAACTAATTTGGCTGTGCGACAAAGCTATAACATATTATATGCTATCCTCTGACTACYGCAGAGAATTGATATTCGAAGTTTAAAAAATATATACATATCTATATTAGGGTGTTTCATCTAAACCATTTTTGTTATTTGCACGGGCAAATGAATATTTTTCTTTTTATATTGTACAAAAATATTCTTAAGAAGTTGACTCCAGTTAAATATTTATTTTTTATCAAAAAAAAAAAAAAAAAAAAAAAAAAAAAAAAAAAAAAAAAAAAAAAAACGGTCATTAGCTCATATTTTAGAAATACTTTGATTCAAAGATATAAGCGATTTTATTAAAACGAATAGAACATTTTATACTCGGCCAACTTGCAAGAAGCCCAGAAAATTCCTTCAGTTGGGGACAAAACTTTATATATAAATATTTTCTAAAATTAAACTATGTTTTATCGTTCTTTTTTAGATCGCGTCAGCGTAAACTATATTGTAAACATAATAAAATGAGCGTTAAATATGTGATATTAATTCGACCAAGGAGGATAAATTTAATATATACGAGGTTTAGACCAAGGTACATACATACCAAATTCCATTCTTATTCATCGCTAAACCACATAATTAAAAAAAAAATATATATATCCATTTAGTTTCACTATATGCTTTTGGGGGTAGAGAAAGGGTCACGCTGATTCTAATAATTTGGACATTGCTTAGGTATACTTGAAAACGTATTTTTAAGAAATCTTTTAAATATACAACTGCCACATTGATTGATTATAAGATTTGTTAGGAAACGGAAATCCTTGTATGATGAGGATATCAAACGATTTWATTTATTTTTGTCAATACCACATGTACYAACATGCCACATACTAATGAAATGTTCCGTTGGTTTAACTAATGTACATACCTCATATACCTTCACCAATCATGTGGAGTAAAGTCATCAGCATGTTCTAAACTGTTAGCTAAATGGTGGCTAGGTCAAGTTTTCGCCCGATTTTATATATTTTTAAGCACAAAGGTACACTCGGAGGGTCGATCGGCTTCAGTTCTATTGCAAGCTGTATTTTATATTTTGTCAATATGAGATCTCGATGTAAACTGCCCCAAGTAATTTCATACGTCAGTCCGAGTTGCTGCGAATGGCGTCGCATCGGCTCTCCATAGTCTTCGTGCACACTCTCAGCTACATTTGCTATATTTATTTCATTTAGTGCTGGATGTGGTCTATTCGGTYGAATATTACCCATAATGAATTCTGGATTTCAAGATGGGTGATTGTGTTTGGAGTAGTATGCTCAGTAGGCCGATTATTTTGACCACAAATTGAGCGCAAATTGGAAATCAGTCGGASGGGTTTCGAGATATGTGATTTCGGATTCTATGAAGCCACCTTATACCATCGATGGTGTAAAACCTAATGTCATTGGCGTATTTGGTTATTGATTCTTAGTAGTTTTTGACAGTATCGTTATATGAGGATTGGATGGGGTTGTCTTCCTATTTTCTCCTTTTTCAATTAGAGGATTGGACCACGTCCATGCTTTTTAAAGCCTTGCTACTACGATTCGTTGTGCCAAATTTGAGTTTAATATCTTAATTTTTTGCTTAGTATGGGACTTTATAGGTTCTCGTTCAATGGTATTTTGTGGGCGTGACAATCGTACGGTAACGCCYAACTACGAACTTCTATTCATTCTTTTGTCAAGGAACATATGTTCTAAGTTTCATTGGAGTGTCTTTGTTTTTACTGAATTTATCGCTTGCACAGACGGACGGACAGTCACGCGGATTTCAATTCGTCTCATCATCCTGATTATTTATTTGTATATATATCGTATAGGTAAGCAATTTTAAATCTTGCGCTTATTTTGAGACACCCTGTGTTTATTTCCTATCCTGCGATAAATTTGGGGCATCCCTTATGTTGGGTTGAACCGAATCGTCAAAGGGGTCATGAAAAGTTTCTCAGTTTGCGTATTTTACTAGTACAACTAAAATAGGGTTATCAAAGGAAAGACTTTCTAACAGAGATCGTCCATGCTGCTTGTAAGTTGAGGTCTCTACGGCTCTCTACTTTTGCCGAAATTCAATGAGCTAATCCTCGAAAGAAATTTTACTGAAGAAACTTAAGGTCATTAAAGTCGATACTTTAGGGTAGGCTAGTTTAGATGGGAAATCCCTCAGCACTTTGGAGGAACTTGCGTCTGCATAGTTTCTGCTGGTTGACTAAAGCATGCTGAGATATGAGGCATGACAGTCTAAAGCAGTCAAACACGGGAAGCCAAGGCAGCTTCTGCCTGTTRACATTTCGAAGTTATTGAGACTGAAGTACCTGTCCCAGTTAGCTGATCAGCCATATAGTTTCCTGCGATACCGCTGTGACTTGACACCAAAACCAGTCACCTTAATGCCAATATTACTGCCCTGGTGTCGGAGAGGTTAATCACCTTTCTGAAGGAGGCTAGGCTCTCCGGAGCAGTAGATCAACTGCTACCTTTATAACATCCACCTCTGCATGGGAGACGCTGAAGTAGTCAGGAAGTCTGGAACTGGAGCTCAAGCTGATGAAAACATCCCGACAGTGTACTTCTCCACTAACCCACCTCCAAGTTCTGATTCATTCGTACACTCAGAGATAGGACTCTAATCGTTTGCCTATCTCCAACATTTTCTTTAAGTTTCTACAACTAAGAAACCAGTTTCAATAAAAAATCATAAATTGTGGCACAGCAAATAGGTCTAAAGGGTGTCTTAATTCACACAAATTTGTGCGAATTTCCAGTGAAATTCGATAAAACCATAAATTTTGGCAATGAAAGAGGCAGAAAGAAAAAGATACGAAAAAGTGAATATGAGCAATCATAACTGCAGTCGACTCGTTGGCCAAGCCAGAGCAGAGTTTTGGTGTGCTAACACCAGTCTGAGCACTACAGGAGAGTCCAACAAAAAATTCATACTCGTGAATTTTGCATGAGATTTTTGCTACCGTGGCCCAAAAATTATGGCTTCATTTGGCATGTATGGCTTTTTCGGTGAACKGCAACTGCTGTCTACGGCAAGGAGAGAAACGGATATACTAAATGCAATGCTTTTCGTTGTTGGTTTTCTTTTTTCCTTTACTTTTATTTTTTAATTTTCTGAGCAATTTTGGCTTGTATGGACTTGTAGAGTAAAAGTAGAATTTTCTTYCAAAATACAACAACAGTACAACATTTCGAGTTGTTGTTGTATACTTTTTCGAACGTTTTTGCTGTGCGCTGTCTCGTAGAATTTTATTTTAATTTTTTCAAACTTTTGGCTGCCTGACTTAGCCGGTGAAGAAACCAGAATATTATATATGTGCGCGTGTGTAGCAACAACTATTTTGCAGTCATCTGGTAGCTTGATACAACAACAATAAAAATGCTACAAAGATAAAATAATCAAATAAAGTAAAGCAAATATGAGCAGCAGCGCAAATTCACTTAACCAAAAGTASAAATTGGCAGGTCAGTGAGTGCATATAAGCATGTATGTGTGTGCTAGGTGGCTGTGTGCGGCGGTACATTCATATGTGACGCGAGGCGAAAACAAAGGATTGTGAAATCAATGAATTTATGCTAGAAACGTGCAATTTGGACATGTGCAGATTGCCGGTGTGAAAGGTGAGTCGGGGGGAGCGAACTCGGTTGCCAACAGTACGAATTGTGGGTAGTATAAAACGTCAGCAATCCAGGCGATGGCTAAAACAAGGAATAGCAGTGGCATGCGCTGGCTGTGGTCATTTCCATAGAAGAGCGGTCAATAAGCTGAGAATTCTGGAGTGCGGGGCACAGTGAAACGCTTTTGAAGATTTACTTAGTAAATCCATTTAGGTTAGGTTAAATGGCTGATTCTAATAGGAATGACATTTGGATAGTTTATAACAGCGTGCGTTGAGGTGTCTAGAATTTCTATAAAACTGATCATAAATCGGCAATTCGCTTTGAGCCGATCCCAAATTTGTTGAGGCGTCTAATGTCGGTATCGCCTATGCCGTTTGCCGAAGGTATGACTGAGAAGATATTTCAGCCTCTGGCAAGAACTGGAGACCGAAAAGAATGGAGGAAAAAGTGTCTGGTTGTTTGCATCTTTCCTGTTTCCATACAACTTTGACAATTTGAATTCGATAGAATGTTTCAACTTACACCATATTAGACAATGACCAGTAAGGTCTCCTACAATTGCGGCAAGATGAACTTTGCTAAARGCAGGTAGTTTTTGAAATGTCCTAAGTTCTAAGATTTTGCAGGAGCTGGCCGTCAATGCATGTGGGGTCAATAGGTCTGGTGCTGGAGCGAAAGATTACAGCGATGATCCGACTCGTTCTCACGATGATGTTTGCGTGGTACGAGTGCTTCGTATTGATAGCACTTCTGTTTTGCAKTCTCTAGGGACTCCGTTATGGTCAAGCACCCAAACGAGTCTAATGATGAGGTAGCTTCATGCTAATATCGCTGCTYTKCTGTCGAAGTGAATRCTCATTTCTCTGACAAAAGCTGCACTTTGGACCTGTAATTCAGCCACTTTTCTCTGAAAACACTGCAGTAGTATCTTAAAGCTACACTTAGGGTAGAGCTCCTTACAGAAGACTCCACCTCCATCCTTTGCTCCTAGCTTCGACGAATACATGAAAAGACCCAGTTTTCTTCAGTGACGTCTATCAGTCCACATATCTCTCGTCAATATGTGAGCGAAAAAACCGTCACTAGGAATAGCTTTCGTGATTCATCATTAATTTTTGAAGATTATCTCTTTCAAATGTTGGCCGTGGCTATTGCAAAGATGGTCCATCCGTTGAAGCTTCCGTTGGTTTCGAATAGTAACTGACGAATGACACGAGTAATGTTTTCCTCCAAGGCCTGATTCACAGTCCGCATAGACTTTAGAAAAGGTGAAATTATTTTCTCACCAAAGTGTTCTCCCAATAAATCAATGAGTTGATGCGATGTGTAAGAAGTGCCGCCGTCTTGTTGAAACTAAATGTCGTCGAGATCACGAGCTTCATTTTCAAGCATTAAATAACCGGTTATCATGGAGCATTAACGGTCGCCATTGGCAGCTCTTGGATCTCTTCAGGTTKCTCTTCGTCCCAAATGCKGCAATTTTACTTGTTTACATACGAATTGAGCCAAAAGGGAGCCTAATTGTTGAATGAAATTTTGCTTAAAAACATCGGATCTCTTTGGAACTTTGGAGCTCGAATAGYGAAGGGATGTCGCTTGGGAAGGTCGARTGGCCTCAATTCTTGTACAAACCGTTTTTTATACGCCTCAATTTAAGATCTCTACGTAAAAGAATTGAAATTTTTCTAGGGACAGCGAAATTCCATCCGARGAAACTTGTTGCCTGAAAGACGATCCCAGTAGGCGTGTACAAAATTTTCAGAACATCCATTCAATTTATTCAAATAGCCAAATATTTTATTCCCAARTTGTACAAGTTAAGTACTACAATTGGTTTCACGGAGAGATTCTGATATTCCGTGTTAAGTCGAAGTAGAACAAGGAGTCTTCATCATTAAAATAAATGAATAAGTTTCTACAACAATTTTATTCGGCTCTTATCCACCGTAATATTTTCGTCATTTCAAGTGCCCTTTTTAGTGTTAACCTTCCCCAAAACTTTTTTGCCACAATAACTGCACACGTCATTCGTTGAGTCCTAGTCCTCGTCCCACCTTGCAGCTCTGTTACTCTCACTCTTAACAACAATGCTTGTGTTTGCTAGTTGGATTTTGTTTTTTTTCAAATAAAACCACTACTCAGCTGTTTTAACTGCTGTTTTTGCAACAACAACAATATATATGGTCTTTTGGCAAATCATGTGCTTTACGTTGTTTCCACTTTGACTGCACTGCGCATGCGCTAATCGATATTTTAGGCGCCACTGTGGCGGGACACTTTTCATAGCTCAAGTGGCGCCAGAATTGCAACAAAAACCATTGCAACAAAATACGAGAATATACAAAAAAGCGAGAAAAGGAAGAGGAACAATGGATTGTTAAGCCAATAGCGSTAAAAGTATAACAACATGAGCACTTAAGCAACAACCACAAGAACAAATCGGTGTGTTGTGCAGTTTTACTGTTTTGAAAGCATACTTTGCGCCGTTGAACGCAGGCAGCCGACGGGCAGAGGCATAAAATCACGCGAGTGCTGGCGCAGAAGTAAGTAAGAAGGGACGCAAGTGCCAACAAAAGAAGAAAAAACAAAATTAAAGTGAAAATATTTTAAAGCGAAATGGTAAAAAATATGTTGGAAAGTTGTCATGCTGATATTTATGYGAAAYGAAAGAGGGATTGTCTTAACAACTTGCTTAAAAAGCGTTAGTTTTTGTTATTCTCTCTTTGTTAGTTTCAATTTGTTGGCTATGACCTTTTCTAGCAGCTGTCTAGYACCGTTAGTTGTAGTGCCTTGGAGCACTCAGCTGTTTTGGCAGCCATGCTGTGGTATAGCGAACAAACGAATTCGGCAGCTAAGCGCTTTTTGCCTTCCACTAGGAGAGTACGTATGGACCTCCACACTTCCCTTTCCTATTTATAAAACATTCTCCATTTTGATGAAGTGCTTACGACATTTTTGTGAAGAAATTTCATGCCGTTGCTAAGCGGTAGCGCACATAATTTGGTTTTGTTTTTATTCGCAATGCTCATGTTAGGGATATAACTCTCGCTCCCACCTTTTTTGACCTTTGCCAATAATAAAAATAATATTTCTGCRTAGTTGCCGTCTAGCTAGCTTTAATTCTGAAAGAAATGTATGTTTGGGTGTGGGTTGTTAATTGTTGTGTGTAGAATTTGGAAAAAAAAAACAAAAAAAATCACGTCATTTGTCATAGAATTTTTAACGCTTTCAATCAAAGTGTCTTGTAATTTTTTATTTTCATCAAAAGATAATTTTTATAGTTTGAAGTTTTTTAGCTGCTGCTTGACAGAAGATTTTATAAACAGGTAGGGAGAAAATAAGAAATTAAACCTTCTCAA
Source organism: Bactrocera latifrons (assembly GCF_001853355.1). Taxonomy (NCBI): domain Eukaryota; kingdom Metazoa; phylum Arthropoda; class Insecta; order Diptera; family Tephritidae; genus Bactrocera; species Bactrocera latifrons. The sequence goes on along the minus strand of NW_017534520.1, from coordinate 1,054,104 downwards.
TTTATTTTGCAGGGAGAAAAAGTGTTTTTATCAAATAACAGTAGACTTTGGATGGATAATWAACCGGTTTTGTTCGAGTTGTTTACAAAAAACTGCCGTGGGTATGGCAATTCCTTTAATTGGGAGATCCAATAAAAGCGAAATATTCTCATAACCAAAATGAGATTGATACCCCTAATCAACTGATATATACAGATGTTTTATAACGGGTGATCGAAGTAGAGGTATTTTCATTAGCCTTAATTTGACTAATTAAGCGAGATTCGTGTCAAGCTGTTACATTATTTTTGTTCAGTATTCTTTGGCATTTTATCATGGAAGCACTGATTCCTGAACAGCGTTTATAAATCGTTCAACTCGCGCGCTTCGCTCAACGTAGGGTCAACGTAATCGGCCTACTGATKGTACTAATCTCAGCACTATCACTCTGTTTCAAGCTTTAATCTTTGCATAATATTCGAMMGAATAGACTACGTYCAGCACAGGCAGCAGASAGTTTAGACGAAGACTTGTCGATTCGGCACTRTTCGCAGSAGSTAGTACTGACGTCAGSAACGACTTGGCGCATTTTACGTCGAGATTTTAAATTTAAAGTGTACAGYTTGTGCATGAACTGAAGCTGCTCGACCTTCCCAAGCGATGCCGCTTCTASCTATCGGCTTTTGAGAAGTTCCAAGGAGATCCGACGTTTTCGAGAGAAATTTTGTTCAGCGTGAGGCACATTTCCGGCTCAATGTGTGTGTGAGCAAACATGATTGCTGCATTTGGAACGAATAGCAATTTGAAGAGATTCAAGTGCTGCCATTTCGTTCCGAAAAAACAACGACTTGGTGTGGTTTATGTGCCACTTCGTATTTCAAATGAATCCGATCAGAAAGTAACCGTCAATGGCGACCTTGCAATTCCCACGACAGCCGGCCTTACGCATCGGAATTGACTCGGATTTCATCCGACCATACGCTGTTCTTTCGGCGATCTAACCCCGTTTGGATCTGTAAGTGTTGTACCGCTATCATGCCATGATAATCCGCTATTTGATGCCTCAAATTGATGTKTGCCTCGGTGAATTTTAACAAGACGGCGCTACTTCCCACATATTGCTTCAATTCATGGATTTATTGAGAGATTGGCCACCAAGATCATGTAATTTCACACCGTTAGAGTTTTTTTTGTGGGAAAATGTTATGTTTTTGTGACGTGGTTTAATAGAACCTCGTTACTGCCAAAAATAAGGTACCAAAGATTTTGCAGATCTTGAAGAAAGAATCATACCTTGAATGAAGTATAATTTCTTTTTTTTTCGGGATTTAATGATTTTCTGGGATCACCAAATAAAAAAAAAATTTTAATGCGTTCCTCAAATGGGGGTGAACAAAAAGTAAGYTTTGCAAAGAAATTTCATTCTAAACCGTGCGTAGTCAGCTAATTTCTTCCAAGAAAATTCTTGAATTTTTTTTGTGAAATTTAGGAACTAATAAMAGAGATGGATATTGAAGTTGGTRGCWTTTAAGTGAGGCAATTTATTTTTAGGAAAATCCACTTGAAACAAGTTAAAGATATTCCTCTACCCGAGTTAAGATGGCGGTCTACTGAAGTAAATGTCACCASAAACGTATAATGCTTTTCTCTACTCTGGTATCTGGCAAATTACAACTTGATCCTAAAGTTTGACAGTTTTTTATGCTATACATATAGAAATGCTCGAACTTTCTCCAGTTTAATACAGTCGTTAAAAGAAACACAAATATCGAATAACAGAACATAGCATGACTGTTATCTGGAGGTTCTTCCTTTTCACCGTTTGGCAYCAATTCCAGATACCAAGTGCAGGCAGGACCCTTCTCATCACTTTACTTCTCAATTGCCTACTCAGTCCGAAGTAGYATCTGTTGGCAAAAATTATTCTGCGTTGGATTTCGAAAACGACGTTGTTTTTGGTGTTATTTCTGTTCCAAGGTAGACGARATTATTTATGACTTCAAGGTTATGCCAGTGATGTGGGAGCAAAGTCGTGAATGCGACGWSTGTTTGTTTGAAGGCAGGATATATTTCATTTTATTCTCGTTCACTACCAGACCCATKTGTTTCTTTTCTTTGTCCAGCCTRGAGGAAACAGAACTAACAGCGCGGTTGTTATGGACATGGTGGATTACGAATTTTAAAATCTCTGGCTCTTCTTAGCTAAGTTTATTTGATAATCGAATGAATTTTAGATATTTGAGGGGTAAGTAGGAAAGAGAAATCAATCGGGTCTGTCRCGGATGCGCGAAACCTCCACGAACATCTTTAGAGTCTGAAATGTTTTTTCGTCAACTTGAAAACATGGCGATTTAAATTTATAAACAAATTTCAAATTCTACGTTGCTAGAGTCACAAGAACATGCTTATGCTTGATTACATGGGAATATTAAAAGACTTTTACTGCTCGCTTTATTCCAATAGCATAAGATGTCCTTGGACTGAAAAAAGTTGTATTAATCGCACGGAAGTTGCATTTATGCTTTATGAATATAAGATTCCATTCGTATTTCATATAATGATCTTCATCCGATCTGCGGCATATAATAGCAGCAACATTAGTCGAAAATACTACATCGTGCAAATCAAAAATGCATATAAATAGGCGTAACCCCACACTCCGTCGTGCAACTGTAATTGTATACATCTAGGCGCAGCTACACCCTCCAAGTGTCGATTAAATAGAATATTATAATGCTGCTTTCATTATACCGATTACTCAAGTTAGCATGCATGACTCATCGCCGAAATGCCTCAAACTATGGCTTCCTCAAAAAACCTTTCACACAAAGCAAAAAAACAAAATAACACATAAACATATGGAAATTTTCACCTACCCAAACTGTCAGCACAAAATCATATAAACAATGGCGAAATAAATTTCCTTATTGAATTTCCACATAAAAACCGAACTACCACTAAATTGCGCCTAAATGTATGCTAGCGCTATTTCTTAATACTCATGGCGTATGCACTGWGCCGGCCTGCTTGGCACCAATTTTACGGCCGAAAATTTATGTCAAAAGGCGAATAAAACAAAAAGTGAAGAACACAGCAAATATAATAAAGAAATGCGAGAATATGAGGAAGGTGTCTCGTTTTATGCGCCGCTAAGCTGAAACTATTAGCAAAAAGCTTTGTTCTCTTTGCCGGCTTTGACTCATTCTTCTGCCGGTTTTTTGATTTTTGGTTAGGCGCTATTGTTTTTTTTTTGCTAATGTTTGCTTTTTTGCTGTGTGCTTTGTTAATGTTCGCATATATTTGCATGTATATTTGTTGTTTTTGCGCTGTTTGGTTGATTTTCGTTCGTCATTGGCGCTTTGTGTTTGAGCGATTTTTATAGTCGTTTGTGCTCATATTGCTTATTTGTTAATAAATGCTTGTAGTTTGYCTGTGCTCTGCTTAATTTTTGTATTATTCACGTTTGCATTTTACGCCTTGTGTGCGCTTCAAAGGCCTGTTTTTGCCTTCAATTTGCTTTTCATAAATAAAAAAGGTTTGATTGTGGCAATTTTGGTGTCTTTTGTRTGCCGAACTTTTATGACTAAATAATGGAGGTAATAAATAATGAGTAAAATAAAGTAAAGTAGTAAAATTAATGTATGTAAATTGTAGGTATTTACGCATATATAGGAGCTAGTTTCCCTCAAATCTTTGTAGCCTTTGTTAAGAAGACCGGAAATTGCTTAATGAACAACCATTAATACGACATATGAACTGCTTTAAATATAATGGTTTCGACAGCCCCATTCCAGAAACGAGAAACATTCTTAAATTTAGAAAAGTTTATTTTTAAAGACTGGACTTCAGAATGAAGCAAAACTAATTAACCCACATATTTTTCTMTTTTCTACCACCCGAGAACTGGAGTACTGTCACCTTTTGCTATACTGCCTAGTTGTTGATGACCTACTCAATCTGCAAACATCCAATGGTCATTATGACAAGAGAAAAGTTTGAGAGCACCTTGTGTGATATCATTCRAAGAGGATTCAACAGAAGGATTGTTACATACGATACGCTTAACATAAACCTATCAAACCGGCCATCATTCCATTCACAACAAGAAGAACTCTTCGTTCTCTGAGAGCCCTAGCGCTCAATTATTAGGTTTGTTGAAATAAAATATTTGGTATTAGATTCCAATCTTAGGGTGAAAGAGCACGTGAGATTCCGAAAACCATTCATTAGAGCAAGTGCGCAATCGCCTAGCTAATTGAACCTGGGGCTTCACGTATGGAGTGGTGTCATGAGTGTCAACAGTCTCAAAGCTGACGACTCGAAAATGGCAGATGGAAATGGCAGATTCTACTAGAGGGAAACGAAATGTTATTCTCGGTGATGGTTAAGCGGCACATCAGCCAATCTCAATCATGAATGGTACTGGAGTGCATAAAATGTTTAATATGGCTGCATCTGTAAAACCATATCCCATTGGTATAGATTCCTGGAAAGAAGCTGCGACAATCGATCCAATATGTCTAGAATTGTTCTTTGCTGTGAGCCCTCGCATACTTTATTTGAGAAACTGTGGAAAAAGGAATACGGAAAGGAATAAAAGAAAACGCCGCTGGAACAAGTGCCTGGGTATCGATAGCCTTACCCTTCTCGCAATGCCTTACCCTTGTCATAACCAGAACTTCTAGGGATGGATCAAAAAGGCCATGACGTATCGACAAAAGCGTGAAGCGTGCCAAAATATTAATGAGACGGCTAATATGAGTTCCCGTATATTCGCCGGGTTCATATAATATAGTCTGGTGAAAATATAACAGTGAAGTTTCTAAATGCTTCCACCTCATCTGCCTCGTTGCAACTTTGACAAGTTGCATCCACCAAAATCTTTTATTTCAAGAATCTCTACCAATGGGACAGGGTCCAGTTAGGACGTCTATTATTTCGGCGCGATGTGAGACTTGCTCGCAGGTCAACAGACTTTTACATTCTACTCGAGCTTTCGTAACGTCACTAGGTCTGTTTGTTGACGCTTTCTTTTGCAACCTCATTGGCTTTAAAATGTCCAACGATTCCGTTGTGATCTGTCAGTCTGAAACAAGATTTAGTTAAGAGTTGTAGACTGAAGACTTTTCCTCCAACCTTCCTCATGAACTTCGTTCCACTGCGCCTCTTCTCCAGTGAACTAGTATCTACTTTCGAAATTAAAAACATGAAACGGCTTTGTTTCGAAGAGAAAAGTTACTAAATTCATATTGTCTTATTTTTAATAAATTTAATATTTTTTTTAATCGAAAAATTCAAAATTCAGCATTTTTCTGTCACCGTTACCCTTCGGTTTTACCACCGCGTTTATAATCATATTTGTTTTCAATTTGAAAATTTTCTAACTCAATTGTTTGCCAATCTGTTAAATGTACTGCTCATACTCGAGCACGAGACGCTCTACACAGATTTGTTAGACCACACACACACGCACACATATGTATGTGCATGAATAAAGGTAGCCTGGCTATTTTTCTAACGCTTCGCACACAATCTGCTACCGACGTTGTTGTTACCGACGAATATTTCTTCCACACATATGCATTTGTTGTTGTTGTTTTTCTGCGGCAAATAAGCGCTTAATAGGTTTTCGAACAAAATCCCATACATTCCGGTAGATTGCACATGTTATGCTGACCCGACACCCACTCGATATCAATAAGCTGCGTCCGAGGCGTGTGTACGTAGTAGCTGTAAACATGAGTGTGTCTGAGTGTGCGAAAGTGTTTGTGCAGCAATAAATTGATATTCTTGCTATTCTCAATCTACGTTTTCCGGTCACTCTGCCGCTCACCGCTATTTTACATTGTTTTAGCAGCTTACCTCGAGATATTTTTACTTTTTAGCCGCCTCTTCTACTGCCCTACGAATAGTACGTACTACAGTGGTGCGGGTTCTCGCTTGTTCCTGGCATGCTTAATGGAGACTTTTAATTGAGTTTATTTTCCGCTTTTTACTCTTTGGAAATTGGCTTCGCTTTCCTTCAGTTGGCACCGGTGTGAGCTTTCGCTTTCTATTGACATATCATCGTTTGTCGGTTAATGAATTGGCTCTGTTAGTGTGTGAGTGTATGAGAGTGTTCCTTAAATATTGATTTATCTTTTGAAATTGAAACCGAAAATTGAAATTGGATAGTTTTAATATTTTTAGTCAACACATGTTAAAAATGTTGAACGGGGTTTTATTTTACCGCCATTTAAACAATTTTGAAATATGTATAGTTGTTTAGGATAATAGGAAAATGTGGAAAACTTGTCAACTTAATTAAATAGAATCTTCAGGAAACAGTTATGCGGTTGGAGTTTTTTCTGCCCGTAGAGGTCACTATTTGAACCCCAAGAAAGCCTTCCTCACCTTTAAAAATTTGAAATTCTTTCCCGATTCCTGAGTTATTCCAATGAGAAAAGACAGCTTTGAAGATCAAATCTTCCGAAAACTAAGTTGCTACGAATTTCTTTGTAAGCGCTAGAAGTTTCTATATGAATTACGTGCATAAAATTGGTGGCCTTCCAAACATATTAGTGTATCCAATTATTAAGTCCGTCATTTTTTTTTCTTTTACCATTTTGTAAGACTTTATTCAATAAACATATTCAGTTAAGAAATTCTCTAGGCTTTGAACTCACGGAAAAAAAAGAAAAAGATGTTCAAAACATTAACATCGAGAGAAACTTCGGAGCATACCATTTCCACCTTTCTGTTCGTGTATTTATTTCTCTAAAAAGAAATGAAGAGCTATACTAGTGACGGGAAAGTTCTTTGGCATAATTAGTAACTYGCTGAATAACGTTCTAGGATGGATATGATACCCTTTACTATGAAGGTGAAAAACCCCTAATTGGAAACACCCGAAGCTCAACTTTGTCTAGTTAACAATTAAGGAGTATACCAAGTCTCTGGGAGTAATTTTAAATTGCAAACTAATCTGGAAACTCAATGTGGAGGAGAGATTGAAAAATGTCAGTGGTACCCTATATGTATATAAGATGATGCTAGGGTCAACATGAGGCTTATCACTTGGCCTCATGCTTTGGTGTTACACAGCGGTAGTCAATCCCATTATGTATTATGGACAGCTGTCAGCAAAATCTCATACCGACGACTGTTCAAAGGGATACAGCGACTCGCTGTACTATGCATAACGGGATCACTAGAAACCACTCAACCATGGGGCATAGCTCAATAAGCAGAGAGTTGTTGTATAAACACACCACATATCTTTAACAGAAAGCTTCAAGTCACATTAAAAGAGGGTGGATGGCGCAGGTCCATGCAACTCGTCTGAGGAATTTACAATATTTAATAGGTAGGGATGCGGAATCTATGGGTCGGAGCTGGTAACGCTGGCTATTGATACGGAACTAGTACAGAAAATTCGGAAGTCACTAAAAACAATACACATATCTCGTATACCTTCTATGCTGCTTTATGCTACATTATCTAGAACTCGTCTAAGAAGTCTAGAAGCTTCGCTGTTTGACGGATTAGAAAAAGTATCGAAATTAGAAATCAAATGTTTTTAAAGTTCGCAAAAGTTCGTTGATGTCCTATATAACGAATACTTCACTTCAAATTAAACTCAACCTCCATCTGATATTATTAAAGACCCGTAGGTCTGTGTATGACATGACAGTCGGCCAGTATAACTTAACCCTCTATATTGAGAATATATGGTTTTGAAAAATCCACGGTTTACCAATCCTAGAATTATACCGGCTTATTTAAAAATTCTCCAAATTCTAAGGAGACGTATTCTTATTTTATTTAGTTGTAGGCGGTAGAGGTCGTTGTAAAGACTTAGAGAGCGATGCTGAAATAGTTGGTGAAAGTTCGAAAATGTGAAGTGAGCAGAGAACTAAACATTATTTACACTCCTTCATAAAAATTGTTGAGATAACATTATATATATTTTTTTAACCTTTTCTTAAAGAATAGAAGAGTTAACTTTAACTATTCGAGCTCACCAAGCCCACAAACATGGAGTACTTACTTTGAAAGAATATTAAATACAACCCGGATCATTCTACTTATATTTTTTAATCTCCATGTAAGGAGTTAGAAATTAAGTTTTGGGTGAAAAAAGGTCCAAATGGTTCAAAATTTAAAATTAACAAGGAAGGAAGCGCTAAGTTCGGGTGTCACCGAACATTTTATACTCTCGCATGATAAAGTGATAATCGAGATTTCAGGCGTGGTTGTGAACCGATTTCACCCAT
>NW_017534520.1:1015239-1045110 GCF_001853355.1 Bactrocera latifrons | reverse complement strand
TACTCGTCACCCTGATCACTTTGGTATATATAACCCTATGTCTGACTCTTTTAGTTTTATTACTTACAAACAACCGTTATGTGAACAAAACTGTAATACTCTCTTTAGCAACTTTGTTGCGAGAGTATAAAAAATATTGAACTTGGCATCGAAAGATTTTTGGCATATTCGTTAACAGTTCTGATGCCAAAAGAGCTCTTGAGTCTCTGGTGATAATTCAAGTTGAGTGAGAAGTAAGTTACTGGTCTCTTTCCATGGAAACTGACATTAATCGTGCAACACTAGTAGCAGGAGTTTTAGTAAAAGCACGAAGACTATAGAGGAAAAGGTTATTTAAAAACTTCGAAACTATTTTAGATATTTACCAAACTCCAGAAAATAATGGTTTTAAGATTCCTTAGAAATATTTGGCATCCATGCAGTAATAATGAGAATCCTACCCGACGCCAACTATAATGGGAGAAGACGGGGTGGAAATGCCTAAGCACTTCCTTTTTGATTTTCACGCGTATGCGATATCTTTGCTTAAACTTTTGGGAGCTTACTCTTTCAGATACCCCACCTAATTGATGGGATTAGACGTTAGACGCCAGCGAATATTTTTAGTGATCACAAGGCGCTTTGTTTACTTATTGGTTTAACAGATGTACTACTTTACGACTTCACAATGGACTGCATATAGAAGTCCAAATGCGATCCCTTGATCAATCATCAAACCTAACCAAATTCTTGTTGCTCTACTATTATAAGAAGTAATTTGTAGAATGTTGAACAAAATTTGTTGAAGTGTTCTTGAGGTTTACTTAGAGTCAACTTCTTCTACCACTGGGAAAATAATTACTGCGAGATTTAAAAGTTGTAAAGCTTACAAGAATCCGAGATGAAACTCTATCTAATAAATTTTCTGACTGCGTCATAGTATTGCAGGCAAATTCTTATCTAACCTCAATTGTTGCCACAGCCACATTCTCCCGTCGTAACCATTGCTGCAAGAGATCAAATTGGGCATATGAGGAGTACAAGTGCCCGCTTATGTAACCGTTTGATAATCCTGCAGCAAACACAAATATTACCATAATATTGACTAATAATTTCCGCCTAACTCCATGCGAGTCCTTGCCAAGCGCCATTGTTAGTCTGCCCACGATTGACCGACCGCCGCTAGCTGTGCTGGGGTCGCAATTAATTGCTTTCTACGAAGTGATAATTTATTACAACACCAGCAAACTGTGCAGACCAAGCGGCAGAGTCAACAACAGGGAGCATAACAAAAAAGCGGGTTGGCAATGAACAACAACAAAAGCAATTACAACAACAACCAATTGTGTATGAATTAAAGCTTGAATTACGAAGTGAGCTTCTCCCGAAAAGGTGATTGAAGCGTGCGTGCTTACATGAATATAATCCCGTTAGGTTGGAAACAGGCGCAGTAGGCTTGGATTTTGAGGGGAAGTGGTGTCGGTGAGTATATTGAAGGCAAATTGTATGCTGGCTGAAAGCAAAAGAAGCACAGTTGTTAAGCAGCAGTTGTCGGCGAACGGAGAAGGTCAGCAGCGCGGGGTCAAGCGGAAACCAATTGTTTTGGATGTCTATTTTCTCGGTTTTTTGGTGAATAGCAAGGGAGTGGTTAACGCGGGGGTTAATGAATTTAAATAAGGGGTTAATATATGAAAAGTGGCGAGGAAAGTGGAAGAAAGGAAGCGGCAGGCACACCGCAGTCCAAAAGACGGTCAAGGGTAGTCAAGTACTGCAACGGTATGCAGGAAAGGAGGGTTCAATAAGAAAATATGTGCTTATACACCCAGCAGTCTGCATCCCATACACTTTTACATCAAGCAGAAGCACACATATGAACTTTTTCCAAAGGCCAGCGCTCTGCTCGTTCGCCGAAAATCAGATTAAGCGCTTAAGCGAATTGCTGTGCAACACATACTGGCCTGCATTTACGTACACCACCCACACGCCCACTCGTATTTGGCAGCATGCATAATGCATTTTACGTCATATTTCCAACCCCCTTAGTGCAGTGATCACTCCGCTGGCGCCCTGCAACCCTGCTTTCCACACTAACCAGCCCGTTGCATATGTGGACGCATTCTCGCTGGCAGCCGCTTTATCACACCGATTCCATCTCTGGCATATTTCGAAGATTTTCAAATTTCACTCGACTTTAGCCTGCTTTTCGATGCATTACAACGCTTTAGTCGGCTTGGCCCCAACGCCAATGTTAGCGCCGGCCGCCGGTGTTCTTTGTTCCAACTCAACTAATATGCAATAAATTTTATCAGCGCATTTAATCGGTTATAATTCCATGTAGCATGCACATAACGGTGTAATTGTTTGCGTATTTGAGTGCATTTTTATATATTTCTTTCAATTTTTGTATTTGCTACTGAGTTTGTTGGCCAAACTTATGAATACTTGATTTCCGTTATTAAATATAAGTTCATGGAAAAGAAAATATGCATTTTTTAGTACTTTGCGATATTGTGTGACAATAAGTTCATCTTAAAATAAGTTTTTGAGAATCAATTTCGTTTCTAGTTGTGAAATTAGAGATGATATCAGCTTTTTTAAACATTGGTTTAAAAGTTTCTGCTAAATTTCTGTTTGAACGAGAACTCTTCACAGACCATTTGCCTTTAGGTATCTTCAAGGAAGGCAGAGTTTTTATTTGTATTTATATTTCCATACCCTGATCAGAGTATACTAAGTATGTCACGATGTTTGTAGCGCTCAAAACGCAACGTCGAAGGCCTCATAAACTAAATATATAAAAGATTGACGTGACGAGGTGAGCCGAGGTGAGGTGAGTTTTTGACATATTGTCTTGAAATTTCTTTTTCACCACAAAGCTGCGCATTTGTCGSAYAACTTCTGCAAATATCTGTCATAAGCCCTGATCGGCCAAAATCAAGCCGGATAGCGTTTTTATTCCTCAGGATATCATCGATGAATGTGATGACCAACCCTTAAAAAAACGGCAATAGGTATATGCATTGCTGCAGCCTAGTATGTTTTATGGAAATCCAATTCAACCCAACTAAGGTAGAAGACATTGTCCAAGCTATTCTTTGAATGAATGCTTTTATTTTAGTATGGAATCTTGAACATAAATAGTTAGTCTTTCTTCAGTAATAGAGAGCACTTTGGCCTTCTTATAACAAATCTAAAGAAAAAATGTGGTTTTCAATGAGGCCATAATTTAATTTATTCAATATCCCTCTTTTTGCCAAAATAATGCCGTCATTTTATATTTTGTTGACATAATTATTCAGAAAAATTTACCGTTCGAGCAACTAGGGAGCGAAGTCACTGTAGCTGCTGAGCAACAGAGTACCGAAGAGGACTCGAATAAGTCTATCAACCATGTCCCACAACAATTGGAGCTCTGTGCATTCATGCCAAGGAAAATTTTGCAGAAGATTGGCTTGGTTCTAGGTTTGCTAGTTTATACATCTTCTAAGAGTTGAAGCCGTTCCAAGAGTTGAAGCGTTGTATTTTTAATGAATGAGCCCAAATAAAGATAGCCTATGACCACGATTTTCTTAAAAGAATTTTGTCCAGTGAAGAAGCTCACTCATGGTGGAGTCGCTTGCCAACGCAGAAAAGTCTGTTTTATATCTTCCTGAACCACATGTGTGAAAAACACACTTTTTGATAACATGACATCTTAACTGGAAATRTCTACTCTCCTCGGTATAAAACTTTAAAATTTCGCTCACGTTGAGACYATATACTGCCCTGGAAATGATGACAACGCGGCCCATTATTACATTATTTCCTTTGATAGCAGTGAATTCCATGAATTTACAAATGACAAGAAGTTTTAATCTTAGACTTGTGAAAGTTGATTCCACCTCGGTTTCTTTTAGAGAACTTTCACAATTGGCAAGATTGTGTTAGCCCAGAATTCCAACTCCTGTTAGTGACTGTCAGAAAGATATTCAATCTGAAGATTTCGGAGTTAAGTTAAATACCGCTAGATTTAATTTTTTTAATACATTTTTTTTTTAAATTCTAGTCCTGCACTAAAAACGCTCCAAATTACACAAACTTTTTATTTAGAAAATGCCRAACAATAATAATGCCTTGATTAATGTCGCGCCGCCAAGAAGCCGATAATGATTTGCCGTCATTATCAAAAGCGCAACAAAAACAAATACGTTGTTTAAAATCCATAAAATTCAGCGCTTTACWGCCGAAGTGCATAAATACTTTGAAGTCAGTTGCATGACTATGATTATCWTCATTGTTCTAATGTACAGTTAGATTTACGATGCAAAACACATTGTTAACCAAATGTCCCCACRCGCAGAGATCATACCGAAGGGAATAAAATAAATTTATGACGCGTATTTAATGTGACAAAACGGAAATGAAATTTCGCAATAAAACACAGTGACGACGGCGTAGCGTTCGCGGCGTTAATAAGGAAATCCAGCGTGAATCCCGSCGGCAGCGTCACCGACTGATTGTCACTGATTTTGTAGTTTATGACAATGCCAGTGAGGCTACGGCGTACTATCAGTGTTTATTTGTATTAATAATTTTATGTTATTAGCTCGTTCTGTTGCTGTGTGCGTTTTGTTTACTTTTGTGCGCCAATATTAATGCACTTGCACATTGGCGAATAGTTTTGTATGATTATTTATTTGATTTTGCGCCGTCATAATAATTTGTCATCAGACTGAAAGTTATTTGCGCCGAAAAGCATGCAACAGCAATAGCCGGCCAGCCAACGCAGTGCAATGAGCCAGCAAACTCAATGGGGTCATAAAAGTGTACACCCTGCTGTTGTTATTATTGTTATAGTTATTCTTATTGTTGTAGTTGGTGTTGTTATTGTATTTGCAGCTCTGGCTGCTGGCAAGTTTATTGGATTTTTCCTTTTCCTCATTCGAGTGGTCATTAAATTTATCATTTCTGCGACAGTTCCGCTATAATAATAATAATAAAATATTTTTACTATTTATTGTTTGTTTGTATTGGTGCAGCGTGACGCCCACACACTTGGCGGAACTGCAAGTTTTAATACACAAAGCTTAGCTGGGAGTTGGAGAGTAAGAAAGCATATTTGTAGGCGGTTTTGTACACTTGTGAGGCATATATTTTGGCGCAAAACGTATAATTTTTACAACTTTAAAAAATTAAACTTTCTCGGATGTTAATACGCTACAGTATCGCTTTGGATATTTATATATCTTTGATTATTATATATCTTTGAAACTTTCAGTCACGCTCAGCTTAAATGAGAAAWATGACAGAGAACTAAAATACTAACATAAATAATAGAGTTGGGGGTCAACTAATGGTCAAATCACCTAATGGGAAGCGAAAATATATCGTAATATTTGGTATTTTAGTGTGTGTGTGTATCTGACTGGAAGACCTTTATTGAAAAGAAACCGACGAATAATTATGGAATGCGGACATCGTCTCAGACATCGTTCTGTAACTGAGGGTCCCTTTGCAAAAACAGCCTGAAGTTTTCTAAGGAGGGTACACCAATTCTGTAAAAAAATTTAGATTCGTGATATTTCTATCCGAGGTTGGGGTAGTGCGTAGTCTTGATCCAAAATCGATGGATCTCACTTAAATAGATATATTGTGTTAYTCATAAACTTCTAAAAACTGACCACCAGATCTTCATAGATCAACGAAGCSTTTGGAGCTTATCACAAAATTATTAAGGTRGTTAATATCAATCAAAGCCACTTCACTAGATTCGCCAAATGTGTATTTATAGAGATATTCCAATTCCCAGATGACTTTACCGCGCCCTTCTCCATAGAGATTTGGGAAATAGCGTCCGAAAAAATATTTGTGTTCACCGTTTGTGGACCTCTTTTCCAGATAGAACATCTTTAATTACGACGAGATTGAATTTTGATTTTGATTAACTTGCGTCGACTCCCTTCCAATCGGGTGAAGTTGGAGAAAGGGTGTTCTCGCTAGTAAGCTCATCATCCTTGACAAATTTTGAGCACACAGACAGSGAGCTAAAAATCAGTATGTCCGCTCAGCTTTAGCAGTGAATGTACACCTCTTTTAAAGAAGCTTTACATCGGAGCCCTACCTCATGCAGAAACTGAAGCAATCTTGTGCCTATGTTCCTATTCTCTCATTTGTCAAAATCTAGGACCAATTGGCATCGCATGAAAATTCTAAGCCCACGACTTTAACAGTTTGGCTAACATACTCGTATAATAATATGATTCATATTATTGATTGCAGGAAAGGAAAAATTTTTAAAACGTTGAATGAGCTAGGTCAAAGTAAGGTTATGGAGACCTGAGTATTTAYGGTGATTATCTTTTCTCCTTCTTCTTTAAATTCCTCTAACTATGTTTTCCATATCAGCAGGTATTTTATGCGTTGCTACACTTCTCCCTGTGATCGTAAAGTAAATTCGGTCTAATCGTGAAGTTGCTTGAGGAGACAGACTGTTTCTCGATATCCCAGGTGCTGGGATGTATGATCTTTCTATGTTAAGAACTGATCGAGTGCATAAAAAAACCATTCGAGCCGTGTTTTTTCTATAACTGAGGTGAGATATGGACAGCCGTAAGCATTTATAATAATGGATTTTAAATAAAGAATCAGTCCGAGGTGGGTAGTTTTTTATTTTTCGGTTCGGCSAAATATTCCTGCATAATCAAATCGAAAACTAAACTACGGTTAWGTTAGTGTCACCGACATTGTTTGATTTGGTTGTTGACCAAGAGGATACCTGACCGCAATGCGATTGATCTAGCTGAGATAATTTGAGATAAAACAAGATCTCAGCTCTGGTTCCGAACAATCCCATGTTTCTATAGTGGAAATTGGCCAAAGAAAAACAGTCTAAAGATTTGTAGGGAAACTTGAGAAATGAGATTAAATAAGTACCAGGAGAAATATTTGCTCTAGGTGAACAAATTGTATACAGGTGCTTCAAACTTCTTGAACCAACGGCAACGTTATCAATTCGCCGATGGAAGACTATCCTTTAGCTAATTAAGCGATATGTGCTCTTCCTGTAATTTTAGTCAAGAATTCTTTCGCTTTAAACTATAAAATGTATGACATATATCTTATATATCCTGTCATCTATAGCTTTTCGTTTGGCTATAGATATTGCTATTTTTAATTCACTGCTCATGCTCTCATTACCCTCCTTGTTGCCCATTTGCAGTGTCGCCTGCRAGCTAACGAAAATATTAACTGCTACAATTTTACGACCATGTCACCGAATGATTTACGAGCATCCAAACGAAGTGAGCGCAAATGAAAATTGTGTTCGTCGCACCAAAGGACATTCCAACGTCTACATGTGAGTGAGGTTATGAGCGAACAAATGCCCTTAAACGAGGCTCTGTGTGTTTGCGAGTGCATATATGTGAGTGTGTGTGACATGTGCGGAAACATTTTGGTGTGTTTGTTGGCCACCACAAAACACAGGAAGCACGGAAATGAGCGCTTGCYGCCGATGTGAATGAGCTGCGCAAGTGGAGGGGTGCCGAAAGGACACGAGAGTGTAGGACCGTTTTACCGTATGGAAAAAAGTGTTGTTGGCGCAACAGCGCAAATGGTCAGCAGTATCCAAAGTTGAAGCAAAAAAACTTTTCTCAGAGTTTGAGGTGCACGTATGGCAAAAACGGGAGACAAGGACTTTAGGATRTCGGAACATATGAGTGGACTGTTATGAGCCGCTTGGTTGGTTGAGTTTTTTTGTTTTTGTGTGTGCCGCTGCAGCTTGTGGTCAACGAAAAACTTGCGCCCAAACAGGCAAACTATGACAGCCACACATTGGACAGCAGCGGATAATAAAGGATAAACTTGTAAAACTCTCGAAAAGCGGGTTTAATATGGAGTAGGGCTCCAACAGTAGGGATGTAACAGCGGTGTGTCACAATGTGTGCKCTGACGACAGTTATGTGTGCTTAACGTTAGCATTGCAAAGCATCGCTGGCATTGTCCTCAAAACTAGACACGTGCCGTGAATGCTGATTGTTGAYTATTCTCAATTTGCTTTTGTTTCATAGTTCTATGTTGTTGTGGGTTCTGTTGGAATATTCAAGTTCAACGAAAGAGTTCACGACAATAGTTCGAAAAAAATGCTGTAATAATGTGCGAAGAAAAACTCCCTAAATGTTAAGGCGGAAAGGGTGTGTAGGCAGATGGGGTTTATTAGATGAAATTATACAAAGAAAAAAAAAAAAAAAGTCAACGCACCCAGGGAAAAGCATGAAGTGTCATTTTTTATCAGTGAAGTCTTTGTATTTTTAGCAGCACCGCCGTGTTAATTAATTGTGGACAACTATAAAGCCAGACKCCGAGAGATTAGTGTGTACTTCGAATGATATGGGATAACTTGGTAATTAGTTTTAATTTTGTTGTTGACATTTTACTGAGCAGAAGTGATGGGAACCGCCGGCGAGCCTATGGGCTCCAGTTCGTCGTCTGCTGCTGCAAAAATTTATTGAGACTTTTGTACAGATCCACTTAAAAGACAATAAGTTGACCCAAAAATACAAGTATATGCTAATACTTTGTCCGTTTTAATTTTGGTCCTATAACTTTTAACAGCAGGAGTATGAAACCAAAGATGCTGCAGGTTATGTTAAAGTCGGTTTCATTTTTTCAAAATTCTAAAAATACAACTCGGTATCAAATTTCTGTCAGATAATTGAAGTTAAGAGAGTACTCGTGTGTTCTGCTCTTTGTCTTTATCCGAAAAACGCAGGGTCTTTACGATATTTCGAATGGCTAGAAGCATTTCAGTGTACAGCTGCTAGGGTACGCCGATGTCGACGTCAGCCTCGAAAGTCAATACAGGATAACTCTTAAAAAGCGGTGCTAGTTCAGACTGTGTAGGTAAAGTCCTTTCTCGGCGAACAAAGAGACAATTATATATGTCACTCATCATCCCCGTCGCTATATCTTGGAGAGGCATGGGCGGTGACAACATCTAATGAGTCGGCGTTACGAAMTTTCCAAAGAAACGTTCTGCGGTAGATTTATGATCTTTTGCGCAYTAGCAATGACGAATACCACAGTCGATGGAACGTTGAGATATATGACGACAAGATATAGTTCAGCGAAGTAAGAGACAGCGRCTAGGTTGGYTGGGTCATGTCGTCRAAGTGGACGAAAACACTYCAGCTCTGAGAGTAATCGACACTRTACCCGCCGGGAAAGYAGAGGAAGAGAAAAACCTCCAGGTGGAGAAGGACTTGGCTACATTTGGGATCTCCAATTGGCACCAAACAACGAAAAGGAGGAACGACTGTGCGTTGTTGTAAATTGGGCTATATGTGCTAATAAAGAAGAAGAACATTTATGTTCTATATAGTATAGTTTGAGTCATAAAATTATGGGTCGAGCTTCATCTCTTATCTTTGATGTGTACTTTCGTGTTTCGACAAGTAAAGAGGAAGAGAGACCCCAAGTTGATTTTTAATTACGTCTGCTAAAAGAAATATTTTTTTTTCCTTTGCGAGTCTTGTCTTTGAAATCTTCAACAGCTGTAATTACTACACTTCCTTTAAAAAATTCTTTTGTCCTTGTTTTATAATATTACCGTTCAGTTATTTCAAACAGGTATTTTAAACATTGTGTGTTTATGTTCGCCTTTTTATTTCTACARATTTTATTAATTTTATTTTGCGTTTCTTAACTTGTCTGAACTTTGCTCTGCTCTTTAGAGTCATTAAYACCAATAACGACGTCAAGTTGGACTTGTTAAAAATCCTGTTAATATTCAAAAGTACATGTCGACTTAGTCGTCTTGTCCGGGTATAATTTGCTACTGTRCATTCACATATTTATTTTGTCTGTTTTATGTCCTTGGGTGAAATGAGAATTGTACGTTTTAAGCACAGCCAGTATAGTATTAGGTAAACTTGCGGTCGTACACAATTTGGTAAGGTGTTCGAAAAACTTTAAATAGTATTTATTGATGGAAGCTCTGGGTTTTGGGGGAATTAATACGTTATTGTGCATTACTCAAGGAGTTATGGGACAGATGTTAAGAATTTTCCGAAAATTTTGAAAATTTGCTCTAAATATCAATGAATWATTCATTGAACCAATCTTAGACTACGAAAATATAATACTTCTCATCCGATAATAAGCTTGTGGGGTTTCCTTTAAGTTACTCTGAATACTTAATTGAAATAATTGATCGCAAGCATTTCAATGTATCATTATTTAAGCTATGATAGATTTCTTCAATTCATATTGTTCTGCCCAGGAACTCTGCGAGAAGTCAGGATGGTTATGAAGGTTTTGCGACGTGTTTGGTGAGATTGGTAGGGAATCATGCTCGGCTAAACTCTAAGTTTAGACCAGTACTGTAAACAATTAAGCCGTCTGAAAGAATGATGATTGCATCTAGAACCGGCCAGCATTGAAGGATACTGGCCAGAAGTTCCAGGATCTTGGTCGAAAAGTTCTTATTAATCCATTTATAGTAAGGACCTGATGGTGACTGGGATTACTACTTGTTTCTGTAAATGGGTCATGTTTTTGCTAGTGAAAAGTTCGCCCCAAGCGAAGCTGCTAAAAATCGATTGTACCAGGTTTATGTGCTAATAGAGACGAGCAAACGAAGAGTTCAATATTTGACCTTTATTTTAATGGAAAAATAGTGAATTTATTTCAACTTTTTGATTAAGTAGCTCTGAAAGTCGAAAAAAATCGGACAAAGAAGATCTGGGATATTGATTTGTAGCCAGCGGAAAATTGTTCAATGTCTTAGCTGTACAATTGGAAAGGCTTGTTTCAAGAAAAATGAATTGTGTTGCAGAATGTCCTTAGAAGAAGAAGAGCAAGTGCGTTCCGGCAAACGAAATAATGGATATATATACCAAAAGTGCTATCCACTTGACTACCGAAACCGTTCATAAAATTCGGAAGTCGCTAAAAAACGGTACACAATAAAAATTTCGAAATGAAAGAAGAAATGCCCCAGAAGCATGCAGAATCACAAAATCATATGCAAGGGAGGGAAAGGAAAACACGCACGAAGTATACACTAGAGAGATGCGGGAATACTTCTTTTGTTTCTGTTCGGCTTTAGATGTCTAGGAGCTTCGGAGTTCAAGGGACTAGATGAAATGTCAGAATTAGATGTCAAGTCTCTATTTAGGGTCGCAAATATCGTTGACAGTCCTCACGACGTAAACTTCGGCACTTATTATTAATGAACCTGGTTGGACCCAACCTAACATATCTCGGACATTTCTCAACTACATTTCTCGTGCCAACTATCCAAACAAAAAATGTATGTGGATTAAGATTAGTTAAACGAACTTATTCCGACATATTAATCCTTGGTAATTACTAAACGACCGCAAAGTTTATTTGCCGCCAACAAAAAGTGTGAAAGGATAAACGCAAAAGAAAATTAAAAAAGCAGGAGTGAATATGAATATGATAAGCCGTTGTTTTGTAACGCATGCAAGCTAAGGTCTTAACATATTTATGTCTCGCTTTCAGCTGAAAACACATGGCGATCATCACACCCCGAGCTCGCCGTCATATCTTAGCTTAGCTCCCACGCTCCCCCCTTATGTGACTCTTGTCGCAAAGTTTTAAAACCTCTCGTTTTTTGCATTTTCCACACCATTTTGCCACAGCTGTTAACTGCTCTTGTTGYTGTTATTATCATTGCGGTTGTTGTTCTCTAACTAGTTCGTGTTTTTTCTCAGCTCGTCGCTTAACTCACGACACTGGCTAAAAAGTGTTGTCGCTCGTTGGTCCCTAAGTGTTGCTGTCGTTTATGTGGTTATTAGTGTTATTGTAGTTTTTTCCGTTATGCCCAGTGTTGCACTTGTTCTGTGTCAAATTTGTTGTTATTGCACGGTTTTGCGTGTTTTCCGCACTACTTTATTGGAAAAGTTGAGCTCTTGTTTTGATAGGTTTCGCCGCGTACTCGTTTGGTCGCTTACCTACGTTACTCGTGGGGATTAATTAGTTGGTGTATTCAGTTGTGAGGCTGTCAGAATCTTTACTTGTTGGTCTCTGGATTTGTGTAGTGTGTTTTTTTTTTTTGGAGGTGGGAGGAGTTGCGAATAATTATRAGTTAAGTTTTAACAAAGTCTTAAATGTGATATTGTAATGATTACTATACAATGAGAAAAAAATGGACTAATCGAATTAGTAAGTAGCGAGCAAGCCAGATCCTATATATACTAAATATTACTTTAATATTAGAAATAATCGTTAGAAGTTCGCTGACTCTCTCCGTCTCGTTAAAGTCCTCTATTTAGTGTGATCATATTCTCTAATGGACTATTTTTTTATATTTTTATATTCTTATACGCCACCCATGGTCCAATGGGGCCTTTCATTCAGAAATCGGTAAATCTGCTACTTCCAAGAAGCCTTATAATTCAATAAAATAAGTTTCTTTTAGAAAGCAGAATAGTGAAGATAAGTCCAGGGTTTATTGCCTTTGTGTTTGAAACTCGCCAAAAATTGTTTAACCTAACTTTGGGTTACGGAATCATTGGAAATAGAAAGTTTATCAAACTTTCAAGAGAAACACTCTTTTTAAGAGTACCAAATTTGGGACARATTGAAGTTTTTTGATTCTCCTGCGGTCAAGTGTTAGATAGCTGGCCTAATGGAAGCAAGGCTATAAGGTCTTATTACATCGTATATGGTATATATAGAGAGCTTATTGGTACGTTTCTTTTTCTATATTTTTGGGGAGTTGTGACTTCGGCACTGTCTATTTAGTGACTTTGCCGATAAGGTTTATTTCATTTCGCMGTGACACAAATTGTCTAAGTTTGAGCCTTTATTTCAAATGCAGCTATGTTAGTGAATAATAGAAATATTCGGAGTCTTGTCCATCCGAAATTATAACACTTTCATATTTTTCTGAAAATTTATGGGTTCCATCACAACAGAGCTGCGCCAGCTCACCGACAAGAAAGACTGAAGCCATCTTTTAATACCCTATGTTGATGTGAATCGTCTGCATCGACCGGAACAAATAGGAGTTAGAAAGGACAAGGTCTGGGCTATAAAGCGGGTGAACGTTTTCAAAACCTTGCACGCTATATGGGAAGTAGGCATGGTTCTTATCCATTTTCGTTCTTTTTCAGACGGACAGACAGACAGACAGTCAACGGGATACCAGTTTTTCTCGTCATCCGGATCATTTATATATATACMGTCAAACCTGGATAAATGAGAACTGGATTAGTGAGAAAACTCTATAAGTCAGAGTAATAGCTAGGACCTGTCGTTTTAAGCTTCCAAAACCTTTATTAKTGAGAAACAAAAACCTTTGTAAGAGAGAGTCGTTTTTGCCTCATATACCTCCGTAAGTGAGACTGCATTCTTAACTTTTGTGAAACTTCCGACCATTTTTTTTTTAATTTTTAGTTCCGCGAAACAGAATAGGCACATATATGCATATTTACTACATGCATACTTTCTGTGACTTGTTATTGCTGCGTACCTCTATAAGAGAGGAACACTACACATGTACGTGCATTAGCGAAAAACTCGGGTTAGTGAGAAACCTCTTTAAGCGGGAATAAGATTGTGCTCCCTTGAACTCTCGTTTATACAGGTTTGACTGTATATATGTATAAAACCTTACATCTATCTCGATTAGTTTTAGGTATTACGTACGACCGTTAGGTGAACAGAACTATAATACCCTGTAGATACAGGTTGCAAGAGTATAAAAATTATTGTTGTTTGGAAGTCAACGGTAGCTTTCCAACGCATATTTGGAAAATTGAAACAATGGAATAATAATCAAGTTATTCTATCTCTTGGTAAACCGCTCGAATATAGACTCAAGATATTAGATGGGTTTCCTCGAGATATAAAACGGTCGTAATTTTTTCATATTAATCAATAAATATTTATTTAAACATTTTGTTCCTCCAAATACACATACTTTACAAAGGCTTTGTGAAATTTTCAAACTYTGCCATTACAAAGTCATTTTCGGTAGTCTCTCGGACAATAGGTCGGCTGCGCGTTGACAGCAGAGCTTCTTAGAGGATGAGAAAAAGTATAAAACAAATRAGGAACGGCTAAGTTCGGCTGGAATCGAACACATTATACTCTTGGAACTTGCAAGGATCAAAACCGAGGAAATTCCTTCAGCTTTTGGCAAACCTTCAAATTAAAAAATGTTGCGAARGAATTCAAAATTCATTATTCCAGTCAAATAGTTATAAAACTTATATCGGTAAATATGTAAGGTATCTTAGAAAAATTGRCTGAACGCATTGGAGTTAGTCTAGACCTGGTTTAAACAGATGCTCTCTGKGTTTCATTAAGGTACCTYWTATASCGTCATCAATACTTGTATATAAGGCAACCGAATATTTCAAAACCCTGCTGTTAAACRCATTTTTTACATAAGGTCATATTAATATCAGAAAATAATTTTATCCTAATTTCAAATATATATATCGCACACAGAATCAGAACTCATGTTCAAATATTGAGTTATCGTGCCTCTCTACGCTAGCTTTTTCCACACTCTGGAGACTTCTATCTTTACACAGCTTTGTTCAACTTAAGAAAGCCACATAATTCAAAATTAAATTTTCTTTAACTGTTGCCATTTTAAAAATTAATGAACACATTCCTTTGACAAACATACCAAAAACAGTAAGGGTTGTCATCCGCTTCTTGCAGGGGTCACATCCCAGTTGGCAAATTTAATTTAATTGATTGAGTCGCCTCGACTACAAATACACACACACACTCGACTGCCGTTATAGGCTTGCTTAGTGCGGAATAAAAAAAAAAAAAATTAAAAGTAACAACGAAAACATTTCTGAGCATTTTAAATGTACTTGAGAAAATTAAATGAGAACTAAAACATTTTAAATGAGCGGCAAGTGCGCGAACAAGCACAAACTTAAGAGCCTTGAGCGCTTATTTATTGACTCGGAGGCAAGAGTGGGTTGAAAGTGAAAGGCAATTGCTTATACGAAGAGTTAAGAAGGGTCGTAGGTGACGGCCTAAGCGTACATTTAAAAGGGTTGAATTATTATTTAAATAACAAGCGCTTTGTGGCGACCGACCAACAACTGTTTTTATTGTTGTGCAACATATGTATTCTTCTCCTTCCGCGCCAAGTATGAAGCACCGCAATATATTTTCGGCACTTAGTTTGCTTAAATGAGTTTAAGTAGCATACTTATGGGCGCGCGACAAAACTCTTGTAAACACAGCCACGTGATATCTCAGGGGTGTATTTTATTTCAAAGCGGTAAATTTGTCTTATTATTTTGTTGAATTTTTGACGGTGGAAGTATATTTTTGCATTTATTTTTAATATRCTGGATAAATTTAGGCGTTTAAATTTCTAGGGGGCTTTCTCCTCTTAACTGGTGCGAAGTTAATAATTAAATTTGAGCTTTAATAATTGTGAGCTAACAGTTCTTTACTCGAACTTTTTTTTTATTTACTGTTTGCTAAGCCAACACAGGAAGGGAGATACTTGGAAAGAACTAAATTATTTTCTTTTTGGCAGTATGGAGATATAAATTTGATAATTTTAATTTTATAAATGTTACATGGGTGAAGTTTTTTTTTGTTAGATTTTTGTCATTTTGAAGTCCCTAACAAACAACATGTCATTGGAATTAGAATAAACAGCGGAAATAAACTTATATGGATGTTACATGACAGCTGTCACATCAGGCTTAAGAAGTGAAATTGCGGAGTTACATATGTCAGATATCAACTGTGAAATGAAATGCCATATGGCAGCTGTCAGAGGGACGCCAGATAGACTTCAGATATCATCAAGTAACGACAGATCAACGGCTAATTGTAGTTGTTATCTGCATACTATATTCTTTATATGTAAAMATTACATGTCACGTTGTTTGTTCGCGATGAACTCTTAAACTACCGAACCGATTTTAACAAATTARGCACACTGTGACCAGTTCGAACCAACTTAGAAGATAGGATAGTAAAAACCATATACATTGGCCGGTCCCACAATTAGTTGGTTATTATTCTATTAACTGGACAGRAATACTGGTAACGAGACATTGACAAAGCAGACTTAAAACGTTATTTTRTCCAATGAAATTTATTTGTGTGAACATATTCAAAATATTTCTCGTAAACAAGAATTTCACTATATTGAATAGTTTATTATATGAATAATAATATAAAATGTTTACCATAGCAATGCGTGCTCGGATCCATTTTCTTCCGCCGCGACTGAAGCGGGGGCGCACTGACTGGATTCAGTAGAGGGCGTTCCCAGCTAACGAACGCGCGGCTGGTTAGTTGTCTCCGAGCACCTGGAGAATTAGGACAAACATTTTCGTGCGACGTGTTTCTGTGCGTGGTGCAAGCCGAAAATGCAGSTTTCGTTAGAGTTGAGGTAAGCGATTAAATTATGTGTGAAACTTGATGAATCTGTGACAGAGACGTTTGATATGATCAAGCAGGCTAACCCTGATGTTGCTTTGGAAAGAAGTGGTATGTTTCGGTGGCTTCAGGACTGTTTTGAGGGCCGGGAAGAGGTTGCTGATGAAGACCGTGCTGGGAGACCTGCGACTTTGGAAAACATCGACAATGTGATTAATGTGCACAAGGTTTTGAACTCGGCCAGAAGGAGTCTATTTTGAAAGTTTTTAAGGAATTGTAACGTATGGTTTCGGACAAACCATGTATATAGTATATACCAGCTTAGCTATCATAAAGATGACATATAAAATCTGTCAAATGGAAGTAAGGATTTGACTATCAAATAAAATATCTTTGTTGGAGATTTTACATAAATAACGGAGAGCGCCTAACATGAAAAGAAGATTTGATAAAACGAGAAGCAGATAGTGATTCCAACAGACCCCTAACTATTTTTCTGCTTATCTTTTTTGACCTTGGTGTGGTGTGTGGTGGCTAGATAATCGACT
Source organism: Bactrocera latifrons (assembly GCF_001853355.1). Taxonomy (NCBI): domain Eukaryota; kingdom Metazoa; phylum Arthropoda; class Insecta; order Diptera; family Tephritidae; genus Bactrocera; species Bactrocera latifrons. Next base: position 1,028,200 of record NW_017534520.1, on the reverse strand, counting down.
TGCCAGCGGTTCCGTAATGTGTAGTCTGATGAAGTAGTAGTTTGATGCTATTTTTTAGGGAGGCAGACACTTTTGACTCACTTTAAGTGCACAGTTAGCGGGCAGTGCCGCTCTGGTGTCGTGTGAATGTTTACCTCTCTGAAGGAGGCTGCACTTCGTAGCAGTATGTCCACCATCACAACATTATCCACCACAGACTGAAACGCTACAATGGTTCTACATGGCCTCTTCACCAGCAGCTTCTCCCCCTCGTAGGTATGTAAACATAGTGGCCATGAGTGGCATTTGCAACAAAAATTCAGGTTTTCAAGAATGTATATTCATTTTAGAAACATTATTATAAAAGCTGTCAGCAGTTAAGGGCTTGTAGGAACATCCCTTTGTCGGAAATTTTTGAAAACTCGTTACACGGAACAACAGGATGTGCACCAGGTATCCACAAATAATTATAATTATATTTCATTATAATGAGCAGAGTACTCAGAAAGCTTTTTTAGTAGCAACGATCATCTTTTAGAAGTCGTCCCTTAAAGTAGAAAGTCTCTGAAAGCGACATGTTTCAGAGGCTGACATCACTGAAAAGAGCTGTCTATATTGAGAATATGTTTACTGTTGATGGAAAAGCGTAAGGACAGGTTTAACATTTGTCTCAAATAACATATTGGGGTATTCTGCAGAATTTGCGGTTAGGTTAGGGTTCCACATGTCTGTGCAAGAGAATGTCTCAAAACTCCACGACTATCTAATTTTGTTATATAAGTAGCAGAACAAAAATAGTAAATATTGTACAATATTAATGAATAGTGCCCTACAAAGCCTTTTCACGYTTCCGTTTCTATCATTAAATATTTACCGCGAGGTATGTGTTCTGCAGAGTAGGAAAAACTTCAATAATAGCTTTTAAAGTGAAAGGAAACCATGGCATGACTGCCCCATCCGCATTCAATATATCTCGCCACATGTGCGGAAGATTTCTTCAGCTAATTTTGCKGCTGTTTCAATGAGCCTTCTGCAAGTAACAAGAGCCAGTTTTTGTACCACAYACACACAACTTTAGTATTTTGCGTCAGTGTCTGAGGCAATTTGTTCAAAGTTTTCCATGCTTTGTTATTAAAATTGGTACAAACCATACTTGTTAACAACATGAGCAGCAAGTTACAACAACACAACAAGCGAGGACGAAAATCGAACGAAATTTTGAGTGGCGAAAGTAAGAGCGACATTGAGGCGTATGAAATGTATGTGTAATGATTTCTTCACCACGTCTTAAGACACATTTTTGTTGTCAACATTCTCTCCCATCTTCTTTTTCACATACCTTTGTAAGTACTAAACACGTTTGCCTTAGCGGTTTGCTGTTATTGAAAGAAGCCACAAAACTTTAAAATTTTACAAGTGAATTATTAAATTTAACGATTATTACCACTGCTGCTATAGGGTATTGGTTGCTGTTGTATCTTCAGTGCTGAAGGTAGAAAGAAAGTATAATGAGTTTTTTAGTGTAATTGTGAAAAGAATCGGTTCTAAGCAGCGAAACTCAATGTTAACTTTCACCTTGAAAAATACCTAGCACTGACTCATATTAAGAAGTCAATACACGAGAGCCATTCTCTTCAATTGACTTACCTAGTCATACCTATAAGAGAATCACCTTACAACCTTGGTGATTCTAGCTTTTACATATTGTTCGCAAGGCCCATTGAATGTTGATATGATCCATTTTCAAATTTATTGAGAATATTTATTATCATTCGAAAGAGCATTCTTTAGCATTTTTATTTTTAAGATTATTTATTTGAAATGTTGGCCGTGGCTACGTCTCAGATGGTTAATCCGTTGAGTCCAATTTTCGATGACTCTTTCGAACATTTTGTCTGATAACTGGCGAATGACACTCGTGATGTTTTGCTAGAACGCTCGAAGCRGGATAGACACATAAAGCGAAGCGATGTCGATTTCGAAGGTCGAGCGGCTTCAGTTTTTCACAAGCTGTATTTTTTACCCCGAATGAGCTCTCGACGGACTTTCGATTTCTTTATTTTCTTGAACCCGAAACTCGGGTGGATTTATTTGGGAGGTGTTTCTATGAGATGTTGAGACCYAGTACAGAACTTCGCAACTGTAAAGTTTTATATGCATTTATGTATAAAGCTAGTCGCTTGTTTCACCCACTCGAAGCTGTACTACAAGTGAACAGAAGCTGCCCTTATATTTCAGCGATCCCTTAATACGAATATRTCGGCGTGGCTTCGTTGAAGCTTTCTCTCTTTTAGCCGTGACGACAGGCTCACCACCGGTTGGTTATCGCATCTTAAATAAGGGTTACTCACGTATCCAGGTTGCGCGACAGCCGTCCGACTGTAACTGCTTACGTAGCAGTATGACAGTAGCCCATTTCACCTTAGATTAAATTAGAAACCGAAACCTATGGGTCTGTTAGTGAACGAGGACAAGACGAAATAGCTTCTGTCATCAAACAAACAGTCGTAGGACGCGGGACTAGGCACCCACGTCACTGTTGATAGTCATAACTTCGTAGTCGTAGATAATTTCGTCTATCTTGGAACCAGCATTAACAGCAATAACAATGACAGCTTCAAAATCCAACGCAGAATAACTCTTGCCAACAAGTGGTACTTTGGACTAAGTAGGCAATTGAGAAGTAATTGTCTCTCTCGACGAGCAAAAGTCAAACTCAATAAGTCACTCATTATTCCCGTTCTGTTAGAACTGTATAGTGCGAAGGCATGACCAATGACATCATCTGATGAGTCAGACTTTRKAGTGTTTGAGAGAAAGATTCTGAGTAAGATTAATGGTTCTTTATGTATTGGCAACAGTGAATACCKCAGTCGATGGYACAATGAACTGTACGAGATTTACGGCGACTTTGAATAGTTCAGCGATTCAAGAGATAGCGGCTGAAATCGTGAAAAACGTTGGCCTGAGGATTTTCCGGTATTCGTAATTTTKTTACCAAAAGACCATTAAATCAATTTTGTTTTCTTCCGTAATGAGTAAATTCGTCTTCTGATGACTTCCAGGTTATTTAAATACTCATAGGTCTTTTTACTACTACGACCATAACTGCGAAACTTGAYTCTAATTCTCTTCGAAAGTTTTGCTAAGTTGGGCCTGCATCTCAATAAAATCCATTGAAAATATGATCAGTGAGGTTATAAGGTTAATCCTATTAAAAAATATTTTATGGCAGAAACAATTCACGATACYGACATTACCTGACGACTGGCTTTCTTAGAAAACACTTTCGCGGTGATTTCATTGCAGATTCAGTTTATTMAAGTTTTAAAAGAACCAAATAAAATGATCAATCTTCTGGTCAAAGTCAATTACACATTTAACAAAGGTTCCTGTATTTTGCTGATCTAAACAGTTTCTACTAAAAAATATTTAATAAATTTGCGCCCTCCATAAATCGACTGACGAAGGCRAAAAGTGCAATAGGAATTATTAAAATACGACTTCACGACTGATGGGCGCCTTAAATTTCAATGTTGCTGCCGACGACGTCGCTGCTGCCGCCACCATATGTCAAATAAATGTCAAAAATTGAGTAACAAAATGTTGCATTATGCTGCGGCAAACGATGCGGCAGTGTGTGCGCCAACAAGTGGCAGATCACTGACGAATTGCCACTGATGCCATTGCAAAGGAAGCAAAAACAATAACAAAGGGAAAAATTGCATTTCATTTCGATGCTGCTGTTGGTGTTGCTGTGCATATTACCAGTTGTCGYTTTTAATGAATTTCCCTGCCATTCGAGTGTGAAATGTGTGGCAACATTTCATATGCGCCAGACTACGCGACGCCCTTTGCTGCGCGCTGCCGAGCGAGGCATGACTTTAAAGACAKCATTTAAATTTATTTTTTTCGATTTCGGTCCGCCCGGAGTGCCAATGCGATTGAGCCTCGACGCCTGCGCMCAAATGCAAGTAAGGCACAGCTCCTCAAATACAACAGCAACAAASAAATTAAGACTGCTGGCAACACTTCGTCGCGGTGCTGATTGTGGGGGGAGAGGCCGCAAGGGGGACGCTGCACAAAGTAAGGCGAGTCAAATGAACGCGGAAAAATGGTGGTACTTGTTTTATTGCAACGTTGTTCATCCATTTGACTTAATGGCGGTGCTAAAATGGTTTAATACTCAAAATTACCAAAAGCAAAAAACGCGAAAGCGCCCATAAATGAAATCATAAAAAATACCGGGGAGCAAGACATGCAGCGACAATCATAAAACAGATAATCGCAGGTCGAGTTGGGGCGTTGGGGCATTGGGCCACAAAGAATAAATATTAAAGAGGAGGAGGTGAAGAAATAAAAAATTGGAAATAAAATTCAACTTGCCAAAGTGTAAAACTCATAAACGCGCGAAATTGCATTTAATTGCTGGACAACAGTTGGCGCGGCGTCGGGTGAGGCGAGCGCGTTGCGGTGGCGGCATCCAACGGCTTACGTGCGATGAGCGAGTTTTCATGTTAAATCGGCTGAAAATTTTAATTTATTTCACTTATGCGCATTTTAAATGCTGAGCATTTCTTTTTATTAATAATGCCGGTCTCTCACATGTGTGTCCATAAAATTCTGTGAGGAAGCGCAATCAAATTATTTATTTGCATGCTGAAGCACATTAATCTCTACACTCATAAAGTGAGCAAAGCTATAATTCCATAAAGTTCAAAATTGTTGTACTATAAATAGTGTTAATGTTAATCTAATTTTGTCTAGGATTTATTTCGAAGCTTGGCACACGTGTTCCTCATGCTTTAAAATTTGCTTCGTCACATTAACGACTAAGATTTGTTCTTCAAGTGTCAAAGAAGTGAACCATTTTTGAAGCGCATTGTGGCTGGCGACGAAAAGAGGGTTGTCATAAGAATTTATAGCGCAAGAGATTATGTTCTAAAAAGTATGAACTAGCAAAACTACGGAAATTAGTCACCAAACAGGTTAATGTTGTCTGTTTGCTGGGCTTTAAAATTGTTGGTTTCTTTAAGCCTTTGTCCGACAATACCACGATTAACACATCATACAAGTTTAATTTGCTACGATACCCACCATATCATCCGTACTTGAAGCCTTTGGATTATAACTTGTTTCGATACCTACAAAAAAAGATGTGAAAACCTTCATTTCAAATTAGGACGTCCAAAAAAACTTGGATCAGTTCTTTTCGGCAAGAATCGCAATGGATCGAAGTTTTATTCAATAAAAATATCGTGTTTAAATTTCACTGAAAATAAAAACGAATTTATTTAGTGAAGGATCCACTATATACTAAACCATAAAAAACTTGTATTCGGTTGATACGCGCAATTACCGAATAATGGGTGATCCAGAGACTTCAAGTTTAATGGGGAATCTTTATTATCATTCGAGAGTATATTATTTGGCATTTATTTTTTGAAGATTACCTCTTTCCAATGTTGGCCGCGCCTACGACCCTGATGGTCCCTCTATTGCGTAAAATTGTGACACCGCCTTGATAAAACCAAATGTCGCCAAGATCCCAAGCTTCAATTCCAGGCATCAATGGGTTATGATAGCTACATTCCCACCGGTGTTGCGAAAGGCATCTGCCCAGAGTGTAATGTAAAAGATCCAGAAGTATCCTAAGTGTACTCTGCCTCATTGGCACTCACGCGGTGAGATTAAATATTTTGGCAGACGCAACTTGTAAACGTTGTAAAGTTATTGAAAAAGTAAAGATAGAGTATTTCCCAAGATCCTTAATAATTGTGATTTTATAAAATCTTGAGTGATATTCGATATTAAACCTTCCATGCTTGACTCTTCTCGCATGCATTAAAATTCATATTAATTTCGGTTCTTCTTCAAATCGACTCTCTTAGAGATGTGGTGCTTAGATGACGAAGAATATGAGATCAATGAAACTATGTACTCAACAAATCGGAAAGAAAAATTTCCGATTGGTGTGCCAAGAAAACCTTTATCATTTAAGTAAATGTTGATGGTTTGACCTCTGCACCTCTTGATTGCAACACAAAAACTCTTATGCGTAAGAAAATTTTTGCTATTATTTTCGATATTAGGCGCATTATTATCCGAGCACCTTTTCTGTTTCGCTGCTTGTTTATTCAAAAATATGTATATGCCTTTTTCTTCGTCTATCTGTACCAATGGTGTATAGGTATACATTGGTTGAACATCATATTTAATACTTAATATTAAAAACAAAAATAATTTTAAAAATAATTCTTCAAAAGTCATTATATAAAACTTTTTAGCTACAAAAGTTCAATTTAACTAACAAAACGACAACCAACTTGCCATAATCCCATTTCTTACACCTGCCTATGCCGTTTTCATGACGTATACTCAAATTTTATTCCTAGTGCGCCTTGACCTCAACCCAGTTATCTTAAAAAAATTGTAAGTAAACTTGAAGTGTAATATTTTATATAAAGTCAACAACGCGGCACAGCGAGTCGCTGAGTCATCGGCGTTGCACCGTAAATGTGAAATTCATTTATTATGCAGTCAAAGGGTATCCGTTTCCGGTCATATAGGACGCATACGCGATATTAACAAAAATTTGCTGTCGTCACCAGCGTTTCACCGTTGATTTGCCACAATTTCTCGGTGGACACACTTCCACGCATACCCAAACACACATAGAAGACACCTGCATATGCATGTCATTAAGGCGCTTAAGTTTCAAGCCTTGCGCGGTAGGCGCCTTCAAGTTGTGGCTTGCCCGCTAGAAGGGTGGAACAAATTGTATTTGTCGTTGATTAATCACCGGAAAAGCAACGCCAAAGGACACACAAAATAGTTGATGGGAATAAAATGTTGGCGCTGACATTAGCGGCACTGCCGTGCAACGCAGGTGAGCAGAAATCGCTCCTCTATACCTGTTTGTGAGTGTTTTTTATTCATATTTACGGCAGCATTAGTTGCATATAAATTAAGTGGGTTATAGCGGGTTGGTAGAAAAGAAAATGATAACGCCGTGTGCTTGGGGAAATCAATAGGAGTTTGTTAGAGAAAGTGTAGTATAACTGATGATTATATATGTTTTAATTATAATATTCAACTTACATAGGTTGCCGGGTACACATATTTAGGGATTAGAAATATTGAACATCAAAAGTCGCTTTATAAGTATCGCCTTAAAAACATTTTATAATGATATATGCCATTTACAGTTTTGCATGTGTTCGAACCAATGATTGAAGCTGTTTTGACACTCTGATTGAGTTATCTTCAAAACTTCTGAACGCAGGAACCGTCTCATTAGCTGTCGAAGCGTTGACCTCTTAGTTTATCTTTTACATAAGAGAAAAACACAATAAAAAACATTAACTTCGCCTACAATGAAGCTAATATACCATTCACAGGTGCATTTCTCTTAGTAACTATGTTAAGTTTATATGGCAGCTATATACTATAGTAAGCCGATATGAACAATTTTTTTCAGAGATTACATTGTTACCCCAGAAAATAACCTGTGCCAACTTCTGTGAAGATACATTGTCAAATGCGAAAACTTTTCATACAAGAACTTGATTCCGATCGTTCAGTTTGTACGGCAGCTATATGTTATAATTGTCCGATATCGGTTGTTCCGACGAATGAGCAGCTTCTTGAAGGGAAAAGAGCATTTGCAAAATTTCAAAACAATATCTTATACACTGAGGGGCTAGTTCGTATATATGTATACAGACAGACGGACAGACAGACAGACAGACAGACATGACTAAATCGACTCAGCTCAACATACTGATCATTTACATATATGCTTTCTAGGGTATCCTTCTGTTCAGGGTATAATAATTCATTCGTCATGCCCAGTTGTTTCAAAAAACACATTTGCTTAGAATTGATTCGTGCGAGAACAACATTCGAAACACCCATGCAGTCGAGTGCTCTTTACTTTTTACTTTGAGGCGCAAACGCGTAAATCCACGATTCATAATCTGTCACGATGTCATAGGCGTTAAACACTTTTCTCGACTAATCGACACGAGCCTGTTTTTGAGCGATCGACAAATTGTACGGGCTCCTTCTGAGTATGAATACCATCAAAAATGTCAAATTTTACGACATAGTAATTTGCAGCAAGATTGCAGCACTAGGGTTGTCGAATGCCGAAATACAAAAGACAACCTTTCTTAGCCTTCCGTTTAAAGTACCTTTTCATAGTTCATTATATGCGGCATAGAAAATTGGGCTTTCAAAAAAAAAAAAAAAAAAAAAAAAAAAAAAAAAAAAAAAAAAAAAAAAAAAAAAAAAAAAAAAAAAAAAAAAAAACAGAAGCTAAAATGCAAGTTAATGCAACCCAAACCCACTAAAATAAACAGCTATTGCATTCGTCTCTAGTAGACACATATGTGATGTAAGTCGACACCACATTCATAATAGAATATAACATAAGCAAAGTATATTAAGATCAACAATATTTGCAAAGTCATCATCAATTGGAATACTAGAACTTGATCACGCAACAAGAAATGCCACAGCCATCCTCTTTGCATGATCACCATTAAAAATCTATAACAACTAAAATTATGAGACAAATAAGTCAGTTATAAGATATAAGCGTGAGTTATAAGTTATAAGTTATAAGCACGGTACTTTTTAAAAATTTAAATAAAGTAAATAAAAAATTAATTTGCATATATGGTCATTCGACGTTATAGTCAAAGTTTTTTTGTAAAGATAATAATTTGTCATTATGTTTTAAAAATGATTTGGTGTAAGTGACAGCCAGAGAACCACGACGCGTTAAGATGCGCTTACCATATCATTTAGATACCTGTTGTCATTTAGAGCCTTGTTGTTGAAACCGAAGGTCATCCTGAGAAACATCTGTCAATTCAATTATGAAAAAGTCATTAATCATGGCTCTATAGAGTCTCCATTGACCTTACGGATTACGGCCAGCTACATTTTTGGAGAAATATGAACTAATGGTTCCCTTGCGCATGTACCACACCAAACAGTTCAATATGTAACGGCGCCTCAGCAATGACTTGTGAATTAGCATGATTCCAAATACAACAATAACCGAGAACTTTGTTTTGTAATGTGCTCTAAGTCTCTCGTAAAACTGTTTAGACGGCTGTTGTTCATTTCAGCGAAGTCTCCTGGTTCGCCGAAGATAAGACTATTAGAATTTTCAATCTCACTCCTGCCGGCTGGTTTCCACTTCACCATCCTTCCGTAACGCCTTGATAATTTGCATCCGACAAGATCTTAGCCTAACCGCAGCAATACTCAGTGGGCAATGAATAGCAATAATAATAATAGATGGAAATCCTAAGGTCGGAAAGATGAACTTTGGTAAGGACAGGTGGTTCAGTAGATCTCCCTACCCAAAATGATATTGTAATCCATTCGTCAAGTGCTATCACGCAAGACACAAATAGATATTCCACTCAATCCCAATTCGATATGAGCAAATATGCCCTCTCTGGATGCCTTATCGGCTTTACCAGTGACCAGTTACCAGCGATTCCGCTTTGACCAGACACTCAAACGAGTCTGATAATGAAGTAGTTTTATGCTAGTTACAGAGAAAACAGTCTTTTACTTGCATTGAGCGCATAAGTAGGGAGCCCAGCGATAGTATTGCTGCACTGATGTCGGAGTGAATATCCACTCCTTTGAAAGAAGCTGCACTTCGTAGCAGTACATCTACCATCATCTATAGTTAAAGGCGAATCAAGGCGAGACCCTGTCTGTTTGGCGTTAGTAAGGAAAATGTCTAGCAGGTTCTAAGTGAGCTATTTGTCTGATGATATTATAATAAATATTCTGTGACTTTAACTCTCTATTGATATTGCTTCCTTCACTAAACTTTCTCTTCCCACCAAATATTACGAGTTTTTGTTTTATCAAAAGTTAATTAAAATCCGTTGATTCATTATAATCATTATCATCAGAAAAGCACAAAGTTTTGCTAAAGTAAAGCAAGTTCCGCCACTTTGGTAATGATAAATTAGAAAAAATGATGGCAAAAGAAAAAAAATAAATAAATAAATAAAATTGTGCGAGCTCATTAATAATATCTTAGAGATCTGTAGGATAAATTATAAAAGTCTTTGGAAAGCTTCAGTAACACGGACTTATGGCCCGCAGACAGACAGCTGAAGAGCCATTTTGCAATTAAATATGACTGGACATGTGCCAAAAATCGAAATAAATGGAACCGACTGCAAATGGACAACCTTGAGCAGCGAAGCTGCACTGCGCGAAAAACCAAGAACTACAATCATACTCACACACACATATATACGTAAATATATATATGTTGGTTTGCTTGACAATCCGGACAGCAAACATCGCCTTGAACGTGCTCACACACATACAACATACGCACCTACCGGCGCAATCATGCTCTACTGTTCGTACAGCAAATCAAACTAATTCCTTAACATGTCACGAATCATATTGGAACATGGCCACCAAATGTTCGAATGATAATTCAAAATAACACACACGCGAACAAATAGCTATATACACATATACATAAATAGCGGTATGTACTTACTATTATTTAAGTGCGCATATACATATTTATAAGTATATGTGTGCCCAAAGTATGCGAAAATAGATCTCCTGGTAGGAAATATTTCCTTATTGACATAAGAAAATTATTGTCAATATTTCCTATGAAATTAATTTTACAAAAATTCTTAAATTAATATCATTTTAATACTAGCGCTTTCAATAATATGCAGGCAAAAGTCATACTGAGCGCCTTTAAAGAATTGGCCATCTCTGACATTTTCGAGAAATTGGTTGAAACAACGCAAAGACAAGACAATAGTTTCAACCCTGAGCGCTTTAAGGATGTGCAGATCTGTGCTAAAAGGCATCATAAGGTCTCCATTTCTCTGGACTTTAACAAATCAAATATTGTTAGATCTAGAAAAGGGAGGATGGAGTCATGTGTAGAAGTTCACGCAAGTGAGGAAAGTTCTCTGATCGCCATTCGCTTGGGAGAGGCCAGAAACGATTCTTTTAAACATGACTCAAGCAGCACACGACTTCCGGTCCCTGACCAAGTATCCTCTGGATAGCCTAACAACATCCGTTTGAAGGCGAGCTAAAGTGAGATGGCGAAATATCCCCTACATAGGGTTGTGCGCTGGGTTTGGGACCCGCCACGTAAAAATACACACTCAATGAAAAAGTAGCCACAGCCTCGGATGAGAGACCCCACTTTTGATGACGACCATGGCAAACGATATAAGGACTACGGATTGAGGGCATGCACCTGGAATGTCCGGTCCCTTAATTGGGAAGGTGCCGCTGCCCAGCTGGTTGATGTCCTCGTAAAAATAGAGGCTGACATCACCGCCGTCCAAGAAATGCGATGGACGGGACAAGGACAGAGACGAGTAGGTCCTTCTGGCATTTACTACAGTGGCCATATAAAGGAGCGCAAGTTTGGTGTGGGATTCGTGGTGGGAGAGAGACTCCGTCGCCGAGTACTATCATTCACTCCGGTGAATGAACGTCTAGCCACAATCCGCATCAAAGCGAGGTTCTTCAACATATCGCTGATTTGCGCCCACTCCCCGGCCAAAGAGAAGGACGATGTGACCAAAGATGCCTTTTATGAGTGCCCGCCACGATGTCAAAATCGTGCTTGGCGACTTTAACGCCATCGTGGACAAAGAAGGCTTTGGCATAACGGTCGGTAAATTCAGCCTCCACGACGAAACATCTCCAAATGGGTTGAGGCTGATCGACTTCGCCGGGGCCCGAAATATGGTTATCTGTAGTACCACATTCCAGCATAAGTGAACTGTGGGACGGCATTTCAAACTCCTTACGTACAGCTGCAACCGAAACCATTGGTTTACAGAAAGTGCAAAAGAACAGCTGGTACGACGAGGAGTGCCGTGTCGCAGCAGAGAGAAAACAGGCTGCCTACCTCGCAACGTTACGACCACAACACGTACGGGATGGGGTAGATACCGAGAGTTGAAAAGTGAAGCGAGACGAATTAGCAGACAGAAAAAGAAAGAGGCCGAAATGCGTGAGTACGAAGAGCTTGATAAGCTGGCCAGCAGGGGTAATGCTCGAAAATTCTACGAAAAAATGCGGCGGCTTACAGAAGGTTTCAAGACCGGAGCATGCTCTTGTAGAACCCCCAAAGTGATCTAGTCATGCTTAAATTATGTAGGGAACACTTCTCCAGCCTGCTGAATGGCAGTGAACGCAAAACGCCAGGAGAAGGCGAACCCGATTCCCCAATCGATGACGATGGAGCAGACGTTTCATTGTCCGATCAGAAAGGGGTTCGAATAGCAATTACCCGCCTGAATAACTACAAGGCCGCGGCGGCCGATGGACCCTACAATCTGCGCCAACTATCTTGGGATAAGTCTCCTCAACATTGCATATAAGGTTCTATCGGGCGTATTGTGTGAAAGATTAAAGCCCACCGTCAACAAACTGATTGGACCTTATCAGTGTGGCTTCAGACCTGGAAAGTCAACAACCACCAGATATTCACCATGCGCCAAATCTTGGAAAAGACCAGTGAAAGAGAATCGACACTTACCACCTCTTCGTCGATTTCAAAGCTGCTTTCGGCAGCACGAAAATGAGCTGCCTTTATGCCGCGATGTCTGAATTTGGTATCCCTGCAAAACTTATACGGCTGTGTAAGCTGACGTTGAGCAGCACCAAAGCTCCGTCAGAATCGGGAAGGACCTCTCCGAGCCATTTGATACCAAACGAGGTTTCAGACAAGGCGATTCCTTATCGTGCGACTTTTTCAACCTGCTTCTGGAAAAAATAGTTCGAGCTGCAGAAATAAATAGAGAATGTACCATCTTCTATAAGAGTGAATAGCTGCTGGTGTATGTCGATGGTTTTGATATCATCGGCCTCAACACCCGCGCCGTTAGTTTTGCTTTCTCCAGACTGGACAAGGAAGCAACACAAATGGGTCTAGCAGTGA
>NW_017534520.1:980264-1014854 GCF_001853355.1 Bactrocera latifrons | reverse complement strand
CGCTGGCCAGGTCCTGTTGTCCGGATGGACGAAAACACTACAGCTCTGAAAGTATTCGACACATTACCCACCGGGGAAGCAGAGGAAGAGGAAGACCTCCACTCCGTTGGAAGGACCAAGTGGAGAAGGACCTGTCTTCACTTGGAATATCTAATTGGCCCCACGTAGCGAAAAGAAGAAACGACTGGCGCGCGGTTGTTAACGCGGCTATAATCGCGTAAGCGGTGACTACGCCAATTAAGAAGAAGATCTAGAGAAGAAGGGTATACATGTTGTAGCCAAAGGCGATAATGTGGGTAACCTTATGTAAACAATATTAAACGAAATAAATCGACAGGAATAAACAGAATAGATTGCTCCCTAGGAAACCCAGAATTCCAGAAGCTTCGTCGCCATTATTTAATGATAATACGCTAATTGGAGATTTGGAGATAAGACAAGCTACTTGAGACTTATTTTAGACAGACTGATGACATTCGTTATTTTGGTATGGTGGTTAATAATGGTACTGAAAAATGCGGTAAGGAAAGCATACAAAAAGCAGCGATTATTTGCATTAGTGGAGCTCTTAGGAGAACGTCTAGTCAGGCCCGAAATGCGAATTTGTTTATGCGCATAAGCTTGTTCTGTGAGCAACAGGTAACGAAGTCTGCTCTTAGACAGTAGGTTTCTTATTAGTCACCTGTAATAAGAGTATTCTCAGATACTTCGTAAGTTCACGTTTCTTGCCAATACCACGTATTTTCCTAATTAATTGGAATTGAAATTGAATCGGTCCCCACGATTATCTTCCTTTTCAGAGAAGAGTTGGAAAGGCCAAGGGACAAACAACTATATGAATATGATGGGTTCAAATTAAATATTCAAGTCGAAGTCGGTGTATTTTCAGTTAAATTAGATTCCAAAATCAGAGAAAACTTATTATACTGATGAACTTCAACAGAAGCACTTGGAGGATCAGCGAGTAGACAATAAAATGAAGGCATTTTAGCCTTGGTAGTTTCACAATGGCTTCCTAAAGGCTCAGGTGTATCATGAGACTGACTCTTTACTTCTTCCTAGCATATATGTATTTCATAAATTAATTTAAATTTTCATTTCTTATAATAAAAATATCGATAAAGTAAGTGTTGAAGGTATTTAGTACAAGTTTCTAAAAATTTTTACAATGTTCTAAAACAAAAATTTGCTCTTTAAATTGCAGAACAAATCTTTTACCAAATTATTTAAAAAACCTTAAGTTTTTAAATTCATTTCTAAAAACAAACAAAACCAATAATTCAGGGATCTTAAACTAACAACCAAAGTTCTCGATTTCCCGCTGGGTCCTTTGGGTTATTGCCGTTTCTATTTCAAGGAATAATATCTTTGAAATAGAAATGTACCAACAAACAGCAAGAAACTACATCCATATGCGGTGATGTAAAGAAAAAATTAAATTCGAAAGCAAATAAATAAGACAAAATGATGCAGGGATATTCGAATGAAATGAAGCGAGTGCAGGCGGGAGTTGGGCCTAGGTATACTAGTATACGCGTGAATACGACGAAGGGGCAGTGAATTCATTGCGACGTTCAGTTATTTTCTACATGAGATGCATATTAAAGAGCTGCGGCCGAAACGGAAGCATTGATTATACGAGAGAGCATAAGGCAACGAGCGATCTAGAATGAGGGAGATGGGCCGACGCTATATGCTAGGAATAGTGGTTAATAGCAAGAGAGGTGCAGTGGCAAAGTTGTAGGTTATTAAGAATGATTATCGCTAAACATTGAATAAATGAGACACAAATAAAACAGGAAAAAATAACCAAAAGAAAACTTGGCATGAGAAACTGAGCTTTGAATCAACAAATGGACAGGGGCATGCACTTGGGCATAGGGCGATTGGCAAGAGGGCAGCATGTAGGCCAGAAGATAGAAAGAAAGCAGCAGCAGCTGTTGATTGAAGAGGTCAAAGTTGATGGAATGGCGCTTAGACAACAAAGATTGGGAACAAGTAGCGGGGTGACTTCTATTTCAAAGATATTATTGTGAAATAAGTTTGCGGGGTGTGAGTAACAGCTGCATCGTTTGGCGGCTTAATTTCTCACTTTGACTGTTGCTGCATTAGCAATTATGATTTTCGACGTTTGGCATTTGTACCGTTATACGAGCAAGATGTATGACTTTTGCGCTTTTGCCAAAGTTTTCGTTTTTGTTTCACAAATACTTTTATTCCTAGCAAGACCGACACTAATGAGAAAATTACGTGAAGCCAATTTTTAAGAAAAATGTCAGCCTAGAATATTTGGCAGCCATCGAAATGCATTAGTTGCTCTAAGCGGAGCGTATAAACATTAATTGTTGTAATATTTCAATGGACGTTGCGGGCAAAAATGGTATAGTGAAATATGGCGAAGTTAGGGACCTTATATGCTTAACTCAGTAGATTTTGACCCTGATATTTTAAAATTTCTATTAAGTTCCAAAAGGAAATTTAATTTTTTAATAAAAGAGTATGTTTTTGATGATATTTTTAACTAATCCATTATTTTTCTAATATATAATTTTAGTAATCTGTAACCAGCGATGATCAGGTTACGCCCAGTGGCATTAGAAAGAAAAATTCACGTGCAAAAAGTTTCGCACAGAGCTCAGGAGCCAAAAAGTGTACAAACAATAATCATGGTAGAATCGCGTTGTGTTCAAATCAGGAATTCCAGTAGGGAAGGTTTTGCTTTGTGTTTGATGGGATCAACAGGGGATCGCCTATCAGAAATAGTCAGCTTTGGCCAACAGGAGAGTTATTTTGAGATATACAACCATAATGACTCCATGACAACCATTCTGCATAAGTTTCCTATAGATGTCGGCAGAGAACCTGTTTTTCTAAATGAACTCATATTGGAACCTTTGGATATCATCACACGCTTTGACCTTATACCGGTTTTTTTGATCGTGGAATTACATGGATCATTGAAGAACCGAGTGAACCGTGCGTTCAGGACTGGTTGAGGTATGCCTAACTTGGTTATCAATGCCATCCAGTCACTTTGTTGTATAACTAGAATGGATGCCTTATCAGGTAATTGTAAAGTTGACGAGTGTGCAAGGAAAGTCACCCTATCTCCGCTATCACCTCGTGGACGTGGACTAATACTGCATAGCTGGGCTTTGCGCTATAATCGGTTTATGCAGTGTCACAAATTTGTTTGTAATCGTAAGACATCCAGTCAGAGGTTTGCTCTCAGTAAGCCCGTAGTTTTGAGGGTTTTAACAGGCCATTGTGCTTTCGGCGTTCACTCTGCAAAACAGCTCAACCCATTCTGCTCGATCCCACCGAACTTGTGGGAATAGAAATTAACCGGCTGAACAAACCTTTATTGACCAGTTGTTCCATTTTTGTGCTATAACAGAGGAATGCATATAGCAGTCTAACTGCCATCTCTGCATCAGCCATCTAACTCAACCAAACCTGTGCTAATTATGGTCAACAAAAAATTATAACTTTTGGTTCGATGAATTTGAATAACATAACATGATTAATGTTTAATTAATTTAGTTTTTTTTAAATGTTTTTATAATTTTATTCGTTTTATTTTTATTTATTTATATTTAATTTAATTCATATCGTTGTTTTTATTTCACTTTTCAGTGAAATCCCTTCACTCTCCCATTTTAAGCATTAAACACCGTTAATATGTTATTGGCACTGTGTGTGTGAGCGCGGCTCGTAAGTGTACTCTCTGCAGCCCGATTGTTTACCTACTTGACTTGAACAAATAAATTATTTTCCTTTTCGTGTGTCAACAAAGGAGAACTTGCTGGAGAAAAAGTCGCCCGGAAAGCCACTCAACCACGTGGTTTTTAGCACACATTGAAGCCAAGGATTGTGCTTGTTTTGATGACGCTATTTGCTGGTGAGTACTATGAGACCACTAAACCTCAGCGGCAGTTCAAGCACACACAGGGGCACATGTAAATATATCAATGTGGTACATATTATGAGGAGGCGTGGGGGGTGTTGGTAAACCGTTAAACGTTTCTATTAGTGCGCCTGCCTGGTCTACTTGTGCCGCTGAGTGGCAGCCACTGATTGCAATCGTGTTCCTGACAGTATTCATTTGCGTTTTCAAATGACAAACGTTTACGAACCCAGGCCGGCGCCGTTCATGACCACCCTCCCGCCAGCTCACCATAAATGTGGCGCTTGGTCTCTGATTTCATTTCTATTATTGGTTTGCTTGCGCGCCCCGCTCTCAACACATTGTCTTACTACCGACCGACCGTTTAGCTTTTTACAGCCATTCCCTTGGATGCGACGTCGCCTCTTCTAGGCAAATCGACATTCTGCGATTTCGTTTGTGCGATTGCCAACGACATTTCAATCCAGCGTTTTTATTACATTGCTGTGCTTTTTTTCTGCATCTTCTTCGTTGTCTCTTTTTACAGTCAAAGCGAGTGGATTGAAGCGTAAAAGACGCTAGCAATGAAATCAAAGTGCCACCAAAATACCCTCAACCACCAACACTAACAATGCGCTTAAATGTATGCAACAAACATTCGTGCAAAAAATCGTTGCCTACATGCAGGCGGCACTTGGTGTTTCTTCTTTATACCCACAGCTAAGGCTGGTAATTATGAATTTCTTCCTTGCTTGTTGCTTACATTAAGTTTTTATGTGTCTTGTTTGTATTTGTTTTTCCTATCTTTCCACGGAGTTCCATTTTAGAGCGACAGATAAGCGCGCATTGCGGCCTTTAAGTGCTCAGCAGGCACATGTCAAGTGCGAAATGAGTTCCTCCGTTGATTTTTTTTTTATGTTTTGCGTGAAATTGGTTGCGTTCGGATTGTGAATGGAACAATGGTAACGAGTGTAAGATATATTTAAATATATGGATTCTCACAAGCTGACATTGATAGGAAATAAACTGCATGTCATTAGTAAAATAAAATTTAAAAATGTAATTCTACGGCTCGAAAATGTTTGGTTTTGATAGTCAGAGTATTAAAAAAAAAACGTTTGTATTTTCATTTGTAAATCTAAAAGAAATATCCCTCTCTGTATATTGTGTTGGGTTGAGAACATGAATTACTTCCAAAGCTTTGTCAAAACACCTGCCATTGAGATTCTCGAGACACTGAATTGATTTCGATTGAACTAAACATAGCCTCAGTGTGTTTTGATTGAAGTAGAAAACTTACCCTAATGTGTGGTTAATTATATTAAATTCTCGATAGATCGTCTAGAAAATTCTGATGACTTTTAATTGAGTTGTGAATTGTAGCTTCTTCAGCAGTCAATGTTGAAGATTTGAGAGTTGTGGTGAGGGAAATTATCTCAATAATTTCTTCGGTTTTTTGGAAGTTTCCAAAATTATTGAAATTTTGGGCTAAGTGGGATTTACAAATTGTGGAAGATCGAGCATTGGTATAGAAGAATTTGAATAATTCAGTTTCAAAATCAACATTTTTTTAAAATTGACGTTTTTATTTTAGTGAGCTATATTTAATATTATCTCTTTGTTTCTATTTCTGTTTCTGTTTTTGTGTCTTTATATCTTTATTTATGTTTCTTTCACTTTTGTCCATTTTGCTGATATTTAGGGTTGAGGGTAATTCTTAAATATCTAAATCTTACGAATGTCTCAAAAAACTGGAACAGTCGATTTTCGCCAACTTTTTTACCAGCTAAATAATTCACCATAGGCAAATACAGGTAGAAATCAGTACCTTGCCAGGTACGGACTCCAAAGTAGGTGCATGAGAACATTGCAACCAAGCTTCTGCAACTTTCAGGTCACTCATCATCGATATGTATTTGCTAGGTGTTTTCTTGATGGAACACAATTCCTCTTTGACAAGATAAAATTGGATTGTTTTGAGATATTGTTTCCTTCGGACGGTCCAATTGTTGACAGTACAATGCAGCTCAAAGTGGATAATTTCCTGCCAATGCCATAAAGGGTATAGCAAACTCTCACTGACCCTAATCCCTGGCTTGACCATCGTCACCTCAATAATAATTAAACATGGGTTGTATCTGTCATATTCACTTATAGTTCCACTAAACTCACCGCGGAAATATACGAACTTACTAAAGATCATTTATGAATCTTTTTCCCAAAATTCGACGATAAAATTTTAATTTTATAAAAATTATGTACATTGAAGAGCTCTTTAACCAAAAGTTTCCAATTTCTGGCAGTAAAACAATTAGATCCCCCAATAGAGTTCTGAAGTGAACCTTGTACCATTTTCCTCCATTAGATACATTCACGTATTATATAATGTAATTTTAAAGAAAAATCAACGCAAGATAATGCAATCATATGAATTGATTAGCCCTTCATGTCCACAATTAATATAGTTATGGGCCATATTGACTAATACGAGTAAGAAGGCATTGCAATGTACCTCTGCAAATATAAATACTATACATATATATCTACATCTGAGAGTGTTAAACCAACCATGAGGTTCACCGCATAACAACTGATTCAATTATATGCCATAACACACGCAGCTAATTGCATTAGAAGATTTCTATACACACACGCCCTTTATACTCGTAATGTTTATAAGTATGTGTTATCGACGCAGCATTACGGCTAACACCAAGTTGACCAAACGAAGCAGATCGAAATGAAACACAGTCACAATAGAGGATGCGGGCTGAGGCAGTGATGGAAGGTATGTTTGTATGTCTAATATTCTTTTATATTAGGGTGGTTTTTAAGTGAAAGTTAAAGATTTTTTAAGTAATTTTCTTAATTACTTTTCTTAATACTATTTAAAAAAATAATTTATGTATGTCAGTACTAACATTATAAAAGGGAACGATTTGTTGGTTTGATTGTTTTAATTGACACTTTGATTGAGTTATCTCCAAAACATGCAGCAGCCGTCTCATCTAGTATAGAAAAACGTTGACCTCTTATTTTATCTTTCACATACTGTAATAAAAAGAGGTCATTCTGTTCCAAGTCCAGACTAAACGTTGGATGATTGGTCAAATTAATGGTTTGAATGCTCAAAAATACAGTTGTTTCAGGCGATATGTGAGAACTTGCATTATAGTCGTGACAAGTGGCTCATCTTCGGCGATTTTTTTTCCTGATTTTTTGGATAACAACTGGCAAACAAATTATTGTGTACCTACTTAGAATTTACTGTTATGCTCCGATATGTAGACTTGTTCCAAAAAAGCCAGTCAACAATTTGCTTGGTAGTGCTTCGTTCGCGAACAACTTCTCTCGGATTCAACTCATATTGAAACATTCATACAGCTGTCTTCTCTTTGCTTTCGGACGCATACGAATAAATCCATGTTTCATCACCTGTCATGTTGTCATAGACATGTTTCGAAGCCGGTCTAGTGTCGATCTCCCAAAAAAAAAAAAATAAAAAAAAAACGCTCGTGTCGATTGGTCGAGAGACGTGTTAGATTTCTCTCGAGGAAACGACACGAGCGTTTTTTTGAGATCGACAAATTATGTTGGTTCCAAAGTGAGTAAATATTTTTTACAATCAAATGTCTATTCAATATTAAATGTTTGTTGGTCACACTAATACCTATCGATGTCCCTATCTGACTATACATAGATCACATGACGATCTGGCAATACTAAATTTGATACATCATCAATAGTTTCCGAAAACAACTGCCGGTTTGAACGATGTAATGTTGTTCTTTGTTATTGGTATACCGGCAGTATTTCGAATTGTAGTTAGACCTCGGCTAAATAAGTCTAAAATCCGTATGTAGAAGACGACTGAATTAGAATCGAATAAAAAATTTGTCCGAAATCCGACTTTGTGTCATATATTATATTCAATAATTTGAAGTAATAATTCGCTGCAGTCGTATTCATAGTCAAATTTTATATGGCAGGTGTGGGTAGACTTTGACATTGGCTAATAGTCTTTCATATAATTTAAAGAATAAGATATAATTTAAAGAATAAGATAAATATACAAATTGCCAACTCAATGGCTTTAAATTAAAATTGATAAAATTTCGATAGAATTTAATTCTAAACGTAAAGTTAATTTCAAATTCTTCACCTAGCGGCCGATTTGGCTCCATAAGTTTAGTTACAAATTGGTAAGGAAACAATATGACATCTCTTTTCATTGCTGCCATATTGCCATTGAAGTGAGAGACGCAAATTTTGAATGAATTGCAATATTTGACTGATGTGAGCAGGTATATATTCATTTAAGGTGAATAAGGTATAAAATTACTCTTAGCCTTCGCTAGGGGTAGAGAATCTACTTAAAATGTAGAGACTTTTATATTATCAGGCTATCAATTCAAGTGGTGCAAAGTTTGACATTTAATATGACATAAATATGACATTTTCCTGGATACTTTTGGTTCTTGGTGGGCTAAAATAATCTCCAGCCAGACGTATACTGGACATTCTTAGTTCCCCTAGAACAAGTATCAAGACTACAATACTTATAAGGGCACCTAAGCCCAGTTTACTCTCTATTACCACTCTTGTGTTTTCGGATCGAAGATATATCTGCTCTCTTTAGCTAGTAAGTTGCTATAAAAGTTGCAAATTTATTCTTTAAGGACTACCCTCTGCTATATACATTTTGCCTTGTACATAAGAGCTTTCAGGCAATGGTATGCCAATGAACGACTCTGGCAAGTAAATTTCCCTGAGGCATCCGTCTAGATGGACACAGCCATAATGTAGATGTCAAGCTGTTGCATGCGCGCGTTGACACTCCCGCACAGTCATGCTTTCGCGGATGAGTGTGATGTTTGTTGTGCCTTGTTGGCAGGACAATTCGTTGCTGCAACAGTATGCTTGTGCATTTGTGTATGTGAGTCGACGGTCAGCAATAATGCGTAACGCAATGCAACGTAATTACATTTGCCAGCGGAGGAGAGGCAGGAAGAGTGAGAGCGCTGGAGTGAGAGAGTGCAATAGACGATGAGTTAGCGGAGAAGGAAGGAGGAAAGCGGCGGATGGACTGCACTGAGCCGTGACTATGCCGCTGCTTGTTGCTAATGCTGTGGTGTTGTTGTTGTAATAGTATTGGGCTCATTTGTTGCTCGGCTCGTTGGCTGTTAAATGAATTTTGCGTTAAATGCAATGCGGCTTTACGAACGCAACCGAAGTGGCGAAGGTGTGCCGGCGCACTTTTATGAACTTTAAGGGCGTAGAAGAAAATAAACCGAAATGCAACGCTGCTTGCAGTACGTTATTAATGGTTTGCAGAAAAAAGTTAAATATAAAATAATTATAGAAAATACAATTGGAGACCTGCAGCCAAGTCAAGTAAACACCTTTTCACTTATAACGCCCTAACGAAAAGTGCATTGCCCCGAAAAGCGCGCCGCATACATGCTTTTCCGCAACCAACCTCACTAGACCGCAAACCGACTGCGTCATTTACGAAGACGTCTGGCGCCACAGCAAAGAAATTACCGTGAGAAGCGCACGACTTTCACACATATGTACCTATTTGGAAAAAAGTTAGTAGAACCTTCTTTTTGGGTGTCGCATATTAGTTGCAAGCCACCGCAACGCTGCTAGAGTCCACTTTTCACACAGCGCTGCCTAAGCGGAAGTTTCTGCTGACATTCACCGTCGCAAAAGTTTAATTAAACGCGCGTTGACAGTGCAAAATGCGCACCGCATGCGGATACAAAACGCGCCGCTGTGTCACACACCAGCGCATGCAACCCTGTATGCAACGCAAGACATGTGTGTGCACCCAGTCATGAGTTCCGCCATGAATACTGCACTGTTCTGGCCACATATTCACACTCTTTGGCACTTAATGCTGTGCGCAATTCCACTCAACTTTGGATGGACATTTAATTACGCGTCGGATAAGAAGTCCAGATGATCTGCTGCGTGAAATTCCACTGTGTCTCCGCTGGGAAGTTAGGCAGACAGCTGCGGCGTTGTGCCGGCAATGCGCTAAAGTGTCTAACGGTTTGTGTGTGTTATATTTTTTGTGATCAGGCACAAGAGGAAATGAGCTAAGTTGGCAGCGTTTCGGATTAACTCAACCTTAGGTAAATGATTTTTTAGCTAAGCTGCTCGGGTGTTGCATTTCAATTGTCGGTGCTTGGATATTCTCAGAATTATTTAATTAAGGTTTCGTTGAGCCAGATGAACGCGCTGGAATTTCTGTTCCCTCATTCATTATGTATTCATAATTGAATATTTAGTTTAAGCTGTTCTTGCTATTAAATATCATTGATAGTTGCATTTATTTAGCAGCTGA
This sequence comes from Bactrocera latifrons, assembly GCF_001853355.1. Taxonomy (NCBI): domain Eukaryota; kingdom Metazoa; phylum Arthropoda; class Insecta; order Diptera; family Tephritidae; genus Bactrocera; species Bactrocera latifrons. The sequence continues at coordinate 1,004,616 of NW_017534520.1, read as the reverse complement.
ATAGCTGCTGTACGCCTTCACCAGTACTTAGTAAGCAAAAAAAAAAGTTTTTGAGAACAACCAGTGAATGCCCTAATATTTTCGAACTACTTGACTTGAAGTTTCATTCAATTCTAGATCACAGAATAGCTAAATCGTTTGAGGGATTTATGAATTTAATGTTTAATTTCTTCTGATTTTTGATGTATGTCTGACGCACAGTTTCAAAGGAATTTCTGGTGATCAGGGATTTTGATTGGCCCACATGTTTATCGTCATTTATGACCTCACGACCACTTTGAAAACGTTGAAACCATGCACTCTGCTACGGGATAGGCAATCATTGCCATAAGCTTGTTTCATCAATTGAAACGTTTCGGTAAAAGTTTTACCAATTTTAAAACAAAATTTAATGTTGGCTCTTGGTTTGAAGCTCATTTTCGCACCGATAACACAAACATACTGACACTTAAAACGCAATAACTTCACATCCAATCAATTAAAAGTCATGAAATTCTCACTGGACAATCAACAAAGACAGCAGATGGGGTCACCAGTCCTGTTTACTTTGGAACTCATCTTGTATATTATGTAGCAGCTTTCTTCTAAAATATTTGGTCAGGAATATTCTACCTTATTCCAGCTTATTATTATTATGTTTCTCTTGGTTTTATATTTTAAATAGATGTCAACTTTGTACCTAAATATTTTATGACTAATGTTTTCCGTAACTCATAGTGGGTAGTCGAAAAAGCCTTTCCGTATATTGTCAATATGTATCGTTGCCGTTGAATATCTCCAGTGCTGTTAATCGAATTTGGTCAGACCATATATTGTAGTGTTGAAGAGTTGAGACTTTTTTCTCCCAAATCAAAACAAAAAAAAAAAAAAAAATATCTTGTGGAAAGTTGAAAAAAAGGTATAAAAAATGAGTGAAAATAATGAAGAATTACGCTATATTTTGCAATTTTTGTATTAAAAAGGGAAGAATGCCACGCAAGCCATCAATGGAATTTGTGAAGTTTACATAGACGGTGTTTTATTAGTTCATATAACACAACAATAGTTCGCTCGCTTCCGTTCTGGAAATTTCGATGTGAAAGATGCACCTCGCTCTGGTCGACCTATCGTTGAAAAAGTCGATGAAATTATGGAAAATATTGACCAAGATCGCCACAAAAGCAGACATGACATTGTTAAGGAACTTCGGCATTCATCACTAAATGGTTTGCGACTATCTAAAAATGGCAGGCTACCCAAAGAATCTCGATGTTTGGACACGGCAAGAATTGTCTGTGAAAAATTTAATGGACCGAATTAACATCTGCGATTCTTTGCCGAAACAGAGTGAAATCGAACCGTTTCTGAAGCGAATGGTAACAGTAGACAAAAAGTCGATCAAATACTAGAATAATGTGCGAAAAAGATCGTGGACCAAGCGTGGTGAAGCTCAACAAATAATCGCAAAGCCAGGATTGATGCCTCGAAAGGTTATGTTGAGTGTTTGGTGGGGTTGTAAAGGAATCATCCGCTATGAGCTGCTCCAGCCTGGTCGAACGATTGATTCTACATTTTACTATCAACAACTAATGAGATTGAAACAAGCAATCGAATAAAAAAAAACGGAAGGGACTGATCAACAGAAAGGCCCTTACACTGATAGAATAATGTGTCTCGCGGAAAAATGGCAAAAAGTGGTCCCATAAAATGGTACATATTTGGATCATTAAAGTTCATGATAAATATATAAACAAATAAGTTGATGTCTGAGAATAAAGAGTTTGGTATTGCACCATATATTGGCATAAACCGACCACTGCAACGTCCAAAAAACGGAACGGAAAACTTATAAAGTGCTATAACTAGTCGTAAATTAAAATGCAGAACTCAAATTTGGAACAACGAATCATAGTAAATAGGGGTTTTTAACATTATAATTGTGTCAAAAATTGGTTGAATCGGGTCAATAAGTCCCTTATCATGCAAACGGTTTAAAGTTATAAGCATGTTAGTTATCTCCAATAAGATTACAGAGCATATTTTACAAATAACTGTGCATCTTTGGTCTTAAAATGGATAATATTGGACGAAAATTTGTCCTAGCAATCTTATAACTAATATCAGAATTTTCGAACATTCGGCTTACTTTAGTGCAAATAGATTGTTGATGGCATATAAGGTATGAACCACAGGAAAAATTTGATTATGAGTTATATATAGTATGTGTATATATGAAATTGCTTGGATTCCAATTCCTGGTTGATGTTTTACACCTTAAGACATTTCCCTGCCTTTGCAAGTTGGCTGCTGCGGAACTTAGTCCTTCTTTACTTGTTTAAAACTATAATATATAATAGCTATAAACAGATTGCCCCTTGAAGAGCAAGATTCAACCAACAAAGAATTATCACACTTAGTTCAAGCGTCAGAGCTATACTCAGCCCTGATGTTAGCTTCGAGAGGAAGGTTCAGTGAATACGTTCTAAGCTTACTTAAGTCCCATTTGCCACTTTCATTTTTCATATCTCTCACTTCTAGCAAAACAGAGCCTTGGCGTATGCGCAAAAAAAAAAAAAAAAAAAAAAAAAAAAAAAAAAAAAAAAAAAAAAAAAAAAAAAAAAAAAAAAAAAAAAAAAAATCTGAGCTATAATAATACACTACACAAAAGCGCCACAGAATGCCCGCAAATAACAAAAAACAAGAGAAGATAATTTGTATTGTGAAAAAATATTATTGCAAAAATTATTGCATGAAAACAACAACAACAAAATTAAGAACACATATTCCATTATTTTCTCTATTAAACCATTGCTGCTGAATATATGTATGTGGCAAGACGGTGATGTGAACACACCTTCAACACTGGCTACATCTCACTTTGCTGCGTGTGGCGCCACTGAAGAAATACCTCAAATAGAATCTGATGCCGTGAGTGTTTACATTTTGCTGGCACTACACTTCAGCGGCACACACACTCATACTTACTCCAACACATTCATGCACGCACTCTGCTTTACTTTGAAATAAATCCAAGTAAACAAATATTTATGCTGCTGTATATATTTAACCTTTATCCTGCTGTTGTTGCTGTTGCTGCTGCCTGGTAAAAATTCATTAAAAATTAATCCTGCCTGACGCTTGGCAAGGCTAACACTGGCAGCGCTGACTGCAGTAATTCAACGTATTCAATTACGGAACGTCGCAACAGGCCGGCATACTCATATAAACGTACAAACCTTGATACAAAAATCTATATATTTATATGTATGCATGTATGTACGTCTCACTAAGTTGTCTAACTTCTTTCGTATTCAAAGTTACAGGTATGTTTGTGTGTGTTTGGCAACTTGAAATTGCAAGTGACCCGACACCGGTGTCCAGCGCACGGTATCTACACACACGCATACAATGAATTCATTCCTTTTTGCCATGCTGCAAGTGTTTGGTTTATATTTGCACTGCGCTTCATTGCCGCCTCCCGGTATTTTTATTACATACATTGCTGACATTATACGTTGTTGGTGTTGCCTCTGTTGCTGCCACTTGTTGTTGTTGTTGTGGTGAAAATGGTGTTCCGTCTGCATTTTAGCAATGAGCTGTGAAGCATTTCGCTGAGTCAAGGACCAAGTTCTTACACTGAAAACTAAAATATGTGTTTTTGGTTAGGGTAATGGTTAGTTGTTGGTTAGTATTTTTGAAGAAGCTGAATTCTTTTAAATTTCATTCGCTTATCGAAAAATTCTCAGAAATTCTTAGTTATGTAATCGTATAAAGAAATATGTACATATTATATATTCATTCTCTCTCTCTTTATACATTGCATTGGTCCCCTCTAAAATACGTGGTTACGTGCCACTTTCAAAGATATGACACTCAGTTCTGTAATGCCAGAAAAGATCCCTATTATCATTGTGTTTATGAGCTTTTCTCAGAATTTTCTAAATACTGAGCTGCAAACAAAATCCTTGCTAAATCAAGCTGCTATTTGCTTCAAGAAATGCAGCAAAGCAATGAACGTGACTTAGTAACTCTAACAACGTGTTGTATCTCAGCTCCCAAATAAATAAGGATAAAGCCTTGTGAAATATACGTAACCTTTTTGCATTAATTTTGAAGATACTGTAATAAGGTAATGCTTACGCTTTCAACTTAGGCCATGACATTACCAATAAATATACTCCCTACAAGGTGTCTCTAACTAACATTTAGAGTCTTTATACTCTATCTCGCATGATGTTGATGTTGTTCTCATAAATTTTTGATCTTAACTGATCCAGCTAGTTTTCAAACCCAGACAATAAGTGCGAATCTTGTGGCGTCTATGCATAATAAATGGAATGAAAACTTAGAATTCCAGGCAAGAAATTAATTATTTTTATAACATATGGAAATGAGAAGATAGTTTGCTCTCAACGAGTGAAAGACTGTGTGAAGAGTCGGAACTGGTTATTCTGCCGAAGTATGGCATCACCAAAAGGGCCAACTTTACAAAGAAGTTTTAGTTATTTTCCGCAGTAAGGCCGATTGCAGCAACTCCAATTCTGATCAATACTAATCGTGTAGGCTTTACAGGTTCGCATACTAAACCTTCCATACCCTGTAGGATAGCGATGATCCAACGGCACTCAAAGTGATTAAAGCCTAAATGAATAGTTCGCTCTTGGTGCAGAAGTCTCTTAAAGCATTTGAACAACCCATCTGTCTGCAACCGAGTTTCACCTCATTTGGCAGCGAGTTCATAAAGATATACCCGGAAATTAATTTTCTGATGAACATGCCCGCTCTCTGCAAAAAATGGGATGGGAATGAGTTGTGTTTACTGCTTCACACGGTTTGAAAGCATTATGAACTTCTCCAGAGACTAATTCTGACTTACAAATTCTACAAGTCACTCATTATCCCCGTCCTAGATGGACGATGACGACATCTTGTGTTTCGACGTAACACGATTTTGATGGAAAGGTTCTGCGAAAGATTTATGGTTCACGTTGAATATCGCATTCGATGGAATGACGAGCTGTGCGAGATTGGCGAAGCCATGGACATAGTTCGGCGAATTAAGAGAAAGTGGCTATGCCGGCTTGTTCATGTTATTCGAATGGATCAAAACACTTCAGCTCTGAAAGTATTCAGCGCAGTACCCGCCGTGGAATGCAGAGGAAAAGGAAAACTCCACTCTTTTGGAAAGACCAGATGGAGAGGAACCGGGTTTCACTTAGAAGCTCCAATTGGCGCCAAACAGCGAAAAGGAAAAACGACTGGCTCGCTGTTGTAAACCGCTCTTTGTAAGCAGTGTCTCCACCAATAAAGAAGACGAAGAACAATTATCCTTTACACTGCGCTGAAGAAGGCCCTGTTCAATACGGATATAGCCTCTTGTGTAAACTGATGGTTTTGTGTCTTGCAGGCTGATACTTCGGCAGATTCCTGAATTTCGTGCTTTAGATTTGTGGTCTTAGGATTACAGAAAGCTGCTTTTGGAGGAACCCGAAGAGCTTTGAGTTAGTATGAATTTAAATAACTAAGAATAATATCCACAATTTTGGGAGAATTCAACCCCGGGCGGAAGATCTCGGATAAAACCCCGTTGAATTTATTAAGAAACAAATCGAAGTTTTAAGACTAAACACTTTTCCCATCGATGTAGCTACTCAGTCCTTCATGGTATTTTTCTCAGTGCGCTGCGTTTGCATTAGTAATTCGACGTCGCCGGTTGTTGTTGGATTTCGACGTAATTTGATAGGTTGTTGTTGTGGCAGTTCTTTTAGCGCTTTGTCTGGCGTTGTAGTCGTTTAAGTTTACGTATTTTTCTTGATGTCCTACAATTGCTTTGTTGTTGCTTTGCTTATTTCTCCACATAAACTTCAAAATTCCTCAATTCTTTTTTGCGCTTCTGCAGCACGGCTAACGTGTAACGTTTTGTGGCAATGCGACTTTTATGTGTTTCGTCTTGACACGCTGCATAAACAGAATAATTTACAATGCGCAGCAATGTAACGGTTGTGCTGTTTACCTGTGCCACATGAGGCGTATGCCACAGCAATAGAGCCTGCAACAATAATAAAAAAACAACAACAAAAACGATAAAATAGTGGTAAACATATTGAAATTGAATACCACTTGGTAAGTGGACGCACTGTTGCTGTTGTTGTTGTTAGTGTGTTTAAGTTTAGTGGCATGTTGCAAGCACTGTCTGCTCGTATGTACGGGGTATGCAAGCTGAAGCTTGAAGGACAACAGTTAGACAGATAGATAAGTAATGGCAGCAGTTCAATGTTGTAGCGGTATTTTTAAACTAACGGTAACTGCAGTAAAGGAGTGATGGTGAGAAAGGAGAGCGGCGTTTAGTTTTTTATGTGTGCAGCGCGACAGCAAACGCTCAAAGGTGTTGCACAAATAATGTAAGCAACAATTGCGTTGACGATACTTAACTGTACCTTGCTCAAGCCGCCCGAATATCCCTCGCCGTTGCGCCGGAGTTCAAAGCAAATAAAGCGTTGTGTTGTCGTTTCATATTCAGCGAAATTGCTTGGCGTAAAGGTGTGAAGTTCTATTTGCCATTGCGGTTCGTTAAGTGCTTCATCCCGATGCTTGTACCTCACTTGTACCTCGCTTGTAGTCGTCTTTGTGTGCTGGTTGCGTTCGTCAGCAGTTCACCCTCAGTGAAAGTGATAAAGTTGCATTAGTTAACCCGGTATTTAGCGGCTTAGAGCGAGATATAGTTGCCATTTGTTGCAATGTGAGCCAAGTTTGCTAGAGGAGGTGCGTCATTTCATTTATTCTCCAGTTAATTGTGTTGGCCGGTTAAAGCAGCTAATCTGGGTGAGAAACAAATGGAGATTTTTTGCCTACCAGTATAAGCTTTGCACTTTCAAGAGATACTTGCATAATGTTCAATACAACATCTTGTTCTGCATTTGGCTTAGTTGTAATTTGTTTAATTCTTCATGTTTCTACTTATTGTACCAACATCCATCGAATTTGTTGGTCGCCAATGGGAAATGAGCTTTTAGAGCTCCCACAACAAGGGACTAGTCTTACCGAGGGCAAAGATCTCACTCAATCTCTTTCTATTGATCTTGGGCCAAAACTATTACCGATGGTAGTCCAGCACTGACCAAGCACCCGCGAAGCCTAACTATCCAGTAGTAGAGTACACTAGAGCACCCTAGGGTGTCTTTCCCTTCCAGCTCTTCAGCTTTATAGTTGTCTACGATTCCACTGTGGACTGGCACTCTTACTAGTCTTGTCATAAAGTGACTCACTGTCATTGATAATGATGAAATGCATTGTAGTTCTGTTGGAGGATGCACTTCGGAGCCATCTTAACGGCAGCAACATCGGTTGGAGTTCTTGACAATGTATACCTACAACAAACATTTTCCCCAAGCGTTGATCCAGGGTTGGTTCCTAGATCTCTCAAAAAGGGATATATAATAAAAAATGCTTCCAGTGATTGTTGTTGTAGAGTAATACTTAAGATCAAATTTGACCCAGACCAGACCTGTTTTCTAAATATCAACAGCCTGTTTTATGTTCATTAGCATATATTCTTCAGCTATTTGTTTATGACGCGAACAGTTTGTCTGACGACTTTAACCTTTAAAAATATTAACAACGGGTTTTCTTGAAATTTTGTGTTCCCAATGGAATCATGCCTACAGACTAATTTTCTATTTCATCTATTTTATTACAAACATCAGTATTTGAGTCGCACAAAGCATCCAGTGAAGGACGTGCAATTATTGAAACTTTGTCTCATACGTTCATCTTCCCTTGTTAAAACAAATCTTAACATTTTTTGTGGAACGACACAGTCATTTTGGTTAATTTTTTGGATACGAATCGAGTCAATGCTAGTATCAAAAGATCTGAATGGAGCGGCTCTTATATAAACGGAAACCTGTTCGTAATTTCATCCAGATATCTTATTTCAAACATTTGACGAAGCAATGAAGGTGCTAAAATAGAAGCCACAGATGTAATTTCTTTGTATTTTTTTTTTTCCAAAAGGTCCAAAATAGATTTATGCTGCAAAATATTATTTCCATTTCAGTCATATTCACCGACTTTCATCGGATAAAAATATGGATGCTTGCCGATTATGCAGAGACGACGGTCCTCTCTTAACCGTATTTTGGTTTGTCCGTTATAGATTGGTTGATTGTGTTGCCTAACAATCTGCGGCAGTGTTATGTCATTTCTACACTTGTGTCGCTTTTTAGACCATATTGAGATTACTCGACACAACTTTTAAATATAGCGAACGACAAGGTTTTTAGCCTTACCGCATTAATGTTGACCGTTTTGACCGGGAACCCAAACGAGTCTAATGATGAAGCAATTTGATGCTATTTCTAGTGAGGACAGAACCTTCTTGATTAGCATTAGCGCAGTTAGCGATCTTAGCGTATTTATTGCTGCTCTGCTGTCCAGGTGAATGCTTACCAATGCTGAAAGAGGACGTTAGCCACTTCTGCCTGAAAAACACTACAGTGGTACGGTAGCTTTAAGCTAAAATGGACCTATCAACAACAACTTGTTAAATTTACTTTTATATTGGTGTTAGTCACCATCTTAACTATTTAAACTCAATCGATGGAAAGCTGGGATTGGTTAAGTTAAGGTTTCTACATTTCATCACTTTAAACGAAGTAGCTTTATTAAACTTTTAGATATAAAATCTCAGAAACGCGTGCGGCGTTACGACCTGTAAAATAATAATGAGTGTTTTAGTGCATTTCATCCTGAAGTTAATAACTGGATCACATAGTGTTCCTAACTCTGTTAGCATTTCAGGTCAAAGTTTTTGCTTTTTATACGAAAGCTCATCCTCAAGAGAGCACAGCAAAGCAATAATGCGATCTCCGAAGGCATTGTTTAAATCAAATCAATATAGTAAATGCATAGCTGCCGTGCAAACAGGTCAAAATCCAGTACTGATTGATGGCGTATTCTCCTAAGAGAGTGATATCGGACTAATGTAGCATATAACTGCCATACAAATTACTCAATCAAATCAGAGTAAGGATATTTTAATACATCTTTATGCACCAAAGGTGTTGCTAAGATAATTCTGTCGTGGGCTAGTGAAGAGGTGAAGAATGGCCGGATCCCCGTTGTCCCTTGATATTGATGTAATGCTTCGGATCCAGCGTATGCTAATCGCATTGAGGAGCACATCGCTGGAGAAAGGCATCGTTCGGCGGAGAGCGAACCAAAGTCTCCTTCGAAAAAGAGGAAGTGCAAAGGCGTGGCCAAAAATATGGCTGACGTAAAGGTATATTAGCTACACTCTAAACATCGATATGGATGTCTCGAAAAATAGGAAACCCACGCATTGTCTATACGATGGTCTGGACAGTCGTATGGTAAAGAAAACAAAACTCGATAGACTACGTGGGTGCGAGACTCTAAAAGTCATGCGCAAAACTGTAGATCGGAATTACACAAAATTCTTATTGACACTCGATAGAAGAGACTGTAGGAACATGATGGGAATACCGGATGTGGCTGACAGAACGGAAATGTCTAGAGTAGGACACCGAGGAAACAATGAAGCATCTCTTGAGCACTTGGCAACATTACGCTGTAAGCATCTGGGGTCCTCACGGGGTGATACACTGGAGGAAATATCAATAGCGACACCGCAGAGTCTGGTAAAATTTGCGTCAAACTCAGGCATCCTAAAGGATGACTACTCCTCTGGGACTTAGCAACTTAACTCCATCTGGTATTGCAAAGGACCAAATTGGTCTAGGAGTGGCCTATTGTCATACCAAACTAATCTAACCTAATCGAATTCTATCGTAGGTGATATCATAGTGTATTCTATATATGTTATTAGTTGTTAAAGCACCGTCCGTTTTCCTCTTTCGGCTGATTTAATCTCGAAATGCAATTATGCACCACATCAACACTTTCAACAGCACTTCACTAAGAATTTTACTAACCAAACATGCAGCGATTTGAAGGAGCCTCTGACGGATGAACTCAACTCTTACAAAATCACTTCATAAAGGGCACAAAAACCTAATAAATCACTCTTAAAGCGAATTAAGGCAGTAACTGCAGCAAAGCCAAGGCACCGGGGTAACTTCAACGCTTCATCATCATTAAATGAGGACAAGTGAGTGAATTTTGAAATGACGAAAATCTTGACTAACCGTTGTTAGTATAGATTAATTATCAAAATGCTAGACCAACGAGTGTGTGCATGGATATGGGAATACCTACGCAAATGACATAAATGAAGCATACTTTTAGGGGCAGCTTTGCATTCGCACTGCCAGCAACAGAGAAGGTGCAGTGAAAGCTTACGGACTTTACTTAGACGCTCACATTCTTTTTTACTAGCTGCACACTTGAGAAATACACACACACCTACACCGGCATAAATATGCCGCAAATTATCTGGAATCTGTGCGACAGCCAACTGAAGTGGTAAGTGGCAGAGTGATACTGCAGTTGCTGTCAGCCGCATGACAAGCACTTTCATTCACTCGACACTTGCCGAGCCGAGTGGTGAGATAGTATGTACAGTGTTAGTGTTGTTATGCTAGTTCTCCTCAATGATGTTGTTATTACTGCTGCAACACTTTCTTTGATTTATGATGCTAAATATGACACAATACCTCACTGGCGCCCAAGCGAGCTTACAAACACATATACACAACTAAGCACAGACAGCGTGGCATTTATGCAAATCTTCGAGCTACTGGCTTTAGACTTTTGTCGCTTAACGTCTTTTGTTTGTATACTTAAGGGCGCACTAGTGTGATTATCTACTTTCCCTTTGAAGGAAAGAGCTTTGTGTGGACACAATTGCATTTCTCTATATTAATGTGTGTGTGTTGGGTATATGTTTGCGTTCTGCCAACTACTCTGTTTACTTTTCTCAATCACCTGTACTCACACACACACACACTCACATATTTGCATTGCTTCTCATTTATTACGGCATAATGCTTCCTACATTTTTCTTCTTTGCCGGCCTTCACTTGAGTCAATTTTCTTGGTCATCTGTTTTGCTTGTAAATTATGTAATTACCATCAGCTGTTGTAACTGCTCATTTGCAGCAACATCAACATATGCTTAAGTAAATTGATTAAGTGGCGCCTTTACTTCCTATTACGGCCTCGGTCTTCATTAACTCAGGCTCATTCGCCAAGCTGCTAGAGTGTTGTCTCATGAACGTGAAGAGCTCAGCGCTTTTTAAGATTTCTCAGCATCTCTCGCAAAAAAGCTCCTTCACTTGTCAATTCGATGTTAAGGGAAAACTTTAGGTTGTTTTTTTTCGTTTTTAACTGGTCGTATGATATATTCCGGGCAAAATATACTAATTCACTTAAATTGTGTATAAAATTGTGATATATAGAGTTTTTTCTTTATAGTCCTAAAAATTAAATAAAAAGACACCTATTCTCATATTATTATTGGTTCAATCGAAGACGCAGACGTATTATTAATACCGTATGAAATCCAAGAATTATGCTCAAGGCTGTTCGTTCTGTTCACACACCCTTATCGATAAAACTTGTATAGCGTCTAATAATCAAATTGTTAATTAAAACGGTATTTCCCATATTTTGATATCCCTGTAAACACGCAGGCATAAAGGAGGTTATATAAACACTACCTGTACTTGTACCGTCTGAAGGAATCAATCGCTCAGAAGCGGTAATCTTTGCGAATAGGAGATCAATTGTATTCTAACAGGACAACGTCAGGCCACACACATCGATAGCGGCTCGCCAGAAGGTTCCAGATCTAGGTGGCTAAGGTTTGGTAACAGAACTTAACGGTACATGATCTAAATCGATCTTTCAGCAGTTTTGTTTTTCCATTTAAGTTCTATTCTAGTCCAAGCGAATGCTCAATGTCTTCCTAAGTGAGGTCGCAAGGTGTATGACTGCGATACCTGCAGTCAAACTCAGGAAACCTAGCATCTCGCACCCTATGATTTCGTTATAAAAAACATGGATAGATCGCTGAGTCAAGTCCTGCCTGTCGTTTCCTGCTCACTTACTTTCAAGGAAGGCTTGGGAGCTTTTGCTGGAAAAGAGGGACTATGAACTTTCTACGGATGGCTCAATGTATGATTTGCATTGCTGCAGAGTACTCTGCCGGTAGATGACCACTGCAGCGATTTCCAAGCGGATGTGACTGCCATAAAGGTAGCCGTAGATTTTCTGTTGTGGAGCCTCCTTCACACTAGTGTTACAATGTCTAGAAACCTTATCTCAAGCATCGCTTTATTTAAGATTAGACTGGTTTGGGTACATGGCCACAGTGATATTGCGAGAAACTGTAATGCTTAAGAGCTTACTGAGACATTTTCTTCAGTCTCAATAACTGCTGATTGGAAACGAGAAGGAGCTCCGTTGGTTTATTGCGGTTCACTATTGCACTGTTGGATCTCAGACCAGCTCAAAAAACCTTGATTAGCTTTCAGCAGCTGTGCCAGTGGCAAGTTCCATCTGTCCCAGCGTGAATTGTGAAAGATCTAGGATATTCTTTGCTCTCAGCTGCTCTCAGCAAGGCCCACCGTTCAATGATTATAGGAGTTCTAACCAGACACTGTCCGATCGAGACTAATGTGGCAAGATTGACCATCTTACTGGAGATCAGATGTATCAGCTGTTTGGAAGAAGATGAGACAGAATCATCTCAGCACGTCTTCCTCAAATGAATCGCTTTTGTTAGTTCAAGCAGAATCACCTAGGATCGCTTACATCGATACATTAAGATTAAATAGCGGAAATATCAATAAAATACCTAAATGCATTTGTTTATGGCTTTTGGCAAATAGCTGATACAAAACTACAGAAGTTGTTTTGGCTGGCTTTGAAATGGACTATACATAACTGTCTAAATGTGATCCTCTACCATTCTGAGCAGCCATCGAATATAATCCAGTGGAAGCGAAGAAGGGGTAACAATATGGTTTGAAAGCCACAACAGAAGTGTCGATAGAAAAATTTAAACTTAAGCTCTCTTTATCAACTGGCGGATTTCTTCTCTCTAGGTAGATCGAATAGAAAAAAATGTAAGTTATATTATATAAAAATGTTAAGCTTTATATTCCTCATTTCAGGAAAACGGCGGAGATGAAAGTGCGAGTTTGAAAGAATTAGTATTAAATTCCTCATTCATGTGGCACTCTAGGTATAGGTATTTTTGCAACTTTGGACTGCCGAGGTGTTTCATACTCAATTTCGCAAATAGAGGAGAAAGCATCTGGATGTTTTCACCTCACTATCTTCCAACATCTTTGCCAACTTGCATCCGTTAAGATTTCTAGACTTTACCTCTTAAACACTGTGGACCGGTAACATAAATCTAAAATAGACGGATCTATTATAACCTCTCCTGAGTCTGTCAAAGCCATTCCTAAGATTTTTTATATTTAGTGAATATCTACATTTAAGTTAATTGAGCTTTATGGGTTATGAATAAGACTTGCTCCAAGGAAATAAAATCTTCTAAGAATCGTTTTTTAAACGGGACAAAGCATTATTAAGGGTAAGATAAAGAATTAAATCATACTAAATTTGAGTATGGATGAAACGGATCTATTTGTGAAATGGCTATCGGTGTTTGACCATCCGTATAACGCCTTTGCTATGCCAGAGAAAAGTGATAAATTCAAAAGTATTTGCAAAGTTAAATAATGATAATCCTAGTAAAATACAAGACCACTTTCTCATGTTTCGTTAGAATCAAGCTCAAAAGAGTAGCAGGTGTTTCAGGAACACTAGGTTTGGCTAAGTACAATGTAACATTTTATGGGTGTCCAGCAGGATAAAGAACATAATTAACTCCGCAACAGAGTGTATTCAGAAGAAGTTTACTTCTATTCACTAATCGATTGTGCGAAATTCTGGCATACAGCTAGGTATGTATGTGCCGTACATCTAAATACAAAGAAGGCGCTTGCGTTCCCCAGCAAGCTGCTTACGTTTACTGCACTCATTAATATGCGAAAAGTATTAATATTTCAATGCACGTATCTCCAGATGGCAGGTAAACATACTCGCACCCCAGCACATGCGAAGGTAATAGGTCAACTGCATTGCGGCATATGTGACTAAGGCGAGTGGGCAGACTGTAAATTGCAGCGAACATGTGACACATTGCAAATAACTGCGGTGGCACCTACATCAATATGCCATGGAAAAATTGTTGAACTTTGATGGAGAAATTGAGGAGACTGTACAAGGTAATAGGCGCACAACATATTGCGGCAATAATGTCAGCGTATGGAAATCAATGCGTCCATGCGTGTGCTGATAATTAATGAGATGGAAATTTTTTTATAAAATGCTTATGTTATGTGGAAAATGAAGTCGAAAATGAGTTGTGAACCATTAACCATCTGAAGTAAGAATGAAGAAGATGCCTTCCGATTAGGGATGCTCGGTGAACATCGATGTTCGATGATCATCGATATTGGAAGCAAAAACATCGATGTTTTAATATCGATGTTACCATATGAAAAATATCGCAACATCGATGTTAACGGAATCGATCATCGATGTTAACTTACGGCCTCACCTCGCCCCATTTGTGGAGCGAACATTATTAACTTGTAAATGACAAAAACTCTGCGCCTTTGTCTAGTCACGAAATGCCTTCAGAGTTGAGTTACTTTTTGATAAATCCAATGTCTGATCTTAAACAAGATCCTCTCCAAGCTTGGAATAATGTCATCGATTCCACTTAACTGGAAGTAACTCTACTCTTTATCAACAAAGAAACCGATTAAAAGGTTCTTCTTTAACAAAATTACTTTTTCTTGTTATCTGTTGCTTCATAAATTTCGAAGTAATATATTCTGTTTTATTTCTCTGTCAATTATTAATGTAAAAATTATCGAAAGATCCAACATCGATATTAGATTTTCGATAAAAATCGAACATCGATGTTAAGCTTTCGATTATGATCGATCATCCCTACTTCCGATGAGTTATTGAATTTGGTGGTATGCGTTTTACAATTCTTTATTTGTGAGGCATGAAATTATTAACCATGCAAGTAGTTCTTGTTAAAGAGATGCCCCAACAATTTGTTGGCAGAGTTATTCTATCGAACTTAGAGTATGGTAGGAGAGTGGATGCCTGACGACGCACATAGACCTTTAAGAGGCTCATTATGAAACCACCGGGAGTAACATCCTCTCGCTCCATTATCCCTTCTCTGACTTACTCTGTGCTTCTAATAAAGTTCATCTAAGAAATAATTGCGATTTCTTCCTTTACAAAATCTCGCATTCGCATAAGAGATCTTTTATAGCGTCTTCTTCTTCTATCTCCTTGCAGATTCTACAATAGCCCTTGTATGGTGTTCCCTGTCCGTTGAATATCTGCAAATAAGACGGTGACTTGTTAGTCCTCCTATCAGCACACTTAAGTTATTCCTTTAGAATTTTATTGTTGTTGCAGCGGTAGCATTACATAGCATAGTATTCTACAAAATTTTGAAAGCCGTGGTATAGTGTAGAAACTGTAACTTGTTAAGTATCTTAGATTGTCGCTTATTATAAATGACTCATAGCATACTTCTCATAGCTTCATTTCTTTCCTATTGATAAGCTGGCACCATTTTTTAATAACGACATAACTTGTGAACTTTTAGCCCATAAATTTAGCGAGGGTATTCGGGAATTAGCGTAGCAGCCGAATCATCAGCGTAGTCCACAGCAAGTACTCCCGTCTTTTTGCAATATTAAAATGCTGAGAAGGGGAGAAACATGCCTCCTTGAGGTGTGCCACTTTGAACACAAGTCTACACATCGTTGAAACTTCCAGCGTTGATATTGTACCTAAGTATAAACTTATTTTTAGGTTGTAATAGACTTATATCAAGCCAAAGGCAGGGTTATGTGGACCTTTTTGGTTATTGAATAAATTATACTTTAAAGGATTATTGGAGGCATAGAACAATCTTAAGAAATGGAAACCGCAAGGAGGTAGAAGAAGAAGACACTATAAAACTTTTTTTATTTTAATGGATCGTCAAAAATCGACAATGAAGCACTTTGTTCTTGAGGAGCCGATGACGCTGCTTGAGTTTACGTCTGAGACAATGTTACTGGGTACAAAATTGGTAGGTTATTTATGTAGGGTTAGAAATTAAAGCGATTGTGTTTTGTACCCCTGACTAGCTCTTAAGAATACTTGTAATTTTTACTAGGTAAAGTTTTTAGTAATTGTATATGTAGCTCTACAGCGATTTTCTACTGTTGTGGAATGCTATTTGTTCACCGTATTTCTATAGGATATAACATACATATATCTTGTAGTCGAAAAAGTCTTTTCTAATTGTAACTTTTTGCGAAGGAAGCGAAACACTGGTATGCTACACAAATTTATACAGCATCGTCTCCGTAAACTTCACAAATATCATTGGTAGCATGAGTGGCATTTTACAAAAATTTCAAAATATAGTGAATTTCGTCATTCTTCTTGAACAGCTCCGAACTAATTCTTTTTTATTGTTAAATGGAGCTTAAAATCTCACCTTTGCAACACTATATGGTATGACACAATGTGATGGGAGATATACGACCAAAGACTTTTTTGACTATCCAATATTTGTCTGGGGTTCCAATATTGTGCTTTTTAGACAGCAATTGTAGTATATGCATCGATATAAGTGATCCAAAGAAGCTGTCTTATGCTGCCTTAATAACTTGGACCACTGCGCCGCGGATCCTACACATAATGGAATATACTTTGCGTTTATACCTCCCAGAGACATGTCGGTGTGGTGGAGTCGTTGCAAAGACACACAGTGAGCTTTTTCAAGGATGGTTCACCGATGTGCGACTTATTTTAGGGAGATATATAGTACATCTAGTGCGGTAGCTGGCCTTGAGCTCGCTTACATCACTAGGAGTAGCAACAAGCTATATTTTAATTTTGTTTACGCTAATGTAGTAATCTTTGAAGGCGTGGAATTCACTAGGAACACTAGCAGCTTTTCTTATGACGAACTATACCAAATCTGTTCTGAAATCGGTATTTATTGACCTTTATTTATAGGGTTCTGTGTACGAACTTCAATAGGGTTTAATACCGGCGAGTTTTCAGGCCAATTCCGGTTTTGAATCCTCACATCGTTCATTGCATTGACCAACTTAAAACTAAAGTCGCTTAAGTCCATTCAAGACATTAAACGTGAAGTGTCACTGAAGACTTTTCTGGAAATTGAGTAACAACTGTTCAAGGATTGGAAAAACCTTAGCACAAGTGTATTGGAGCCAAAACGGCTTTCTTTGAGGTAGACGACAAAGATTTTGAAGAACAAATTAAAAAAATTTAAATTATGAAGAAAGTCTTACTATTTTTTGCCTATAGTGGAAAGAAAACTAATTTCTAGAAAAAGCGCACAATTCCACAACCGACTGTGACTCTGCAAAGCTGTACCCAACAAATGAGAAACTGAGCAGTATACTGCTCATCTGCTGTTATACTCCTACTCTGCTGCTCTGCAACTGCTGGGTAGCTAAGCTGGGTTGGCGCTTCTGCCACGTGTTCGTGCTCGCACTAACTTCGTCACTTACCGCAATTTAACGAGCAGAATTGAATAATATAGCTGTTGTTGTGCACTTTTTTCAAGTTGTGAATGCTCGGCTGCAGCGCTCGCTTTTCTAGCCTACTCGTTTATATATGAGTTCGTGCGTGTATGCGTTGGCTTCGTGTGTGAACACATTCAGTTAATATCCTTGCTTCCAGCTTTGTACTCTACCGCCGCTTACGCTGTTATTCCCAAATCAAAAATAAAAATGATTGAAAATTTCCAATAACAAATATAGATTTCGTGGCACGGTTTTCGGCAAACACGGCGTTAAAACAACGAAATTGTCAAACGAAAAGTGATAAACAACGAACACATTTCGGTGCTAACCCGCTCAAGTTCCAAGGCAACACGCTGTGCGCTTCCTCCACCAACGATTGTAATAATTTTGTGCCGTTTTTTGTTGTACAACACGCGCTCCGAACCAGTTACACGACCGCAACTTAAGTTTTGTTGTTGCTAAACTCTTTTTTTCAGCGCGCTTTCATGTGTTTGGTGTTGTTGCACGTGAAACAGCTGTGCGCGCGCGTTAGTGTGTGTGCGTCATCGCCTAGGCGCTAGCCCCAAAAGAACAGTTACCCACAAAGCACAACAAAAAGGTGTGTATACGCTGCTAATTTTACTATAAGTTTGTCTCCAGCAAAAGCTGTTTGATTAGAATTGAAAAGTGAAAATAAAGTAGCGGCAGCACCTCTTCATCCGCACAGCTGACATTCTTCATGATTTCTCTTGCCGCCGCACGTTCTGCATTACATGCTGCATGCCACGCAAAGTGGTTCGCTTTCGTCATAGCAAATAAGCGCTTACTCACGCTCTATTAACTTCGTTTGGACGTCGCCAGCGAAGCCTACATTTAGGCGCCGCGAGAGCAAGCTGCAATAGGGATAGTTAATGTGTGCTCTCTTCGCTAGGCAAAAGCTTTGACGGCTGTTCGTGCACCTAGCAGCAACAACAGCAAAGAAATTGCAGCACTGTGACTCTGTGAGCTTTGTGGGGAAAGCTTTTCGGCGTAAGTTGCAAGCAGATTGGCGTCGATGTTCCCGCGTAAAATTAGTTTAACGAAATAAAGACGTAAATAAAAAAGAAAATACAATTTAAATATCTTGCAGGAATAGCAATCATACAATTAAATTTTAAAAGTCTTCGAAGTGCACGACTTTCGAAATTCAGAAGTATTTATTAAACACTGCTGAACCTACAAAACTAGCAGTCTATCATTCCTACAAGCGTTGTTATTAATTTGTGCATATAATGCCTGAAATCCGGTGACTCATCTTCAACCATACACAATATATATGTATACGTAATGGTGTAAGCTACGCGTAACACCGTCCATCTCAACGATTCCGTCTAACCTCAATGCAATAATTTACCGCAAGAAAAAAATTAAAAAAATACAATAATAATTTACGAAATAAACCAACGCAATCTGAAGCAGAAATACAACAACAATCATTGGCCAACGACAATAGTTTCGATAAAAATCGATTTTCCCTCCATTTTGTGCGAATTAAGTATCGAAGCAACTGCTAAAAACTAATTACGAAATAAAAATAATAATGATTGCAAAGAAAAACCAATGATAATATGAACTTTCAAATACAATAGCAAATTCCACTTTAAACCAAGCATAACAGTAATAATCATTGCAGTAAAATCTATAGCAACAGGTAAGTTGAGGTTACGTATACGCCATGTCGTGCGCGATTTGTATAAGATGTTTGCATCGAGCAGTTATTATAAAAATATATTACACCAATTTTAGATAAAATACTCAGGAAGTTAATAAAAATTCATATTACCTTTTAAATCATATGGGATACACTTAGTTTAGTTTGACAGATAACACATACATCACCAAAGTTATTAACACTAAGCTTAGAACAAATGACCCCTTACATGTGTCAACTCTGACGTAAAAATGGCCTTTGGCAAGCTCCACACCAAAATAAGCATCTTAGTGCCTTTGATTGATTTAATGTGGAATATATCAACCAACAAGTAGACGCGGTGCTGCGAAGCTGCTATCAGACTCCGGAGGTAGCAGATGCACTTATCCATCTTTAAGGGGTGGTAGCAGAGCTGCTATATGCCATAGGCTTCTCTCTCTAAAGGTGGTCAAGTGGTGTAGGTCTCATATTAACCTTGTCTTGGTAAGATCGTTGGAACTCATCTAATCTAACCTTACCTAGATTTCATAAATGTCGCTGGAAGTAATCAAGCTACACTTATACAAATTCCACGAAGATTGGAATGAGCAGAAGTTCCCTTGTTTTCGTGCATTTCGTCGCTGAATCTGCGGGATTTGCGGTAGCTCGGTAAGTTTTGATCAGCAACCAGCACTTGTGCAGCTGCGATTGCAGTGGAACGTAATAGATCCATTGATCGATAGATTAATATAAGTTCTGGAAATAAGCGTTTTTTTGTAAAAATGAATGGAATGGCAAAGTAAAAAGAATTCAATGTATTGCCCATTGCTTTCTACACATCTTTAACACCTTTCAGCCATTGAGAATACGGCGGATGGCGTAGCCGCTCTCAGCCTAGTACTTAACTGTTTCCTGAACCAATTTAATTTTTTGCAGGTGCATTGTCGTGTAAAAAAATTACTTTGCCATATCTTCTGACTCATTGTGATCGTGTTTTGATGCATGGTTGGTATTGATTGCTTACTCCCACCTAACACAGAGAATTGTTTTCTTATCGAATCGATCTGCTTTTGCAGTCCCTGTGGATGGTTGTCCCAGATTAACCCAAGATTTTCTGCGTTTAGGATTCTTAAAATAAATCCATTTTTCATCGCCAGTACAATTCGATGCAAAACTTCTGATCTTTCGTATCTTTGAAACAAAATTTCTCAAGTGTTTTTTCAGTGTTCTGATATTAACTTAACCTAACCTAATATTTGAGATATGCTGACCTTAGTTTTCGTCATATTATGTGTATAATGGTCAGTGAATGTGATTAAATTGGTATAGATTTTTAATTTGTTTCTTCATTTCTAATATAATATTTATAATTTTACTTACTTTCTGATATATTATTGAAAACAAGTGGACCTCTTTTCTTGAATATAGTATAATTTGATGTAACAATGGATGAATGCCATAACTTGGAACATTAAACCTCGAGATTTTTTTTTATCAATTTCAATTACTAAATACTTACAAAAATTAATGGAACTGCTTTTCCGCTACAATGTTTTAGTCACTTCATTAGTATCGTTAAGAATAAGATGTGATGGAGCACCTGATAAATATTTTCGGCGATAACATAATAAAATTGTATATTTAGTAATATTTTGGACGAGGTAAGCAATTGATTTTTCACGTATTTGTAAATATTGGAACGGTGTGTACTCTATCTAAGAATTAACAACCCCTCCAGAAAACTTTTATTTTTTGCTTTATATTTTTTATAGTTTGGCGCTGCTTGAAAGCTCAGTCTTTATGCATACATGCACTTAAATTTAAGGCTGCATCAGCAAAATCTTTAACAAATGCCAATTGGGATTTACTCAATCGCTGCACACCGATTGAGCTCAAATATAGAGAAACTCGACATTAAATGCACTTGCAGGGAATTGCTAGGCATTGTGCAATATAAAAAAACAATAGTATAATATAACAAGTAAGAAAAGGCTAAGTTCGGGCTTAACCGAATACTTTGTACTCTAAAAATTTGCAAGAATTAAATGAGGGGAAATACCTACTGGAAAAACTTTATTTCTTTGTTATATTCTCATAGAATTAATTAGTTTAGTTACAAAATATATTGAACAAGTGAGGAGAAATCCAAGCGGAAACGGTTTTATCAGTATATTTGGTATATTGCTATTAGGTTACGGTTCGATTGCCTTTGCTATAGGCGTTTAACTAAGGTACGCTAGACCACCTCAGCATTTCGCAGTCATAGAAATTGGACGATGCAAGTTCTTGTAAGACATTTTTTGTACATATTTGTGTAGCGTGTTACACATCGTTGTAACCGAAATTTATGGTTTTTCTTTTATACATATTAATTTCGATTAGTTTTAGTTGTTCAATCAAGCGTTAGGTGAAGAGGACTGTTATACTCTCCGGTACATGTGGCGTGAGTATAAAAATAAGCAATCAGTCAAAAATGAAGTTGGTAGTATCACCGAAGCGAAACTGCGGACTAAATGTTTAATGTAAGAACAATGAGAATATTTTTCGAGGCTTCACCTCAAACTGTTCATTGCCTACTTTCTTGTTTCTTAAAGACATGCTTTTTACTTTCTTTTTGTTGCGCTTCGCTTTTTCTTGTTTTCCTCACTTTTGTTCAGAGTAATTTGCTGCGCTTTGCTGAATCTTTGTGAGCAAATCTCGGCGGGCTTTGTAGTAACCAGCAGCGGACTTTGAACGAATTGCAACTGAATTGAAAATGTCATCTTTCGCTGGTATTTTCTTATTGATTTGTATTTTATTTATTTACGGAAATTCAATTCAGAGATTGAGTTAATCAAATCTTAAGATTTTTCGGTTTATAAAGCTTCAGCTGAGTGGGACGCCAAGTGCCACATGTTGTCATTTCGTCAGAAATATTTAGCTCACAAACAACTGATTCTCTAGTATTTTTCGCGAAATGCGCTGAAGATATGAGCCTAACACTGTGATTCGTGCTATTGTAGTGAGCGTATTTGGTTGTTTGAATAATGAATAATCCTTTTTGAAAAATCAGGAATGAGAGCGCGTGATCCATCGCAATAATCTTTGAAGTCAAGCCCTACAGCTGAACTTGACTTCAATGCTTTATCTTTAACATCAAACTTCTGGATATATTAGTGAACCCTCTTCCAACTACTGAAGATATTCTGAACATCTTTGAAGACTTTCCTTAATGAAGTTCTTCGGCAAAGACCAAACTATACTAATTGAACTACTAGACTCTTGATTGGCGAAATTATTATATTCAACTTAGCATGGGCCTATTAAAATGTGGTTAAGCACCGTCTGTCGAAAGTATGTAATCGAGTATGTAGTTCGACTGTAGAAACAAATTATTCCAATATCTATCTCTACATCTCTCAAAAGCTAAGGGTTTAGAAATATACGTGGGTTGAGTATACTATCAATCTCTATCTACTTCTTGGCTGATCCACCAGTGTTGCTTCGATGAAAGCTGGGAAACTGATCAGAAAACTGTAATAGATGTGGCTTAATATTGTATTTACACTCTTGGTCTGCTCTTGGCTTGAAATTTATTGGTGTTTTAATTAAGAGGTGTTCTGAAATCACAAGAGCAAAATCAAAGCCTCTTTTTTACCAAATTGAGTCTTAAATTTTGAAATTTGATGATCAAGAAAACTCTGCAGGAAGAGCATGAAGTGGGCTCAGCTCAAGAATTTATTCTGTTCCCTTTTTCAATACTAAATTTGTAACATCAGAGATCTGATACTTATCGAACCGATTTCCTTGAATTAATACATTCAAAATGTCCATCTTTTGAGACGGCCTTCTTCTTTCTTAATGAGGTAGACAACAATTACACGGTTATTCACGATACCGCGCTAGTTGTTTATCCTCTTCGCTATTTGGCGTCAACTGGAGATGCCGAGTTATGCCATTCGAAGTGGATGTCTTCTTCTTACTCTGCTTCTACCAGCGAATTCTACATCGAATACCTTCAAAGGTACGGTTACGGTGTTCTTATCGATCCGGACAATATGATCTCGCCAGCGCAAACGCTGTCTCTTCATTTGATGAACTATTTCATCGCCATATATCTCGTACAGTTCGTGGTCTCATCGGCAGTTTTCGCCGTTGCTAATGGAAAAGGATCGTAAATCGTCCACAAAAATATTCTATCTAGGAGTTCGAGGCCAACTCATCAGATATTGTCATCGTCCATGTCTTGTTGGTGTTAACGTTGGTTTCAAAATGGACGATATTTCCTCAGAATATCCAAAAATCGCACCTAACCGATTAAAATGGATGTAAACCTATTGGTCTTTGTTCAGTTACTTTGAGATTCATAAAAATCTTAAAACTTAAAAAACAATAACTGCTAAGCCTGAGAATTTTCAATTTAAAAAATTACAAAATAAAGTTCAGTTTATGTGCAAGTAAAACATTTTCTCCAGTTATGCATGCGAATTTACTGTTTTCTTTCTATTTGACTGCTTCAAAATAATGTTGCACATGTTATGTTGCATTTGCCACACAAATATGAGAAGAGTGTGAAATACTTAAGGAACACAAAGAGTTGGCAATGACATTTCATGCTTTATTGGCTAATCAGTAAATAAAATCGCAAAGTAAATAAACTTCAGAATCAGTCAATTTGCCGTGTGAGCACGTACCAAGAGCAAGTGGCGTCTAGTCGGTAGTAGCTAGTCGGTCTAGCAAACAATAACCCATTCATACCTAAATAAGTAAATAATGCTTGATATATTTATCATATGAGCACTTCTATCTACATATATTTGTATGAAAATGGAAGGGAATTGCATGAGTGAAAAATAAATTCCCAAAGGCAAATGAAAAAGAGTAAATAAATAGGAATTTAAATAATTTTTCTTTTTTTAGGGGGAGCCTGCTTTAGATTTTTTTGAAGATTTTTTGGGAACGAAGGAAATAAGTACAGTAGAATCCGTTTATTATGACTCCGTCTATTTTGACCAACTGGTTRCTATGACGTAATTACACTACGAAGTTTGGTTTTCATATAAAATTCTTTATAAAAAAGTCGGATATAATGACTTCCCTTACAGTGACATGTCGCTTATTATGACCCATTTTTAATACATTATGTCCGGTTAGAATGACTGGC
>NW_017534520.1:969062-980259 GCF_001853355.1 Bactrocera latifrons | reverse complement strand
GCAATATTGAAAATGATAATTTGACCATAGCTATGTCTTCTATACGCAATAGTATTAGAGACTGTTTTTACAACAAAATGAAAAAACAAAAGCAGACAAAAATTACAGATTACTTACAGTAAAAAATACACTTATATGTGTTATAACGTGCTGATTACATGCAATTTTGATTTTGATTTAATATGTATGTATACATATTTAATTACTATGTTTCTGTATTAAAATACTTAAGTACATACATATTTACATAAAAAATGTTTCATTTCACAAAACGCTTTGTATGACGTCCGCTTATTATGACGTGTTTGTCAATTCCCTTCGATGTCATAATAAACGGATTCTACTGTATTTAAAAATTTCTTATTGTTATATATTTAAACACTATTATAAATTTTTTTAGAAACGAAATCGTAGATATTCTGCCTTTGGGAAGCTATTGCCCGATGCATCTCGTATGTGCATTTGTCGAACGGCAGGTCGCATTTTCTATCGGAAACAAAAAAGTCAAAGAGATTCATATTTTTTAATAATTTATCTTCTAATTAAACTAAAAAATCCCAAAACCAGAGTAAAGTTTTCGAAATTTTTTAAAAATTGATAAAAAATGGTTTTTGACAAAAAAAATTTTACTTTATGCTGTTTAAAAATATGTTCAAACTTGAATTTTATTAGTTAAAATAGAAGATAATTTAATGCCAAAGATAATAAACTTTGTCCCAATTCCATTCGACGTCTAGTTTTTTTTTTCTATCCTGCCCGCCAATCGCGCGTCAAAGTTTTCGCTTTCTGCCCAAGCGCTCATATATCTGCTAGACGCTCGGTCACTATTTTCCTTCTAGCTTCGAAAATATTTTAAATTCACATCTAAAACTTTAGGAACATATGCGTAGATTATATCTTTTAAAAAAGATTTAAAAAAAAAAAAAAAAAAAAACTAACAAAATCGATTTTTTGAATCTTCTAAATCAGGCTCCCATCTTAAACTATATATCTTATAATATAGCGATGAATTTGAGACAACTAGAGTAAAATAAATTTGATTTTTATATTATAGTATAATTTAAGTTGTAAGACTGTCGAGTCAGGGAAAATCTCACATGGAAGGAATACTATTGAGTATTGTGCGACGTTTGTGCTAAACTATTCGTAAAAAGAAGCCGGATATATTGGCCGAGAACTCTTGGTTATTTAACCACGATAATGCACCGCCACATTTTCAATCAATATCGTGCTGCAATCACCACATTTGCGTGATTTAGCTCCGTGTGACTTCTGGCTGTTCAGTGAATTTGACATTAACCGTGAATCGCGACGCGCATTGAAGGATATTTCGGAAATTGACAACTTAACAACTATTTCGCGAATTGGAAAAACCTTTTACCAGGTGAATTGGTGCCGAAAGAATTACTTGTAGGGAAACGACATAAATTTTATAGAATAAATTAAAGATTTTAAAATTTTGAACAGAGGCTTGCTAATTCATAGTAGTACATTAAATCATTTGTTATTTGTTCGCATAAATTTCTTTCAATGATATTTTGGATGGAATAGATTGAAAAATGAATCTGAAGAATTGTCTTTATTTTTGCTACTTTGCCAACGTATTGCTACAGAGTTTAATTTATAATGCTTGTTCAACTAACGGTTGTTTGTAGCACATAAACTTAATCAAAATAAGTATAGGGTTATTTATACGCTTGTGGCGACACAAACCTTACCACCATAATTTCTTAAATTTTTCTTGGTAAGCATATGTTTTTAGTAAGGATACGTAAACTTAATTATATTATCTAATTATAATTATAATTTTTAATTTATTACGTTTAATGAACAAAAAACAAATTAGCTTTCTCTGCTTATACAAAGCGGCCGATTATATTGTTTTTAAAGTTATACACCTACTAATCTTCGCGTTTCAATGAAAAAAAAAACATAATATAATGTTAATTTCAAATATAGTGTAAATGAAATGAAATTCAAAAAGTAAAAAAAATCTTTTTTCATTGCATATCAGTCTCTTACACTTCAAGCTCATTTTGTAAAGCTCACTATCTTTCAATTGATTTAGCCATAGCTAAATATGTTTTGTTTTTAATTTTTAATATTTTTGATAACTAATATGTCATTATCTTTTTTCCAAATAAAAAATTTCTATATGTGTCAAATACGAGTATGTACAACACCGGAAAATTTAGAGTGATTGGTTTGCGTGGCCACGAGTGTATAAAAATTATCAGACAGAAAACATTGATCAAGGTGTGAGATATATAATTGAAAACCGAATCACGGTAATACTTCCCTGAGCCCTCATATATATACATAATATAAAGATTTTTCAACTTTTGGGTGACTGTATGTCGCATATATCGGCCAGTATGTGGGTTTTAGTGATCAAAATAAGAGAGCATGATTTTCTCATAACTGCTATAAAACTGACAAACCAAAAACAACGGAATCTCTGAAACAGAAAATTCCTGGATTTACCGAAGGGATGATTTCTTTTTCAAATAAAAATAAATTTTTGTGGATTTTTTTAAATCCTGCTGGTTTGCAGAAAGGGTTGCGATGAAGTTTTTTTCGGAAGATTACACTAGTTCTGTCTTAAGCTCAGTGAATATCAATCGCAAAGTCAAAATATTGGTATTATTTTCTTATTGGAAAAGTACATTCTGATTTTTGGAGACTTGGGAACTATTTGCAATGCGGCTAATTGCAACGTTTACTGAATGGCTCGATATTTCCAAAAGTTGAAGACACAACTTTTTGATTCATATTCACAACCAAAACTATATATTCATTGTTCATGACAAAAAGTCTAGGAAAAAGTATACAAATTAAGTAAATTTCAGTTTGGCCAACTTTGCGAATACCACTTAGTGCTTGGCCATGCGCCTAAAGGCAGGCCAGAAATTAAAAGTCAGCAAGCCATAATAAATAAAATAAAAATTATTTAAGCGCCGAGCCAAAAAGTGCACTGCGGCAGCAAAATCAAGCAACATTTTACGTAACAGCGCTGTGGCGGAAGAAAAAATAAAAACCGGCTGAAAAACGGATAAACAAAATAAAACTAGCCAAAGTGAGCAACAATAAATTCGGCAAAAAAGTTTATGCGAAAAAGTTTGACGCTAAAAATGTCAAACGCTGTTGCGACGCATGCAAATGGGAAACTGTGACCAGTAGGTATACCGTTAGCCGCCGCATGCCCCCCACAGACGCTTTACTACACTAATATGCGAGCAGCCAATAAAGCGCAACAAATCCACTTAACTGGCCTGCCTGAGCTGCCAGCGCGCTTAGAGTTTTGCCGCTGCCGTTATATTGTTAACAGTATCAACTACAACAACAAGCAAATAGAAGTCAGCAGCCACGCAGCGCCACAATACAATTGCAGCGCAAAACCGAGAAAAAAGAAACAGACAAAAAATGCACATCGAAACTCATAAATTGGCTTATCCACTTAACTGCTAACGGGTTTTCGTAACTGTGTGGCACAAAACCCAAAATAATATATGTGGACTTGTATTATGGCACTTTGCGCGGCGCACTTGTTAGTCAGTGCTCACCCTGCAGCGCTGTTGGGCTAATAATGTCACCGCATGCCTGTTCGGGTCGGCATTTGTTCCCTTTTTTTTGGTGAGTGTTGCACTCGTTTATGTATTTCGTTGTATAATTTGCGGCGCACTAACGTTACTCTTGTTATTTAAGTTTCACTGTTGTTGCTGTTGTTGTTGCAGTTTCCGGTAGCTACAACTGTCGTTTAGCCGGAAATGCACTGCTTCAGGATTGATCACCTCGAAAGTTGCTTCATTTGCCAACTTTTGTTCAGCACTCACTCACCACTCCCCGCTTGACTTATGCGACATTAGTGGCCTCAGCAAAAACAATTTCGATATAAAATGCTTAGTAAAAATAAACTTAGTTGGAGTTATTTCGCTTTTTCGCATTTGCTTGTCGCAATTTAATGTTTTTGCTCTTCAATCAACGCTTGTATGACCTTCTTCATAAGTGCGATTGCATTTTGAGACATTAACTGCGTTATAGTGGTTCTGGGTGTAGTAGTTAAAGTTTTCCTGGTAGTAAAAAGTATGACAGTTATAAGCTCTTTGCATGTTTCCAGTGTGGGGTTCTTTGGGATAGATTTTTCCTCTATAACTTATTACTGTGATCAAATTAAAAGGTGAATTTTGTTCATTTCTTCTTCTTTAAAGTAAGTAAGTTACAAGAAGGTAAATCAGGAGAAAGCGATGGTTGCGTCACGATATTAGCTGAAAATGTGGCGAAATTATCACGAATAACCAATAAAGTATGAGATTGCGCATTATCGCACTTTTTTGTTCAATAAATTCAGACATAGTAAAAATCGAAGAATTCACTTTTTGAGCCTCACAAAACGACAAAATTTAGCACAGATGTGCTAAGAGATTCCCCTTGGGAAGTAAGGTGCAGGTTGGTTCTTATCGAAATCAATCTCAGTAAGGGTGCTGTTTCGCAATTTCGGACCATAGAGAGGAGTGTGTTGGATGAGTAGGGTATGCAAAGCGATAAGAAACATTTGGGGCCTCATTGCAAGCAGACATACAATTGGTAGGTTGGGGAGCTTAACCTGCTAGAATAGCCAAACGAAGTTGCACTAGGGTCACTCTAGATTCTCGGGGGAACTCGCGCTTTTCGTTTCCTATTGAAGGTGGTATTAGCACTCTGTGTGAGACGGTCAGAGCGTGTCTGAAATTTGTTACGTCCATAGTCTGGTCGGTACTATAAAATTTCGTCGATGTAGCCAAGAAATGACCTCTTGCTGACCCCAGCAGGTGGTTCCGCTTGAAGCAAACGTTTTCAGAGATGAATTCTGAGAAAACATCCCAACAGGAAGTGCTTGGAAAGAAGTGGATTGGGTTCTTTAACCGCTTACCCATCGAGCATAGATTTCGCGATGCCTCAAGTGGTGTTGTGTGACTTCAAGCGTCAAAAGCTTTAGTCTAACGCTAATAGGCTCGACCTCTCACAGGACGGTTTTTGATTTAGCCGCTAACTTTCTGGAGCTATAGAAGGGCTGTGAAATTTCCAGAAGCCATGATGGTGGTCAGCATGATGAGTGAAGTTTAAGAGTAATTAAGCTTCAAGAGAGTTACAGACGAAAAGACACCCAAGGTTGGTGGTTTTCCCCAGGGTAGGCTCTCGCCCTCAACACCATTGCTTTGGCATGCTTCTTGAGTTACGTAATATATATATAGAGAATGCCTGTTATGATTGCCTATGCAGATGATGTGCCGCTCATGACCAAAGCAAAGTTCCTGAGTACCGTTTACGAATTGACCCAGGGGTAACTCTGCATCGTAAGAAATTCGACAGCCGCAAAAGGTCTCGCCACCAATCCAAATAAAACCGAGATGGTTTTATTAACAAGAAGATACAAGAGCGCGTGGCACCGCTGCTACAAATAGGAAACATCCGTCTGACCAGGGGATAGTGATATATACGAGTATGGGGGTCATCCTGGCTAGGAAGTTTTCATAGAAGCCGAAGAGAGAACAAAATGTCGATACTGCTATAGAAGAGCCCTTGGTATAAAGTGAAGTCTCTCACCAAAATTGCCTCTATGCCTCTGCGATACCATAGTCAAGCTCATAATTTCTATGGAGTGTTTATATGGTGGAGGAATTTAGGAAATACCACCCTTGCCCAAGCTCGCTATCAATAGCATAAAGTGTATTTGTGACAAGTCAGGGCACAGCGGAATCGCAAGAAAAGACACCCTAGAACCGCTATCGGTAGAATGGGATAGATGGGGTACCTACAGACGTCCCAACTAGCAGGCGGGAATGAAAATTAAGCGCCTGCGGAAATATATTGGCTACTAAGCGGTTTGCTAATTTATAAGTTCAAACACAGGAGTTCTTCTTTCCTATAGCCCCGTCCCATCTTTAATCAGCCATCTAACCTAGCCTGTTACGCATCGTGAGATAAGTACGTTTTAGGAGTGATTTTCATCGCTTTTCAGACACAACATTTAAGTTTATAATGGTGGTTGGTAGAACAACAATACTGCCTTCTGCTTTCAGGATACATGCGAAAGGAATTTGATTCATGACCAAAATTATTTGATTGTTTTCTAGCAAATACAGGGACCCTCCTTTTGATAAATGGGACACAACTCTCTCTCAAAGACTTGTAGGTGTCCTATCTGTTTTATAGAAATTTTAAGTATAGTCATTATGTTTTTTACTGTGAATATCTCTTACCTGAATAGAATTTATGCAATTTATGCCATATTGGAACAATATTAAAAGCAAATACCTTCTCACTAGAGCATGAAAACTTACTTTGTTGCTCAGATAAAAATAAAAATATTTTCTATGTCTTCAGCGCTTTGAATGGTAGTAAATTCTAAAGTCATTCGTTTTGGTTCTTTATTCAGCTCCATTCAATATCATATTGTATTGTACCACTAATTCATACTGACATATTAATTCTACTTGAAATGCCTCTCTCTCTCTCTCTGGGTATTTGTCAGTCATCTTATAATTCCAATTCTGATTCAATTCTTGTGTATAAATATTTATTTCATTCATTGCTAAATATAGCAACGAAGCAGCGCTACAACTGTGTGATTCTCCTATTTGAAGACACGGCCTTAAAAGTATGCATTAAGTTGGGGGAAGGGGGTGCGTATGAGTAACATTGAAAACAGATATTCTTAAAAAAAAAAAAAAAACATTTAAAGAATATTGGTGAGATTGAGTAAACGGCAGCTGGCAGCATCGTGAGATTAAAATGTTAAAAATTAAAAGAAATTGCTGCCAACAAGCACACACACACACACTTGTACATTATATACACACATATATATGTGCCAGCAGATGGTAGTAGCGCTGCAAGGGTACTTAAAACAGACGAAAGAAAATCTTCTTGCTCATGCATATGCACAGAAAGGTTTTTAAGAAACAGTTACGACAACAACAGCTATCAACGAAATACAAAACTCAAAAGAAATGTTGAAGGTGTGTGCAAGCAGCTGCAGACAATTGCACCCAAAGCTGCTGTAAACAAGGCAACAGCAACAACCACTGATGCGCAGCCAAGCAAGCACATGTCTGATTATGTAGTTGTTATATTGAAAATATATGTATGTGTATATATATGTATATACAAATATGCACACGGACCTTAGTTGTGTTGTTTCAAAATCCGCATTTTCTCCCCGCGCGCTTTTCGTTTCTGAACTGCTTTTCGGCGTCTCTCATTCATACAAAAAGTGATTTTAGTTTCGCCGTCGCTGCTCTGTCTTTTTTCGGCCGCCGCCTTGGCCTTCCATGGCCGCCACAGTCGTAAAAACTTAGCACTGTTCCACTATTTTCACGCTCTGCTCTGTCCTTTCAGGTGCTTACCACCATTCTTACTTTGCAAATATTGCTTTCGATTCAGCGAGTTTTAAGAGTTTTTAAGTTGTCTTTAAAATTGAGCTGCAAGTTGATTTTTTGATATTTTTTTTCCAACTATTTTTGATTTAAAATAAAATTTTTTGTTTCACAGGGGATGGTTAATGTGGTAAGAGAAGTGTGAATGTTCACTGAAATTGAAATTTTTTTATAAAATTCTCTACCAAAAATTCAATTTTCAGTTTTATTTTTCTTCGTCCCAGTTCTAAGTTAGGGTTTTAACTAACCCATGTATTTTTTCGCTTTAGATAATCTTGTAAGGAGTTCTCCTGTCAACACTGGCGCATCTCTTTTCCGAGCGGTCACCGGAAATGGCGCCGCAAGTGGCGGAGTTTCAAATATTTTTTACCAAAAATTTCAAAATTTCTTTCTTAATAGTGTATATTTTTAAAAATAAAAAATTCTAATAAAATATTTAATTTTACATGAGCAAAAAAAATTTTTTGAAAAAACGATGATTTTACCCGAGGAAACACATTTAACCCCATAAGTCTTTGTTCTTTGGCAACCGCTTAAAATATCAGGTGGTCTTACAGTTAAGCCTTTGTAAGTTTTGTAGGCATCTTTTTAGATTAACTTATATAAGATTTAATTTATTTACTTATATAAGATTTATGACAGATTTATATTAGTTAAACCACTTTTTTGTTCATTCAGTTATGAAAATTCCATAAAGTAGTAGTTAACTTCATAAAGAATGTGAGAATAGAGATTATTTGTTGCTGAGGGATGATTTCAGTATTATTTTTCTGCAAAAAAAGTTTTTTAGATTTCGACGCAATGAATGAAATCGTCTCTGTGAGTTTGTAAAAAACACTCTGAGTTATAAATCTCTAAGTTATATGGACTATGTAACTTCATGCACAGGCAAGATCAGAAGAAACCCGAATCACGGTGTTATAAAGCTCAATGTAAAGCTAGAAATTTTCTATTGCTTAATATCAAGAAATGAAAAACTCAAGTCATAAGATCTGCATTTAGAAATGGGATGGCAAGTCCCGTATGTACGATACTAATATTTTTATATTCAAAGCGAGAAAAATGGAATTTCTGGGAGTGAAATAATGCAAAAAATTAACTTAATTTTAATTTTAAAATAAGTTTTTTTTAAGTTACAAGTAAGTAAGGAAGAGCTAGGTTAGGTGTAGCCGACAGTTCTATAATTTTGTAACTTGCTAAGATCACCGCCGGAAAAAATTCATTTCAGATTTCAATAATATATCGGAAAGGTTAACTGATATATTCTGTAAAAAGTTCGAAATAAGATAGTTTTTTATTTCAAGTGATTAATCTCAAGGACACTATTCGTGCAAATTTTAACAGGATATATTTATTGGTTCCAAATTTCTATGCTAGAAAGTGAAAAAATCAGATGGAGTTCAAAATTCTGCCAATATTTGATTCATCTAAAATCATCAGTACTGTTGTGAATTTTTCATTGGGGGTGTTTTTTTACGCGGCGGGTCCCAAGCCCAGCGCACAACCCTACTCACTTTAGCTCGCCTTCAAACGGATGTTCTTAGGCTACCCAGAGGAGACTTGGTCAAAGACCGGAAGTCGTGAGCTGCTTGAGTCATATGTAAAAGAATTGTTTCTGGCCACTCCCAAGTGAATGGCGATCAGAGAACTTTTCTCACTTGCGTGAACTTCTACACATGACTCCATCCTCCAGAAGAAGAAAATCATCAGGAAATGAAATATTAACGCAATAAATCTAGCCGATAGATGGCGCTGACGTAAAAAGCTTCTATGAAACCGGATTTGACATAGATATATACTATTTAGAAATATTTAGTAGGCATTTATAGACGATAAACTTGCAAGCTAACACTAAATTGGCCGGAGTACACAATCGTTAACAAGAGCTTTCTTTATAAGGAACAGCTTAGATATCCGAGCAGCTATAATAGTAATAGGTTTTATGATTCTGGCTTAAGAAAAATTGATCCTGTCAAGTGCTAGTAACTTGGTGCGCCATCTTGTTGAAATCAAAAATCAAGAAAGACAACGTTTTTTGTGCAGAATTTTCGCTGAAAGTTGGAACAGTGATGCCAAAAGGTCGCTGAAAATATGTAGCAGTTTTGTAATCATTAGGTGTAGAAGTCGATTTGCCAATGCAGCCTTTGAAATGAAGAGGCATTTATTTCGTCAGGAAAAATGTAAATTTAAATGAAGTTCGCATATATTTAGAACTACATTAAGACCACACTGAGAAGCTTTATTAAGGTGCTAGCTCGCTATGAAGCGCTCTCGAGGAAATCATCTAATAAGGTGGTCTTGGAGGTAAAGACTTAAGACTGAGTTAAGGTACGATATCTCTACGACTCTCAGCTTAGTCCAATACGAGGTACATGAGGATTGGAGTCGCATGCTGTTGCCAAGAAAGCAGAGCTATTGTAAGAAACAATAAGAAAAAAATGACACTAAGAAATGATAAGATAAAAGATAAATTTTCTTTACTAAAATATAAAGTTGCCCACATTAACAACGATATATGCCACAAGGACACCACTGTGCACGATTATACATCCAGGTAAAAATAATGGAAATAACAAGGATTTAAACGGTTGATTACTTTTCAATTTCACACCTTCGAACTACACACATACATACATATAAACATATGCCGATAGATCAAAATTTTATGCGCCTTTCGTCAATATTCCGTTATGGATGAGCTATAACTATGATTATGATTTCATAGCGAAAATCTGACGGTAATAAAATTGTGAATCGCTGCAACTTTATGAGTTTTCACCAACTAAAAGCACAACAACAGGCTTCTTTGATTGAAGAACAGTTGACCGTAAGTAAGTGTTTGTGTGTGGGTGTAAACTTCTTGTAGATTCATAACTTCCACGCTGTTGCTCTTGAGCAAAACATAAAACTGTAAACTGCTTACTGCTCATTGTTTTCTTCACGTCGCACTCTTCAAGCATAAATTACATGTAAGCACACACACACACGCATTCACTTGTACAGTGAGGAGACATATGTGTAAGGTGGAAGAAGCAGAGAAACACGCTCGGGTCATAAAAATCACAGCACAAAGTGTTAAGTGCGCGGATTACAATGCGGAATGACTGAATTGCCGAACGGTTGGTTGAGTGACGCCACCGAAATGCATTTGTACATGTGTGTGTCTATATAAGTGAGTCTGTGCCTGCTGACTGGATTAAGTGCGCATACGAGTCTTGTGTGGCAAGTGACAACATTGTTTGCGGCGTGCGGCAAGAAAGTGTTGAAAAATGTGTTGCCTTATTTGCGAATTATTTTATTAGAAGGCATATCATCCACTCTGTTGAAGGCACAACAACTGAGTGAATCATAGTGAAAATATGTGCTTGAATAACTTGAAGAATTCGTTTTTTGACGTGGTTAACATAAATTTTCTGATAGAGATCCAAAGGTTTCTTGAAGTAGGTACATCGAAAGTAAATACGAAGAAGTTGGGGGATCCCAAAATGTAATTCCGCAGATATTTGAGCTCTTAATAAGGGACTGACTCAAGATCAACTTAACTTTACTTGACCAATAGAGGTCCGAAATTTCTCTAAGAACCTCCAAACTAAGTCCGAAGAAGCTTTTTGACTAAAGTCGAGCTCTTCTGGCATGTACGAATTTTTTTAAATTAATTTCAGAATCTTAAATCTTAATTTTACTTGGTCATTTCTATCGGGTGATTTTTTTGAGGTTAGGATTTTCATGCATTAGTATTTGACAGATCACGTGGGATATCAGACATGGTGTCAAAGAGAAAG
>NW_017534520.1:937239-968378 GCF_001853355.1 Bactrocera latifrons | reverse complement strand
TCTCTAGGGACCTCTAAATCACATACGGAGAAACTTGAGGACTGTAAGCCGAGCACATTGGGCGGTTATCAAACTTTTAGAAACTCCCTCTTATGGACTGAAAGCCGAGAACAGTCGAGAGAGTATAACATTTTCGGAACATCCATTCAACTTATTCCTAATAGGCAATTGGTGTTAGATCCCCAAGTTCGAAGAAAGTCGTGGACGAAAGGCATGTTGCCAGTTCCACAGAACCCAATATTGAGTGTTTAAGCTCCTTTATCCTATATTAAAAATTTATCGTAAATGTTTTAACATCTTACACTAAATCTTTAAAACGATTTAGGAGATATAGTTCGGCATAAGATGACACTTGCTCAATTGGATCTTTAACGGATCTTTAATGAAAAGTTTACGAAATTGCATGTTTTGTCGAAGGTCAAATGATTTGAGATAACAAATACTTGACTAGATGTTAAACTGAGCCGTTCCTTCATCTAAATCGGTTTAGTCTCCACGGATTCAGAAGTAGGAACCTGCTACGATAAAGGGATCACTAGCTAGCCGGGACTGTATAATAGGAACAGTTTCAAAGCATTCTCCACTCGGTTGATTTGTCTCCTTTGAGGAATAACGCACGGCGACTGCTGCTATTGTAGTAATAGCAGAAAATATTCCCGAAGGAATTTGGAAGACTTGTGCCGGGTTGGTCGTATCCGTTCCAATAGTTAGACCCGCTGAATACCCGATATGAGTACTCCGACAGTCTCGATCGTTTTCAAGAATGTTTTTAGTTTATACAAGAACCTGACACAATTTCTTCTCGTTTGTGTTGGACCTTTTATATTCGTCTTCACTGTAGTACTTGCCTATTCTAGTCATACATAACTTACTGCATACAGTTTAATAAACATGTTTTGTCGTTGGACGCTAATCATGAGGTTTCCGTTTCTGCTTTGAGACTTTCAATGCCACAGAGGATCCACTGCAACTCACTTTCACTCTAACGAATGTCCACTAACCTCCCAAATTCCGTCATCGTACCTTATAAGCCGCAGCTTGCCGATTAAATGCGGCGGAAGAGCTCAGCCGGGCTGAGCTAAGTTTAGACCACAACATAAAGGTGAATTAGTGATGCGTAATCAAAGTAGAAGGTAGAAATTTCGCAAAGCGTCAAAGAAAAGGAATTGCTACGAAGTCGTAAGGATGCTTTGGCATTTCGCCTTTTCACACTTGAATTTTTTAGCAGTCGAAAAGATGGTATGTTTTGTTGTGAACTCTAACAGATTTGGTTAGTGGCGGAAGATAGGCGACAGGTCACGTGCATGAGCACTAAAAGGGGTTGAGGAAAGGAAATATTGTAAAGGATGAATGCTGAGAAACCATAGGATTACCTGAAAGAGAGAAGAGAAGGTGATTGCTTTTAAGAAAATGCTACGAACTGCAAATGTAAAGTAATTGCAAGTGATACGCAATGCAACAACAGTAACGAAATCGAAAACTTTGAGGATCCAAGCACAACGGTACCGAACCCGATACCCATCGGGCCAAAGAAGCGTTGCTGCATCAGCAATAATCGTTCAAGTAAGTAAGATAACCGGCATTGCGGATCACGGTGGCAAGCAATACCATGCATTTAATGGCATTCGCAGGAGTGCGAACTAACTGACCGCCATTTCTAGCTAGACCAGCACGAAAGTGTACGCCACTGGCATAGCTAATGAGTTTCTAAAGCCGAAACAACGCCGAAGAATTGCAGATATGGCCGAAGGGATGAGATTCGGCGAGCATTTTCTGCGCTTCAATGCAGCAATCGAATGAGTTGCTAAAGATTGCATACTGTAAGGTGCACAACATGCAGAAATATTGCGGATGCGACGCTGCAGCTGCTGTTGCCGACGCTGTGTTTGGCTTGTAGTCTCTGGTGGATGATTATGAATACCAAACGTAATGTCGGTGGATGCAGACAGTTGCATGTGGCAAGTAGACAGTAGTCAATGCCGGCAAAGGGCCACAAGTGGTGAACGTTGCAAAGAGTGACCGCAAATTGCAACACCAAAAATTTCACTAAACCTCGGTGAGTGAGCCACTGACCAATTGCATGTAAGTGTGTATGTTGAGGCCAAATGTGCGAAGGTGAGAAACATGTCTGTAGCGGGTTTGTGCAACTCATCACAGCGTCAGTTCAACATTAACATAGCAAGGTTTAGCGAGAAAGACAATGACACCCTTTGGTATAATTGGCTGCGAAAAGACACGAACAAGATACCCAAATTAGTGGAGAGGAGCTGACACGAACGTGGTATAAAAATAAATGAAAGTTGTTGTTAAGCATATGAAAGGTTCGTTTTCACCGTTATATTCGGTTTCAATATCGATCTGAATTCAATTGATATGCAAGTCGCTATGTTGTGAGGTCTAACATCATCTATTTTAGATTATATGGTTGATCCAAGATGATGATCTTGAATATATGAGGACAAGTCGTATGTAAATACTCTATTGTAATTTAACTTTTCAACAATAAGGAAAGAAAGAAATCAAAAAATACTCGCCCATATAATATATTTTACCGAAAGGGGTCATACAGAAAAGTATTTCCCTTGAGTCAGTTTGGAGCGTAGGGCCAAAATAAACGCGCTAGAACCATAAGTATTTTTTAAGAGTTTTGATCATTATTGCAATTAGCATAAGGGTTGAAGGTTGTATCAACTCTTCGTTCAAGATGTGAAATTTCTGCATCATATTGCTTCCTATATAGAAACCTCGTCGTGCATCATCCGAAACAAGTTTTCGGATCAATTAAGAACCATATTTTGGATGCTAGATAAATAGGCCATAGCTATGTGAACGCAAATCGAAGAAAAATTACTTCAGAGTTTTACCCTGTAACCGGAATAGGTCCTTACTATTTTTTCGCTAAGGACTTTGTCTTCCTAAAATGATTAACTTCTCTTCATTCAGTAAGACATGATTAGTTCAACGTGACGCTGCAAACTCAATCAGAGGCTCTGTCTTTTAGCTCTACTTAAGAAGTATCTTTCTTTCTTAAAAGATTCGTTAAAGTTTGCGATATATGTATATATGGATACTCATAACATATTGTGTTAACTTTTTCTTTATTGACGTAGACACTGCTTACGCTCTTATAGCCACCTTACAACAGTGCCCCAGTCGTTCTTCGAATTGGATATTCCTAGTGTAGCTTGGTCCTTCTCCAACTGGTCTTTCTAATGATTTGGAGGTCTTCCACTCCTCTGCTTCCCTCCACGGGTACTTCGTCGAATACTTTTGAAGCTAGGGTCCATCATCCATTCGCACGACATGACCTAGCCAGCGCAGCCACTGTCTTTTAATTTTCTAAACTATGTCAATGTCGTCATATATTTCGTACGGCTCATCGTTTCATCCACTGCGGTATTCCCCATTGCTAATACGCAAAGGACCATAAATCTTCCGCAATATCGACTCATCAGATGTTGTGATGAGACTAATTCGCTTCGCTTCCTTCGGCAGCAACTGTACACTTTTTAGAATATTGTACCTTCTCTAATTAACTCAATAGTTCACCAGATGGGTAATTGATATTCGAAATTATTCTTCATGGTCGTACAATGGAACGTCTGCTTCATTGTCATCGATTGGGGAATCGGGTTCACCATCTCTTGGTGTTATGCTTTCATTGCCATTCAGCAGGCTGGAGAAGTGTTCGCGATATAATTTCAGTATACGCTGACCACCAGTCATTAGACCAGCTCTGCAAGAGTTTGTTCCAATCTTAAAACCTTCTATTAGTAGGCGTATCTTTTCCTAAAATTTTTCGAGAATTGGCATTGGCCAACTTGTACTCATGCATTTCGGTCTCTTTCTTTTTTGTCAGCAAATGCGTCCAGCTTCCCTCTTCAACCCTCAGTATCTATCGCATCCCGCACGTGTTGTGGTCGATTGCATATTTGCGAGGTAGGCCATCTTTTTCCGAAAAACCAGTGGTTTGGTGTGCAGCTGTACGTAAGGAGCTTGAAATGCCGTCTCACAGTTTTCGTTCGGCTGTCTGTTGTGAATGTACCTTCTCGACGTCGAACGTTCCTTGTGTTAATTAATGTGCATTTTTTGCTGCACAGAGGCGCATGCGTGTCTTCGCTGCATCAAGATACCTAGTCATTGCTAGGACCTCAGGGAGTATACACTTCTAAAACATTGGATACTCGTCGACCATCTATCACAACATGATCGATCTGGTTGGCGGCTATTCGTTGCGGAAACACCCAGGAAGCTTTCCTTTGCAGTAATCTAGTATTACATATACTACAATACAGATCCTACCTTCTTTGACTAAGTCTTCAAAACAGACAGTTTGCTTCGTGGTATAACTTGACGTACTATTTTGTTAAAAAAGGTCAGTATCCGGAACTTTCCACATCTCTGCGGACGGTGATTATGATAAACAATAAATCAAAAAACTGTCATTGGAACAAAACTACCTCTGAGTCGATATTACTTGGCAGGTAAAAGCAAAGTTACTCGTACATCGATTAAATCTGAAAACCTCAGTCAGCTTAGCCGAACGTATACGGGACAATAATTTTGTTTTCACATTTCCTTATACTAACTGATATTAATGCCTAGGAAATTTTTAAAACCACCTTCCGAATTCAAATTGTTTCTAATTCACTCACTAGAATATAGTCTGTCTACAAGCTGCATGACTTTTGGTCTCTGCCTATTTTAATTACGAAATGAAGAAAATTTCTTGTGTTTACTAAAGAGAAGTCAAAACTTTAGCATTGTCGTTACCTACTCAAAACACCGTTAGACGTTTGCTAGACTCAAAGTATACAAATAATTACCAAATTGCTGTTTTGCAAAAACCAATACGAATTCATACGGATATGGAGTAAAATATAAATAAATATAAATATTGACTAACCGAACTCTTAAAGTGTATAAATAACAGCAAACAAGTTGAGGGAAGCGACAGTTATGTAAATAATAGTTAGGTGACAAACAAAACCGACAAGTTGCCACAAAATGTAGACATGCCTACACAGCCCGAGGAAACTTACCGAAGCAACTGTGAGAACAACAGAAGTTGAAAGTCTCCCAGAGAAATATTTAATTTTATATGCATGAGTTTATGCCCTTCATAAACAGAAAATTACACTTTTGGAAAAATATTTTGGTATTAAGTAGTATAAAAAATGAATGCGTAGTTTATGGATTTTTTGTTTTTTAAAAGTAGAATAATAATAAAAATAATGAAAATGATATGTCTTCTTGAAACTGTTGTTAGCCTCTTTTATCTTCAAGGTTACGTTAGGTTCGGATAAGCTTAGTGCATAGTTCTCTCCGTTCCCCTCTCTCATCCTGATAGAAATAGCCACATTTTTAGAATAAATAATAGCCGATTTTTGAAACTTTTGACAATGCAAAAAGAACAAACAACTGATGAAAAGTAATTAATCTTGTTTAACTGAATAAAGATAGAAGAAGAAATAACATCAATTTAATACGGCAACCGTGGCAATTTTTATGGACTCCTGCAGAATAATTTTGTCGTTGAATTATCATATACTTTAGCTTAATGTTATCGAACAGAGAAGTGGCGAGTCGAAAAGTGGTTTCTACCAAGCTAGTTAGTTACTGTTACAGTTAATTTATAACACACAATACAGGTGCAGTTATGAAAGCGTTCATCCATTCGGAGGACATGACCTAGCCAGCGTAGCCGCAACCTTTCAATTTGCTGAACGATGTCAATGTCGTCGTATTTCTCATATCCATCGAATGCGATATTCGACGTGGCCAATGTGCAAAAGATCATAAATCATCCGCAGAAGCTTTTCCTCGAAAATTCGCTTCACTTCTTTGTCCAACTTGGAGAAAATGGACCTAAAGGTGCGGTTGTTATGGCCAATGATTTCGATGTCATCAGCGTTCGCCAGAAGTTTTACTCTTGTAGAGGACTGCATCTTCTCTATTCAGGTCTCTAGCAGCAATTTGTTTTATCCAGGAGTAGATTGAATAAGTCGCATGATAAGGAGTCACCTTGCCTGAATCTGACATTAATTAATGTTGTTGGTGTAGTCCGTACTGTCCAGTGATGCCTATAAAAGACGCTTTTTGCACAACCTGCTTGGCAAATGTAGCCTATTCGAGTGCTCTCCTTCAGACGAATACACCACAGAATATTATTGTATTAACTACGGTTTTATATTACCACCTCTCGTGAGAAACCCCACATTTTCCTTAGAGTTCTAATCCATGAGAGCTTTCTATCACTGATAAATCGTAGGTATTCAACCTTATCCATATTTTGAATCAACCATATGGAGCAAAGTCATCCGGATCTTCGAAAATCCTGGTAATGGTTATAAGGTGGCTTGGTCAAATTTTCGCTCAGATTTGTACATTTTAGGCAAAAAGATACTCTGTCTTCATTAAAACACACTCTCTCAATTTCATTGAGATAACTCAAATGGCTGATATATCCAGCATAAGAGGAATTTTGCAGAGATTTACTGGCCCGATTTCAACATTTTTTGATATGCAGACATACCTTTCTCAGAGAAGGATTATCCCTGAATTTCAATTATATAACTCACACATGGAAAATATTTTCGAACAAAAGTCAACTATAGGTACTGGAATCCAATTCCTACTGAATTGAACAGCTTTGGTTAGATTTGGTCAACTTTTAGTCAAAAGGTGCCATACTTTAAGGGAATCATTCCTGCAAAATTTGATTCCGTTGTATTAATTACTTATTGATTCGTGTACTGGAAATTGACAGAATCAAATGGAATTTTAAATTGTGTTATATGGGCGTGCTTGTGGTTCGACTGTGCCTATTTTCACATCGTAAGGTAGGAATGTTAGAAAAATGATACATATTAAATTTAGTTGAAATCGGCTTGATAGGTCCCGTCCAATTTTCACAGCTGCTCTCATGAAGCCTCTTTTACCATCTCGGAGGTAAAGTTTAATGTCTATGGCCCAATTAGTTATTGACTTATTGCGCTTTAATTAGTTTTTAACATTTTTTTTTACTAAGCAATCCACATACCAAATTTGTACTTAAGTTGCAGCTTGCACAGACAGACAGATAGACAGTCAACCGGATTTCAACTTTTCTCGTCATCCTGACCATTATATAACCCCTATATCTATCTCAATTAGTTTTAAGTGTTGCGTACAACCGTTAGGTGAACAAAACTATAATAACCTGTCGCAACTGGTTGCAACATTATAAAAAAAAATATTATTTTTTCATGAGGGTAAAATTGAAATTCTTCTTGAAATAAAAAAAACGTCCCGAAATAATATTTAGCGCCAAAAATAATTAATTTAAAATTTATCAGAAAAAAATGTTCATGCCAGTATGTGTGAGTATTACCAAGAGCGCTCCTCACATCTGTATTGATTGTGTGAGCTGGTAAATTCAGCTACTCAACGGCAATTTGTCACTCATTAAAACTCAATGCAAAAGCAACAAAAACAGGATTAACACTGAAATAAAATAAGAATGCTTGTTTTGCTTTTTCGCTCGCATGCAAAGCTGGCACAAAGTCACTCATACGCCACGCATTCCGCCTCCTTCTATTTCCACGCTGAACTTCGTTTCATATTTTTGCATGTCAGTTGCTGTTGTTGTTGCTTAGCGTAAACGTCATTATCATTATTATCAACACTTGAACAGCAACCGACTCGGGCTGAGCACTTTGCAGCAAGCGCCGTTGCACGCAAAACTTAAGCGTCAGCATAGGAGTGACACAAAAAACAGCGGAGCGAGGGGTGGTACGCCGTGTTATGCTGGTGGTTCATTGGCTTCCGTTGGTAAGCCAGCCACAGAACAGTCATCCACATATACACACACCGGCATGCAACCGCTGCGTCCGTTTGCTGTTCGCATGTATGTGGCATGTGCCGTGTGGCAGGCTACATTATAAATTTCAGTCATGTTTCTAATAACTTTGAATTAATCATCTTTCCTGTTGTTGGCTTTGGCCAAAGTCACACCGGAATGCTAATGATGCCACTGTGGCTGTGACTGCGGTGCGTTGTCCTCTGACATGCTCCCATGCTGTCTATGTCGGCGTGCAGGCTGCGCGTTTTGCGTAATATTCGACATTCAGCATGCAGAGCCGAGGCGCGCTACTTGAGCGCCGTTTTCTATGAAGTGCCAAAGGTGGCCACCACAAGAGTTGGTGAGCTGGTGTATTGCGAATTGTTGCCGCTTTGGCGTGATGCAAGGTGAGTCTACAASAACAACACTGCCTGTGGCTAGCTTAGTAGTATAGCTTTGAATTTTCAAAAGCAAGAACCTTACTTCATCTACAAAGCTCTTGTCTCCCACCCGCGCTATTTTGCCATTTCTGAATCTTCGTCTTCATCTCGTAGAATTCCTTGACTTCACCGCTGACTTCGGTTGCATTTATTATGTATTCGAATTGTTTTTGTTATTCTTTTTGTGTGCTCAGTCCTGGAATATAATCCGCATGCAATTTGCGGTTATTTGTTTTAAGTAGCGGATGAAAATTTTTTACTCCGTGCTGTCAGTGCCGTCGTGGCAGGAGCGGGTGTGTGGCAGAGATAAGCGTGCATTTGTAATGCGTCTTTGAGCGCGAAGAAGTACTGAAAGAGTCTAGAAAAGTATTGCAGATTATATATAGCAATTAGTTCTTCCCAGAAAGGCAGATAAATCAACTTTATAAGCTTCTAGAATTTAATATTTTAGATAAAAATAATGGAGAAAAATTCATTATAATTTTTTTATGTTTTTCTGTTTGATGAGTAGTCTTAAAATCAAAAACATTACTTTCTTAGCATGTATTATTTTGTTCTGAGCCAAAAAGTATTTACAGCTCAGCCTAATAGTGTCCCCAGATCTTTTATCATGCACTGAGTATCGTTCTCATCGTGAAAATAACTTACGAGTAAATATTTTAGCGGTAAATGGCTCAAAAATATTAACAGTAAGAAAAAAAAAAAAAACAATAATTTCGGCAGCATCGAAGTTATTATGTTCTTCATAGCTGCTTCACAGCTACACTTTTTTAGCATAGCGTAGTTTATAAAGAACTTTCTTCTGATTTTGATCAGTTTGAATGACATGGATGGGCTACAGGGATGTGATCTGTATAATAATCTGCGCTAAAGCAGTTTTCCTTAGAAGGGATAGAGTTTGAACGTGCGTAGTCGTTCGATATCGGCGTTTCCGATAAATGAGTAGTCTTTGGCAGAAAAGAACGGGTGTACAAATTCTAAATCTCATAAGCATAAAGACGAGTTTTAATATCTATAGACAAACCCGTCAAATTCATTGATATTTTTTGATCAAAGCAACTAATTAATTGTATTTTTTTTATAATTCTTTCGCTC
Source organism: Bactrocera latifrons (assembly GCF_001853355.1). NCBI lineage: Eukaryota > Metazoa > Arthropoda > Insecta > Diptera > Tephritidae > Bactrocera > Bactrocera latifrons. The sequence goes on along the minus strand of NW_017534520.1, from coordinate 959,021 downwards.
ATCCTAAAAGCATCCCAATATCTCTCTCGTTATACCGCCAGACTTGACCTTTAAGCGAGTAATCTTAACATTTTTATTTGAACAGGGTATAAAGTAAACTTTCATTTTTTATTATGACCAATGCACACTAACTCAAATTCTATTAATTTTTTTGACAAACTGATGATTGTTTGTCATATTATCGTGCAATATATTTCAGACAGTCTAGCCCAAAATAGGTAGCTAAGAAAAAAATAGCAAATAAAAATGAGGTTTTTCATTAAGAACGCTACAAAAGTTTTTTTAAATAAAACAAAAACGGTTTGTAATATCAATGAAATTCTTTATTTCTGTGAAAGTACATTCAGAGCCACTATGTATGGCCACCAATTCCACTTTCGATATGCGTATGAAGTTCATCAATCGTCGCTGGCTTGTTGATATAGACCATAGACTTGCCGTAGCCCCTCAAGAAATAGTTTAACGACGGAGAGATAATATTAGGTTGTCAAATATCTCCTTTCTGCTTTTTTGTCTTTTATTGTTCTATAAATAGTGTTGCAGTGATTGGATTTAGTTCAAATATGCGCCGTTTCGTTCAATAATCTGTTTCCATCTTGACGGCAACTTCATAATAACCCCTTCGCAGAAGCGCCCTTATTATTTGCGAAGAACTCGGATAGCTACTTTTCACAAGCCTCTTTTGAGTTCAACTTTACAGCAACAAGGGCGTTCGCCATGGACAGGAACAGGTAGTAATCACTTGGTGCTATGTCCGAGCTATATGGTAGATGCGATGAAACCTCCCATCCGAGCTCCCGTAGCTTCTGCCGAGTCACAAAGTGTGTGGCCTGGTGTTGCCCTTGTGGAACACTACACCCTTCCTGTTGGACAGGTCTGGACGCTTCTGGTCTATCGCCTGCTTCAAGTGGTCCAGGTGTTCGCAGTAGATGGTAGTATTAAGTGCCTGGCTATATGGGAGCAGCTCATAGTGGCTGATTCTCTTCCAATCCGACATAACTTACAGCAAAACCTTCCTGGCCGTCAATCCCGGCTTGACCCCTGTTTGAGACGATTCACCGGCCTTAAACTACGACCGTGTTCGCTTGATATTGTCGTATGTGATCATTTTTCATCGCCGGTCACCATGGGTTGAGCTTGTTCCGTTTTAGCAGCATATCGCAGGCATTGATTCGGTCCAGAATGTTTAGTTGCGTCAAATCATGCGGCGCCCAAACATCAAATTTTTTGTGTATCCAGCCATCTGCAGATGATTTGACATGGTTTGATGAATAACTAGTCACGAGATGCCAAATGCCGGTATAACTCGATGTTTTCCATGATTTTATAGGTATTCGTCTATTCGTCGCCACAGGCTGCTTATCCACGGTGTCGTTTCCATCCGCTCGGAATCGTCGAAACCATTCCTCCGCAGTTCGAAGTGATAGAGTACCGTCGTCCAAAACACCATTAACGTCACGGAACATTTCTCTAAGGTGGTGCCGTCCTGTTGGAACCATATATTGTCCAAGTCCTTATTATCCAATTTGGGTTAAGAATATTCGGTTATCATTTCGCGGTATCGTGCCGGTCTGGTGGTCAAGCGGCTTCAGTTCATACGTCAATTTCATGTTGTAGGTCAAGATCTTTTCGCAAAATTCGCCACAACGATGTCACAGAGATGTTCAACGTTTGAGAGAGTTTTATTTGGGTATTCCTCACTTGATGCACTAGTGGCAGAAATATTCTCGACACTACGGGTACTTCTTTGTCTCTCGGAATCATTTTGTTCTGTGCCTGTGGGTTCTAAATTTTCTACTAGGCGCTCTATTATTGATCTGACAGAACTGTTATGAACGTAGGGCTCATAAATTTGAGGCTACTGGCTCCGAATTTCGGTATTAAATTTTAATAATTATAATTCGTTGTTGGAGCGCATACCTTTCTATGATGAAATGGCAAATCTTGTCTACTGTACCCATTTTTATCGAATTTGTACATTTTCTTCCAGATATTTGACATAATCTAAACTCATTTTAGCCCGTGTAAGTAATAAATAAGATTTTTAAAATATCACAATCCCGAAGACACCTAATTAATATGTTTTGGAGAAATATTGTAGTAAGTTAAAATGATAAAGTATACACTTCGTGCCCAAAAAATAAGGTGACATTTAAATTTAAACTGTGCGCGTCGAAAGATTGGGATAGTTTTGTTTTTTAGGTTGGCAGTACTGGCAGTCATATTTATGTCAAATTTCATGTCAAGACATTCATTAGTGTTTGAGATACGTGTCGTTTTGTGAGCTGCTAAAAGTGAGTTTWTCGTTTTTTGCGTTGTCGAAATTTGTTGAGCAAAGAATTTGCATTAAATTTTGTTTACGGAATCAATTTTCAGCTGAGGATACGTTGAAGATGATGAAGAAAGCCTTTGGTGATGAGAATATGTCTAAAAAAATGTTTACAAGTGCTATAGTGAGTTCCAAGCCGGCCGTGAACGTGTCGAAAGCGAATAGCGTCCAGGGCGACCATCAACCTCAACCGACGAAGCTCACGTTCAAAAAATTAAAGATTTGGTGTGGAAAAACCATCGATTAACAATTAGATACCTTGCTGATGAGGTTTGCATATCGGAAGGCTCAGCCAATACCATTTTGAAGGATGTTTTTCGCCTCAAGCGCGTCAAATCTCGACTGGTACCGAAAACATTGAATTTTTTGGAAAAAAGGCGTCGCGTTGAAGTATGTGTAACGATGCTTTCCGACTACAAGGGTGTCATGAAACGCATTTTAACTGGCGATGAGACTTGGATCTATGTTTACGACCCCGAAACAACCAATCAATCGAGCGAATATCGTGCCAAAAGAGAACCGAGACGAAGAAAATCGCGCCAAAATCGCTCAAACATCAAGGTCATGTTGACTGTTTTCTTCGATTATCATGGTGTTGTGCATTATGAATTCGTTCCAAGCGGTCAAACAGTCAACAAGGAATATTATTTGAACGTTATGCGTCGTTTGTGTAACGCTATCCGCCTAAAAAGGCCAGAATTGTGGACAAGACAATTCTTGGTTTTTACACCACGATAATGCACCATCCCATACTGCCCTCGTAATTCATGATCATTTCGCCAAAAACTCAACCCATATCATTCCATAAACCACCGTATTCACCTGATCTGGCACCGTGTCACTTCAGGCTGTTCACCAAGCTCAAAAGACCGCTCCGGGGACACCGTTTTTATACAATAGAGGAGATTTAAGCCGCAGCGAAGACGGAACTGAAGGCCATCCCGGAAAGTGACTACAACCGGTGTTTCCGTCGACATAAGTGCATTACATCGGGAGGGGATTACTTTGAAGGGGATTAACTATTTTAATTAATTTTTCTCCAAGGGGTGGCATATTTGATTGAAATTCTTAACGTCAGTTTAGCATCATATAATTTGACATACTGGACTTAGCTATTACTCTACACATACTAAGTCTAAGCACATTTTTCATTCTTCTTTAAAAGATTTTTTTTTTATGAAAATATTTTTTATTTTCAGACGCTATTTTCTGCTACCAGTGTAATTTCTTCTGAAATGTCAAATGAGCTTCTTAGTTAAAGTGCCTGCTAGCATAACTTTGTAGTATACTTCTACGTTTCATTTCCTCAGAAGTGAAAAACGTGGTAAAGTCTTTTCCTTTTTACTCTCGAAATTACTTTCGCACACCAACTCAATAACCGAACCTAACCGTTACTCTACTTTGTTGTTTCTTGTAATTTCTAATAAGGAAAAAAGATTTTTACTGCCACAACATTTACGGGTTTGCCTTGCATGTACTGCAGTAATATTTGCATGCAATTTACCGTTACACCCATGTTGGCGTTGCACTTCGTTATGACATGAAGGAGAAAAGCGAAAACGGCAAGTCCTCGACATACAAGAAAAGCTTAAACAATTTTTATGTTAAATGTTATATCGAAAACAATTGTGGTTGCAACATGCAATTGACACAAATTCCCGCACCGAACGAGTGTAATAATGCAACTGTCAAATCGAGGGTACTTCTGCCATAAAAAGCGAAAGAAATTGTTGCAACAGAAAGGGGTTTGAGTGAAAAAGAGAATTCATTCTGAAAGAAACAAGCAAAATTTCGAGTATTGGGTTAACTAAAACCAGCTAACTGTACTTTAAAATTTTCCATTATTTAAGAACCAATCGACTTCGATGTACAGACCTATTCATAAATAGGCTCGGGGTTCGCATTTACATATATGGAACATTTCTCGACCCTGCTAAATGGTGAAAACAGTGCCGAGCGGGATGAAGAAGAACCCGCATCAACAATCTACCGCGGCAACATTATAGTTCCATTACTCGTCCAAGATGAGGTGAAAACAGCTCAAAGGCAGTTCAGAGCCCGATGGATTACCGGCTGCGCTGTTTAAAGCGGGTGACGCACAGATGCTAAGCATAACGTGGTCGGCTGAATACCTGTCTTATCCCACAGTCTGCGCTAGTTGCTGCGGAATAAGTTATCAAAACTCTTGATATAAGGTTTTTTAGACAGTGTGGTTTGGAAGATCCCATTGCACCTAATTGGACCTTATCAGTGTGAATTTAGACGTGGTAAATACAACACCCATCACTTTTTTGCATTGCTGTATTTTCGACGCTATAATTAAATTTGGTATCCTTGCATAGTTGATCATAAGCTCCGTCAAAGTCGATAAGGACCTCTTCTATACCAGTCGAGATTTTCGACAGGGTGGTTCTTCTTCATGCGCTCGCTTTTTTCAATATAATGCTGAAAAGGATCATACGCGCCGCTAATCTGTGCAGTGGTACTGTCTACTCTAAAAGTACACTGCTACTGGAGTATGCAGATGATATTGATATCGTCATCTTTAATAACAGAGTTGCCAGCGCAGACATTTTAGCCTGAAAAAAAAAAAAGAAAGGGTTTGAACTTTTGGGTTTTGGTCTTTTGGGCCACATAAAACACTTGAAGGACACACACAAAGAGTCCTCGCGTCTTGGGAACAACTTTACTGTTAAAAGCTGAAAATTTTAACCAGCTTAAGTTCTACCATTAATCTAAACCTGAAGTAAGTCCAGGTGGTAAGTCCAGAACAACTTTTGCCACTCTGTAGGTAATTAGGAAGCATATTCCTCTCATGACGAGCAAAAATTAGGCTCCATGAGTCTCTCATCATTCTCGTCCATCCGTTTGCCCATCCGCCGAAACATGTACGATGACGAAACGAGATGAGAAAGCACTTGCCGTATTCGAATGAACTGTTCTCCCCAAGTTCTTTGGAACCGTCGGCAGGACCGATGAAAAAAAAAAAAAAACAAAAGGAACCACGAACTTTATGAGCTCGCTACGGGGACATAAATACAATTAAGCGAGCTATAGGTAGACAGCGGAAGCAAGGACTTAACGCAACGAATGGAAGAATCATGTGTATGGCGAAATGTCCGAACTGGGGATATATAATTGACGTGACCACGCAAAGGATAGAGGCCAACGCTGGAGTTTATCTTATCGGCCCTGAACGACCCACAGTTGTAGTGCCAAAGAAAAGAGAGTTTCGAGACTCCTTCAACACAAAACTGAACAAATATTCATTTATGTTTTTACAGTTGAGCATGAAAATTACTCGAGACTCCAATTAGAGTAGATATTCTACTTTGCACTTAAATGTATTATATTTGTATATAAAACGGTTTCTGAGACTCGATCGATCCTGTTATTGTTTGGATACTTGTACATGCAATATCCGTTCTAAAAATTTCAAACAATCCGCCGATTTAGGCAATTGGAGTTTCGACGAGTTTTCTCATATAACTTCAAAATCAGAGACTCGATACTCTCGTTTGAGTGCTTTATATCTAAAATTATTGCTACAATTTCATTTATACTGGTCTTATTCAACACCTGCAAGCATTTATTCTTAAAGGGGTCGATCGTTGAATTTCCCTATCAAAACAAAAATAAACACAAGAAAATGAAAATGTTGCTTATGCAAATGTGGGCAATTCAACAAAACTATTTCGCTACTGTATAGGCGCCCATAAAAATGTCGTAGCAAAAAAGCTTGCTTGCATTGGACTCTAACGGGACCAGGTACGCAATGCGGTTGTAATTTAAAAGCGAAAATATTGCAACTCATAAAATTTTATTCGATTTCATGTTTACATGAAAAATTATTATTAAATATGCAAGAATAACCAATGAGCCGAAGTAAACAAGGCAAAAATAATAAGGACATAAGGACAACGCCGTGCGAAATATGCAATGAAAATGAGAATGAAAATCGAAAATCACAAATGTTGTTTGCAAACAGAAAGTAAAAAAGGATAACCAATGAAAGTAATGAAAAATAAAAATATAAAAGTAAAAAAGTAAAGTAAAAAAATATGAGCAAATAAAAAAAAAATATGAGAAAAAAGAGATAATAAGTTCCCAACTGAAATGAAAACCGTTAACGTTACCAATAGTGTGTTCGCACTGGTGGAGCGCTCGGAAAAGATGGTAAACACCAAGATGGAAGCGCTAAGTTGGTGTGTGTAGTGCACTGTGGGTGATGGTAGAACAAGCGATGATGTGAGTTGGGAGTGAGAGGCAGCGATAGTGACAGTTAGCATTGGCTGACGGCTGGCAAAGGTATGGTATTTACCTGGCATGCCTACACTTATATGCATATGTACATAGGTGCTACACGAATATAGTTCAACTGAGGCGACATATGGCCAGCATATGGTTGCCCTCATTGTCTATCGAGTAAATTTGCTTATATGTATGAGTGCATATTCGCAATGCTTTCTTCTCATTATACTCTTTCTTATCATTATTTGTTTATACTGACTGATTATTCTTACATAGATTTGTTTTCATATTTCTCGATAAATACTTATTGTCGCAAAATTATGGCAAATTTGCATGTTTACCAAAGGAGTTATACAAAATGATCATTATTATTTTGCTTATAGTCGAGTAGATAAATGGATTTTGGAGTATTTTTTGATCCAAAAATATATGCAGTATGGCAACACTGCTTATGAATTATTTAGAAACATTAAAAGTGCCATGAATTTTATTGCAATCATTTTTATTCATTTTATAAACATCTCAAACCAAGTTTTCAGGCTTTTGATTGTTACATAATAATTGCAAGTACGATTGCTTTCATTTCTAGCGGAAACAATTAATTATGGGTTATTAAAAACTCTCAGCACCTGAAGATGATAAAAAATTAATATTTGCCTACAAATCTTTAGGAGAAACTTAAAAGTGGCAGTTCATTGCATCTAAGACTTCACTTACAACTTTATTCGATCTAACGATGGACGTACTAGATATGTATGCTGTCACTTCGCTGTATGAACATTTTTTTTATAAATACAATCGGTTGGAAGAATGGAAAAGGCAGAATACGAGCTAACAGGATTATAGGAAAGTCTCCGGCATACCATAATAAGGCACATTTTTTGGCAAAAGACGTTTTTATAACCTGAACTGGGTATATTAAGTCTGTATGTCCGTCTGTCTGTCTGTGTATATACGAACTAGTCCCTCAGTTTTTAAGATATCGCTTTGAAACCATGCAAACGTAATTTTCTCTTCAAGAAGCTCTCACTCTAACATATAGCTGCCATACAAACTGAACGATCGGAATCAAGGTTTTTCACATTTGACAAGATATATTCACGAAATATATAGTAATATAGATACTTAGAAAATTATCAATGTAATTTCATAAGAAATTGTTCAGATCGGATTACTATAGCATATAGCTTCCATACAAACTGATTACATATTTACTAATAAAAATGCACCTGTGAAGGGTATTTAGCTTCGCTGCAATCGATGTTAACATTATTTACTGTTTTAGCTCAACATAGTTCCTTACAAGGCTGATATCCTGATTACCGCGACCCTCCAACTATTCGATACTATTTTTATTGTACGATTTTCCTTTGCTTCAAAATAGATCCCAGTTTCAGCGAGCACTTCTTCATTGGACGAATGTTTTTAATCAGCCAACATTTTTTTGAGGTCGGAGGAGAGAAAGTAATCGCTGGTGGACGGGCTTGGATAATATGGTTTCGTGATGAAACAGCACTTCTTTTTTCTTCAAAGCTGACGGTTTTCTTTTAGCGGTTAAATAGTGCTATGTAATAGTCACTGTTGACGGTCCATCATTTTTCAAGGTAGTCAATAAAATCCCCATAACCTTGCCACCCGACTATTGTGTTTTTCCATGACTGTCGATTGGACGCCCGAATGAAATAATGGAGCCATGCATCATACATTGTCACACATCGATACAAAAACACTGCTCCGAATCATCAACTTGTTAGTCGAAAGAGAGCTCGAGCGACACCCACTTTGCACGAAGTTTTCTCATCCCCAAATATTCGCGAATGATGTGATGTACACATTTAGCTGATATCTGTGTAGTGCCTGTGCCTTCTGGAATAATTGTAATTATAATAATAAATATTGTCTTGTGGACTGTTTTGATGATTTCGTCGGTAACAACTTCTTTCGGGCGTGCACGGTCTTCGGTCCATGTTTCCATTTTTTTTTTGATAATAATAAACGTTGCTTTACTCAATCCGATATAATTACGCGTCTTTTGATGGTTAGGGCTAACTAAGAACTATATCGATTTAGTTCTAATAGCGACATCTACCTATCAGGCTGGGACTTCTTAACTGACCAATAGACGGACTGGACTGATTTCCTACTCTTTTGTATGGGAAACACATAAATATTACGGAGTATTTTTGTTCACCAATGGGCAATTGCTAACCTAGCGGTACATGTCAAATATATTACTTTTTTCAAACAGGTACAAGATCCCAACAACAGAAAAGAGTTAACTACTAAGGAACATTCCAAGTACCTGTGAGTAATTTTGGACAACAAACTGAACTTGGAAACTCAATATGGTAGAGAGGGGGGAAGAGGTCAGTGGTGCCAGCGGCAAAATGGGTGCGGTCATGCATTGATGTTACACAACAGCTATGAAGTCAATCTTTCTTTCCGGTGCTTTGCTGTGGTAGACACTAACAATAAAATCTAAAATCAGGAAACCGAATACAGAGGCTGGCTGCTCTCTCAAAAACGGGAGTTATAAGAACTACACCAATGGCTTACTAGAATGGCTACGACAACCTACCTCCAATTGAAATTGTAATGAAAAGCTCGGAAATGAAAAAAAAAAAAAAAAATTACAATTGCAGTGGAGGCCGGGATCTAGTGCTTAGAACCACATCTAGTCAACCGCTCAAGCTGCTTGAATGATGCAGTAGTTTCCATGCAGAAATATTGGTGGTAAGGAAAGCAGCTGAGAGAGCTAATAATGCAGGAAACGACGTAACTAATAGCAATATTTGTTACACGTAGATAGCCAAGTGGCAAGTAAAGCAATAATCTGAAATCGTTTTGGCTCCAGAAAATATCCTTAGAAGTAGAGATGGCTGCCGGAAAGTAGTTACAAAGGAAAAGAGGAAAAGTTTTAAGAGAATAAACGTTCGCCAAAATCAAACACGTATGCTTTCTACTGATACCATTTCAAAAAGACTGGATTTCACAAGTTGTGGAAGAAGGTTCAGTTACAGGTCACAACTTCTCTGTAGGTCTGAGAGAGATGCTGGAACACTTCTTATTTTTCTACCGGGCCTTATACATAACAGGGCTTAAATATGTAGTATTTTGGTAGTTCAATGGACTGAATAAAGTTTCAAAATTAGATATCACGTCTCCATTAAACTATTAAAACGTAGTTCTTCTTGTTACGAACCTCCATCGAAGATAGTTTTTACTGCTCGGGAAGAAATAAGCTCAAGTATTGGCTGCTGTCGTGCTAGATGTAGATACTCTTACCGAAATTTTCAAAGTTTTCACCTTTTCCTTTTAAAACAAAAATAAACTTCTTACACACTTGTTATGAGCAGAAACTTAAGTAGCTTCTACTTAACTTTCCACTTTGCATACATAAGCAAATTCTTGGAATAGTGCGACTATTTTAATTAATAATTCTTAACTCCCTGCCAGCCGCTTCTGGTTTTAAGATTCCAAGTGCTGAGCATATCATTATGCTTACATATATGTATGAGCCATGAAAATGAAATGGAAACTCGCAAAGCGCTAATGATGATTAAGTGCGTCTGCAACAAGCAGCATGCAACATGCAACATGATACTAAACACGTGCACACACCCACACACACACACCGCAGGAACAAGGTGTGTGAAGCGAGACGTCGTTGAAAGAAGCATAATGCAGTAGCTGCCTTGCCACGTTGAGAAACTTCTCTTTTTGCAGAGCTCAGCACATTTTCATGATTTCATGGGTGCACCATGGCGTATGCGTAACTAATATAATATAATATGTAGGTGCGTGTATATATTGGTTGCATGGTAAGACCTCAGCGTGTGGCATAACGGAGAAAGTGTTCATGACATTAATTAGCAGCGTGCAGCTAGTAAAACGGTACTACTTTGCTAGTGTTTGCACTCGTCTCTGTGCATTTGTTATAATTTAACTTGTTGATGCAAATATATTACGATAAGCAGACACAAGCAAGTTTATTTCGACTGTTGCACAAACAGCGACAGTGCCAACTGTTTTTTTTTTTTGCATAAAGCATTTTTTGGAAAAGCAAGTTTTATGAGTTAGGCAGCCGCTGCCACTTTCTAGTAGTAAATAAGAAGACTTCTAAGTATAAGATTTTGAAGAAGCTTCAGCATAAATGCTCCATCTATCATTGCATAAGTTTCAATTTATTACTTATGTAATATTAATTCCATTCAAATTGTCACGTATACGCCATGTAATACCCAACCATTTGGTTCCTTTTGTTAAAGGAAGGAATTATTTCTTCAGTATTATTTTGAAATTAACTAGTTTTACATTTGCTTACTAGCTGAAAATATTCTAAAGACTAATAGACGTCTCACCTGCCACATCTGATAAAATGTTGCAACTTCATTCAGCACATTGATTGCTTTGAGAATTAGTTGTCATGCAATTAAGTACGTGTTTCAGACACAAAGTATACTGAGTGCAGAGAAGTATGCATATAGTAAGATTAAAAATATGTTTTGGTGATTGTGGGGTAGTCGCTTCTTTGGAATTTGTAAACTAATTTCATAATAATTTGAGAGAGTTTGCAGTTTCTTGCGGTAACTTTTGTATAATCTTATTTGAAAAACGTTTGGTCAGTTTTTCTTAGCCATACTATTTTATATAAATATCCTTTTATCGGTTACTTTGTATGGCAACTACTGATGAGAGCAATTTGTTCGACAATTGTACTGTAGTCTTGGAACAAATCCATGCCACATTCCGAAAATATAACGGGGGATCCAAGTAGAGGTCGCTTTTTTAATAATCTCTTCTTGACAGATCACGCATAAGTCGTGTCAAGCTGTCATGTCATCGACCGAATAGACCACCTCAGCCGCAGCTGAGAGTACACGAAGAAGAGTATGAAACAACCCGGCAGATTTCACATCCAGAACTTAAAATAAAAGCGTACAAAATACGTTAAGAACTGTAGCGGCCTGACCTTCGTAAGCGACATCGTTTCCCTCTATGGGCTTTTGAAAAGTTCCACGAAGATCCGACGTTTTCGAGCCCATTTTTTCCAGCAATAAGGATCAATGGGTATGTAAACAAGCAAAATTACCGCATTTATTACGAAGAGCAACCTGAAGAGATCCAAGAACTATCACTTCATCCAGAAAAAACAACGGTTTGGCGTTAAATCATCGGTTCATATATCTTCAAAACGGATACAGGTGATAACGCAACCGTCAATACCGAGATCACGAGCTTCAATTTCAGGCATCAAATAGTCAGTTATCATGGAGCGATATCATGGCCTTTTTAGTACCTGAAATTGAAGCTCGTGAGCCCGGCAACACTTGGTTTCCTCAAGCCGACGCCACTTCCTAAACATTGCATCAATTTATGGATTTATTGAGAGATTGGCCACCAAGAACATGCAATTTTATACCGTTAGACTCTCTTCTGTGGGAAAATTATAGGTGAAAGTATATGAGGTCAATCCCGCTTTGATTCAGGCTTTGGTGCAAAAAATCACGTATGTCATTTGCCAATTACTAGTCGAAATTCTCGAACGAGTCATCGAAAATTGGACTCGGAATATATCACCTTTTACGCGTTATAGAAATCCGAAGGTATTCAAGAATTTAATAAGACAATAAAATAATCGATTTTTTGAAACCCGTGAACCCATTTAACCATAATTTGTTTCTCAATGTTAATTTTTTAGCTCGGGTTGGTATCGGCTTTTAACGTCAAGCATTATTTACGAATTATCAGTAGATCAATGAAAAATAAAATTGGATGTCAAGCGATTAATAAGTGCGTGTGGTAAGCCACATGAGATTAACTTTTATCCTCGATATGCTCCTCAAATGAAGCAAAATTTTCCATGGAGGTAATACGATTGGACAACTTCGAAGACATACTTTTTCTGACAACAAGCCTAAGCAATGATTTTTTACTGTCATTACTTAACACAGAAGATCTGTCTTATTATTTATACCACATTTATATGGCATTACAGATTTAATGACTGATTTTCATCAAACAACCCATTTATTTACTAACTCAAAGCACATTACACCATCTATCGACTTACATTACTTCAAAAAATGTAAAATCCTCTGAATTTCATTTGCCTCTAACTTAGAAAACCACAAAATGGTGGTCCCTTCTACGTCACGACGTGTCCACGGATACTTAACTTAATTCTCTGACAATGGTCGGAATCTGTCAAATTATGTTGGACAACCCTTTTATTTCGGTTTTATTTTGGTGTGTGGCAAGACTCCATCGCCACCATTCGATAAGCGAAGGCGATCAAGCGCAGCGTCACAGTACTTTGTGGACTTAGGATGTGCAACCACAAGCTTTGACTGGTGGGTGTAGCTCATTTCACCTTTTTTTGCACTATTTCACTTCCATTTTTGAATTCCCTTTTATTTACTCGTAAGTGCCTTATTAATACTTTTGGTTTCTGGTACGTCATTTCTATGCTTGAACACTTTTCGGCTTTAACTCTTATCTAAATTCTATTTTTTTCTAATATTTCTAGAGCACATTTTGTATATTTTCTTTACATTCAATTTCAGTTTCCTCTTTACAGTTACATCAAATCTTTCACAGTTTCCTAGCACCCTCTGTGCCTTTGCTCGCCGCTAACCCTGCTAATTTGTAAACTTTTGGTGCTTTTCACTTTGTTCTGTCGTGCATAAACAGCCATTCGATGCGCCCAGTAACTCGGCTTGTGGCAGCTCAACTCTTGCCACAATTCTGCTCGGTTACCTTTTTACCGGGTCACGCGGAGCGTCAAAAGTTTGTTTGACCCCTAAAATTTTGTAGGTTCAATGCGTTTGGCTTCTACCAACTAATTGTTGTTGTTATTGTGTGTCGCTGTTGTAGTTGTTTATGCGATATCAGCACCGCTTCGGTCTGGCACTTTGTCGTTTATTGACACTCTTGATTAATTATAAATGAGTTTGTTAACTGTAATACCGTTAGAACGCTTTGTTGCTGTTGCTTTAAAGTAACGTAGATATACGACGAGTGGCGAGTTTCGTTTTGCGGCACGAAATACTTTACACTTATTTATTTAATGCTAATTATTTTATCGTTTTCAAGGCGGTGATGGCAGCTGAAAGTTTTTGAGGGATCAGAGAGTATTCTCGCCGCTGTTACTTCATGTTGGACATGATTACTTCATGTATATTTGATACCTTTCGAGCAATAGTGGTATTTTACGTAGACTAAATGCCTCTTAACATTATATAACGTCATAATTGGTATTTCAGTAAGCAGAATTGGTTTGATGCTGTAGAAAATTTGAGGTTCTTAAGTTTCAAATCTCGAACTTGCGTACAAGAGCGGAATCTTAAACATTCAAAAAAATATTTTGGCATTAGCTAAAGCTAGTGGCTCTCCAAGTAGAGGTACTTATTTCAATGGTATTTTTTCCACCGTGAGCCGTGTTTAGCTTTCATGTTACTGTTGTTTGGAATTGTGTGGCATTTCATTATAGGAAGACTTTCGTCTGGACAAGGTTTAAAAATCGTTCAACTTTATTAAGAAAATTTATGTTTTGTAAAGAATGTCGACCAGCACGCAATGAAGGAAATATAGCAGACGTAGCTGAGAGTGTACACGAAGAAGGCGAAGAGCCGATTCGGCGTCGTTCGCAACAATTCGGAATGACGACTGAACTTGTCGCATTTTACGTCGAGATCTTAAATTAAAAACGCACAAAACACAGTTTCTGTTAGAACTGAAGCCGCTCGACTATTCCAGGTAACATCGTTACGCTCTATGGGCTCCTGAAGAGTTCTAAGAAGATCCAACGTTTTCGAGCCAAATTTTGTTCAGCGATCATTTCTAGCCCAATGGGTATGTAAAGAAGTAGAATTGCCTCATTTAGGACGAAGAGTAAACTGAAGAGTTTCAAGAGCTGCCATTTTATCTTTAAAAAACAACAGTTTTGTGTGGTTTGTGAGTCGGTGGAATCATCGGTCCATATCGCAAATGAGAATGTAACCGTCAACCGCCTGAAATTGATGTTCGTGGTCTCGCCAACATTTTGTTTCATCAAGACGGTGTCGCTTTCCATCGTATAAATAAACGTATTTACTGAGAAAACCTTGCGGCGAGTAGACAAATTCATGTTTTGGGCCGGTCGATTGGCCACCAAGATCGTCTGATATCACACAGTTAGACCTGTGGCAATATATAATATGGACAATCCCGCTTCAAGTCCGTGCTTGGAGCGTAACATCACGCATGTCGTTCGCCAGTTACTAGTCGAAATGTTCCAGTACAAGAATAAGTAATAAAAAATTGGACTCAACAGATGGACCAACTGAGACGTAACCGCGGCCAACATTTGAAAGAGATAATCTTCAAAAAATAAATGCCAAAGAATGTTGTTTTGAATGATAATTAACATTCTCCATTAAATTTGAAGTTTCTGTGTTTATTCTTTAACAAATTAGAGAACCTCGAAATGCATGGCCTTTCATTATCCTCTGCTATCACAAAAACACAAATAAGAAATGGCATATGGTTCAATATTATGGCACAGAGAGTAGCTTTACTATAAAGATAAAGGTTTGCCCTTTGTTTTTCTATTGATTTGCGAAAACTGATCGATTGAATAAATTCCGCCCGAACGGTATAATTTTCAACCGTTTTTTGTAGCAATTGGGCCGTCAATCATTTTGGGCTTATCTGCATAGACAAGCGACTTCATAAAGCTCCACAACTCGTTGACTGTATGGCATCTTGCAGCGCCTTGTTGAAACCAAAGATCGTCTACATTAACATTCTAAAATTCTGGAACGAAAAAGTCAGTAATCAAGTCTCCATGACGTTCTAAATTGACTGTAGCATTATGACCTACTTCATTTTTGGAAAAATATGAAAGAATGTTTCCCTTCACCCATAGATCACACCAAACAGTAAGTTTTTGAGTATGCAATAGCTTCTAAATAATGACTTGCGGATTTTCATCACTCCAAATTAAATTTTTCAATTACGTACCCATTCAACCAAAATAGAGCTTCAGCGGTGACAAAGTTTATTTGCGAAAATCTGAATCGTCGGTCTCGTTTTGGGCTCATTTACAGAATGTGCGCTTGATGATCACTCGTCTTCAATTCTTGTATGTGTTGGATTTAGTAAGCCCGCAAATGAAGATTCTTGCTCAAAATCTTCCATAAAGTGGATGGGCACAGCTCTAGTTGCGAACGATTGCCGACGAATTCTTTCGGATTTTCTTCCATATTCTTTATCACAGTAGCAATAAAGTCTTCTGTAAGTCTTTTTATTATAAAATTACAAACAAATCAGATTAACTCGAAAAAAATTATGGTATCGTTATAAGGAATCACATTCAATTGCGGCTGTTTGTTTCGCCGTGCTCTCGTGCTCTGATCTCTTACACAGAAACTATGGATTTTGTGCCGTTAATATTTTTAATGAAAATATATGTTTTTTTGATATAATGTATATCGCTACGAATTTTTTGTATATTACGATCATTTCTTTGACTATCGTGTATTATGTAATATTTATATTGGTTGATATTGGACGTAATATGCTTTAATACCAAAAATGGTTGAAATAAAATAATGTCTTTCTTAATCGCCATACTGATTTCTACAAGTGTATTAGTGAGCTTGACTCAATTAAAGATGTTCTAGATACTGAGCAAGGTATCACGATAAGGCTTTGTGATTGTATACCAATAATACTACCTACCCAGAAACCTCTATAAACTTATTTTTGAAATCTTGGTTGTATTTTAAAGATTACATTCAATACATAAAATTTTACTTTTATCTTAATGCGAAATGAATATGTCCTTTGACCTGAGCAAAGCTATACAACACTTCTTATTTTCTGTGACTTGGAAGTATTTAAATTTTAGTTTCTCTCATTTAGAAATACACAAAATACTGAGAGTCTGTTGACTTCTTCTATTGCAGATGAAATTTTCGGACTTCATCTAACCTAGATATTATTTGGTGGACTTAATATTGCAGTATTATTAAATTGCAGGTAAGCTGAAGCCACAAAATTGCCATAAAAGTTAATTATCATAATAGAAACAAATATTTTATATTTTGTTTTTATATTTTTAGAATTTAACGCAGATGAAATGAAATTTTTGTAGTTGAAATACAATTAAAATACATTTTCTAATCCTTCTTCACCACAAAATTTCGAAGTAGTACTTTTATCAGGCCACCGCTGTAATTGAGAATATGTGGGAACAGTTTGAAGTGAGCACAAAATTAAATGCACTCGAAGAAAGGGCGTTGAGTGCACAGTTAACATATCTTATTTCAAATTTCCAAAAGAGAGATAGAAAGAGAGAGAGAGAAGAAAAGTAGTGTTATCGTCTAATGTTAGGATTAACTGGTGGTGAATTTTTCATGGGAGCAGAGTGAACAACTGTTGCTTACAGCGTAAGTGACAGTACCGTAAATATTAAGGCAAGCTGCGTGAGGTGAGAATGAAGTTAGAAGTTATAATGTTGAGATTTGAAGTATTATTATTAGTTTTATTTTGTTGTTCTGAATTGTTTTTTAAATTATTCGGATAATAGTCTGTGGTTCAATAATTTCCAAATATACAAGTATAATTAACTTACATACATATATCAGGAAAATTTTGTTAATAATGTGGTATATATTATTTCTATTTCTATATATTATTTCAAAATGAAGCTTTTGGACTTTACTTGTGTATATTATACATATTATAATCATCCGAACTTAATAATATACATATACGAACTTTCTTAGAGATTCAAAACTGTTTTTTCATATGTGATTGGGAAAATTCTCATGAAATATTTAATATATCTGATAAACTAGCTCGAATATGTGAGTCCGAAACTTTTCGGTAGAACTAGCTTCTTATTATGGATCGACTTAGCTGAGCTGGTAAATTGAAAGACCTAATTCGTGAGTTTTGGAAATTACTTTGGACGAATTCTCTGGTATATCAATTTCCAAATATATACTGAATATAAATCTCAAATATATTTCCTTAATTTAAGGAATAGAGTTATAGTTACCGCTACAAGAAAGTAAATGTCCTTAAGAATTAAAAAGGGTGATTTAAATGATTTACCTGCTCACAAATCTATAAAGCGCCAAAATCTTAGAGACGCAGCGAAGTTTCAAAAATTTTATTGCTTTGCTATTCAACATCTATTTCAATATAAAAATATATATATTTTACCTCAGAGAAAGATATGTCCATTTATCAATTTTCTGTCGTGCATAGTTCGCTTGTAATATTATTCAAAATAATTTATGTATTTTTTATTTTTTTATTTTTTTAACTCATAAGGTTAAAGTTGATATCTGATTCATTATTTAAAAAAGGAATTTCCTAAGGCTTGGTAAAAGGTATATTCACTTTTTACCGTTATAACATGAACTAGCAAAACCCGATAGAGTGAGTATTAAGATGTTATATTTCTCTTAGTATCAATACCATAAACTCTCTTTTACAACTAAGAGAATATGCCATAGCTTTAGAAAGAGTACCTCAATGTTAATATTTTACAACTAAGCGAAAGAGAATTGCCATGTTTTACAAATGAAAATGCTTTAGCGTTCATAGGTGTCGCTTCAAATATTGGGCAAAATGAACGGTAAATTCAAATAATAACGGCACAACGACGAACAACGAGTAAAACTATGAAATCGTAATTTTTGAAGACGGTCTTCATAAGTTGCAGTAATGCATTCGATAATCATCTACGCTAAACTTCGAGACGGTGCCTTGTCAACTAAAAAAAAAAATCCTAGGACTTGAGGTTGATAGTTCGGTTTATGGGACAGCTATGTATGTGTTGGTCGTCTGTCCGAACAATCTCTGCGGAGAGGAGGAAAGGATTCATTATTGAAAAAGATGACTTAAACACTGAGTGACGAGCTCACGTATATACAGACTCACAAGGCTAAACTTCGTGGCTAACTTACTTATTCAGGGTATATTTATAGTAGAAAGTAGTTGAAACTGCACTTCATAAATGGTAATTTTTTTTTAAGCTTAGCGAATTGCAAGGGAGTTATTTCCATAAACTTTCGTTTTTTAGGCAAACGCTTTGTCTCTGCAATGTTAATAAAAGAAAGAGCAACGCTCTTCCTTAAGACGGGCTCTTGCGCTCTCCAAACACTAATCTAACGGTATTTAACTGTTAATGCTCTCACCTCTCACCAACAAACTCTTCTGCACAAACTCTTACTCGTTGCTTTTATACTTATGTCAGCTCGGAAGCGTGGTGGATTTGGCTGCATGTTAAATCCGTTGCACGAAAGAAGCCATTAAGTAGCGGCACTTGAACTTCCGCAAGTGACACAAACATAATATTACCACATACTTCCTGTGTGAGCGCAGAGGTGTGGTGAGTAGATGTTCGGTCGGTAGACCACTACGGCTGCGAACGCAGTACTTGTAAATATGTTGGCTTTCGTCGTTTGAGCGCTGCCTCGCGGGGCGCTTGTCGTCGAATGCAATAACAACGCACAGTACTTTTTTCTGGAATAAAACTGTTAGTGTGCTTAGCAAAATGCAGTGTTTCAGCAAATTATTTTTATTTTATTTTTATGCAATGTCAGCCAGTACACGCGGTGCAGCTTAGCGCTGCTGCAGATGACAATAGCGCCAGCTGCGGACGTTTACGATAGCTACGCGGGCTCGTGGCGCCACATTGGCGGCGACGACACGACAGTATAACCGGCGACGCTTCGGGCAATGTTAGCCAATGGGCAACGAATTGCGAACGGTGGTTAGCTTTGAGCTAAGCGGCGGCAAAAGCCGTCTGCTGAAGCGCTGCATCGAAGCTTGCAGCTGAGCGCGTTCTACTTTGGTGTGATGCGCGCGCGCTCAATTTCTTAGCTTACTGAGATTTATCAATAGCATTGAGAGCGTCGTTGATTGCAGCGTTTCAGCGCGCATAGCGGTGAGTGCAGAGTGCAGTTTGCGAGCGCCGCTTCCGTGTACGTCTGCAGTTTGCCAAAGCGGTGTGTTTGGCTGTACGCCGCTGGCTGCAATTGTGCATGCAACTATTCTAGTTTGCCATATGCGTAGCTTGTAAATATCTAGTTTGTTGTTCTTGCTTTAGTTTTTGTGCTGCCGCGCGCTGTTGTTCTACTGTCTAGCTGTTTTGTTTTTGCTTTGCCATTGCTGCAAAATCGGCGTGCTATCCAATCGGCGCTGCTGCTGCAACAAAATAGTTGCATCGTTGCGTTCTTGCCGTTCTGGCCATGTTTTTTAGCCAACAGCCGCTACCAAACGCTTCAGTCTATAAGCGACAACGTGTACGAGCGGTCGCGTTCTTATTCTTTTGCCCGCTAATAACTTACCAATACTCAGAAAGTAACCAAGCATAGCGCCACTGATAATCTAGTAGCCTAGCATAAACACAGCTTTTTGAATAAACGCATGCAGTAAAAAATTATTTCCGAGCGATTTCCGCGCGCTTAGTTTAAAACGTATACTGGCATATATTTGCGCTTGGATTAAACGTATTTCAAGCGACACTCAACGCGTTTCAAGCGATAATTTAGGCAGTTGCATATTTTGATTCTTGACAAGTGGTGTTAATAATATTGAGTTGCTTGACCGGGCGCGCGTTGTATTCATTAACCGCGTTGCTTAGTTCCCACATGCGAGAGTGTTACGCTTAGCTAACCGCTGCCATCGTGAGCGTATAAAAGCGCTTTGCATAAACGGCAAAGCAGTGCGTGAGCCCATAAACGCGCTTATTTGAAAACAACTTTGATAAGCAAAAATAATAAAAACCACAACAAACAAACAAATTTAACCAAAACGCTAGCCATACGCCGCCTAGCAGTCGCTTCCCTACATCCGGCGCTCAGCAACTACATTCAAACCATATCGCAAGTGTCGGAAAAGCGCTCATCCAGCTATTTCCTCACGTTGCTTGCGAGCGGAAGCTGTAAATTCTATTACGCTTTTGTCATTATTGTTTTTTGGCTTTTGACTTGAAAATCGCACAGCCTACAGTGCGCTCCACTTCTGTCTAGCTCTGTGCGCTTTTCGTTTTGTGAACGCGTGGCTCATTGCTGGCCGCTTCAGGTTTTTGAACGCGTACGACCCGACAAATATTTATTAAATATTAAAGAGTGTACTCAATAATTAAAAAGTAAGATTTAAATAAAAAATAAAATAGCAACAAAAGCAATTTTGTGTTTAAGTGCTTGAGTGAAATGAACTAATCAACTTTTGGCTGATTTAGGCAGCTGTTACAAACTGTTGTGGCATATTACTAAATCTTGAATGCTCGACAGCGCGTCAAAGTGTTGTTGAAAGTGAAGGTTGTTAAATTTGTCATTTGTCATTTTAATTGCTCTCTAAAACATTGTTATCTTTTTTAACACACAACCTTTTTCAACACTTCCTATTGAGATTCAAAAATGAACATTATTTATGAGAATTTGCTTAAAAAAACTTACGTTAAACAATTTTTCTAATTTGGTAGTTCACAATTTTTATTTGCAAATTTATATTAAAAAAGTAATAAGTCTTAGAATATATTTTAAATTTGATATTTTCCATTTTTGCTTAAAAGTCACTGAAGTAAGAAATACAAAAAATAATGTTGATGTTTGTCCGAGCTTCCGAACCGTGAGATTCAACATCTGCTTCCTAAAATATATTTTTTTTTTACACTGTATAAATTTTTTTTTAATGATCTATCAAGTTTTATAATGTTTTCGGAAAACAATAAAAAACAAAAAAAGAGGCAACACAAATTTCAACTCCTGCTTCTCTACCACAATCATTTTCGACAGTATATTTAAAAAATATAATTTTAATATTTTATCAATAAATTTTGGTTCTGTAGTAATCTAATGTAATTCTGTGGAACTAAATATTTTTAACTTCAAGTATTTCTTTTTTTAATAATTTATAAATATAATTTAAATAAATTTGCTTAAAAATATTCAAATTCTAAAAATGATCCTATTATTTTTAAGCCTTTATTGTTTATACTGTTTTGCTCTAAATATATGTAAAATTTATATTATGTAATTATATTTTGACTTTGAAACATTTTCATTCTTAGTATTTAGTTTTGTTCATACTTTTAATAAAGCAATAACAAATATTTGATATTTGTAACAAAAAAATTTATTTTATTTGACAAAAAAAATTTATTAGGCCATTTTCCAAAGTTTTATTTTTTAGAATT
>NW_017534520.1:934412-936380 GCF_001853355.1 Bactrocera latifrons | reverse complement strand
TTAATTCTTTTTGATTATTTCTAGAGTTTATTTTGAAAGTTACTACTGACTTTTGAGAGCAATACATTGTTTCCACAAAATGTACTTTACAAAAGCTCTCTTTCAATTAAGTAGAAAACGAGAAATATTAAGATTTATTTCAGATATTCTTTTATTTATTTTATTCTGTTATTTTTTATAATTTTATTTGGTTTGTTTTTTTAACTATTTCAAAACTATCAGGTTATTCAATCATGTTCATCATTTATATGTAATGACTTTATATTTCAAATAATTTATTTTTTATATAATTATCTATATTTTTTTTTTGGCATATTTTCAACTCCCGTTCATTCTAAATTGTAAAATTTAAATTTTTTTAGGAATTTCACTGCTCTTCAAAAATTAAAAAAAAAAACATTTTGACATCTAATAAAAAAAATCTGCGAAATTTCTTTTTTTTCATTGCCATTGTTAATCAGTTAACATTAAATAAACTATCGGTTTATCAGTTTTGCTTAGCGTGTACCACAAAAGAGTTAATTGTACTCTGCGTATAAATTGCAGGGTCTACCTATTGTATTAATGTTATGGATATTTGCGTTTAAGCCTTTCTTTCCACATACTTTGAGTGACGAGTGCTGAGGTTCACGTGTTCAGGAAGTCTTTCAGTATGAGAGTTTGCATATTTGATGCGACAACTGAGTCAATTCCGCGAGCGCGTCCTAAATTTGTATTTCGTAAGTCCAAAGAGGTCTGTACACCTACAAGTAGACAAATTTTTGTTATATGTGGATAGGGCAGTGTTTCAATCCAATAGTCAATACATGTCTCTGATTTTTTTTTTTCAAATTCTAAGTTTTGTGTCCAGGGTATTATTTCGTAGTATTTTTATGTGCCTAATAGTGTTGTATGCGAAATAAATATTTATTGATTTGTGTAGTTCATTTCAATTTTATTCGGTATTTAGCTATCCATTAAAATATTTTGTTTTAATGTGCTTACAATATTGCAATTGATTCAGTCTGTTTTTTGCCGACATGCAAAATGGCAGTATCATCTGCAAATGTTGCTGTAATACAATTGTCATCCTGTGGCAAAGTAAATAGTGGGTAAAGCATTGATCCTAACTCATTACCCAGCTTTTATTTCCTTTGGGAGTCCGCCATGGCAAAACTGATATTTGGTATTTATATGAATTTACAAGATTTTTTGATCAAATTTTTCTTTGAGAAAACGAAAACGATTTCTACCATTTTTTTTGCTTTCATATTTTTTTCTTATATATAATTTTAATATTATCTTAAAATGCAAAATAACATAGCATCACTTTTGAAAAATTTACAAGTGAAGAAAAAAAACGATATAATAGAAATAACTCATATTGAAACTAAATGTGTGCTTTCGTTATAACATGGTGATATATTGAAGCTTGACATTTTATATATATTTTCAATTAAACAAAAACAAATTTTTAAATAAAAATAAATTTATAAAACATTGTTAAATTCGATATACTACATTTAGTTGGATTTTTTTTCATTTTTGTACTACAATGGAATATTTTGAAAATGTGCTAAAAACTGATTTGAAATACAGTTTTTTAAAAAAAAGAGATTACGAATGTAATATTTTAAAAGATAACTATGATTTTTTAATTTATCAAAATTACTAAGAAACTAAAATTTGTTAGGTTTGGTTAAACGAAAATCATATGAATTAAAAACACATTCTAAACTTTTGTTATTCATTACTCATTTATGAAATAAATTATAGGCTAAGACATGAAGTCAAATTATTTGGTTGTCAAAAAAGTCTTGCGGAATTTTTGCGGTATTTTTATTGAATTTTCAATTGTTCATAAATTTTTTTTTGATGACTCATGCCCAGCTCTTGACCGATGCTACGGCTGCTACTATGCCGGTTTCTTTCGACCAATTCAGCGATTTTATCGCAATTTTCGACGACAGGCCTTCCGGAGCGTGGCGC
>NW_017534520.1:860512-933977 GCF_001853355.1 Bactrocera latifrons | reverse complement strand
ATTTTTATTATGCGTTTACCATATGAACATACAATTTTATTAAATATTATTTTCGATATTTTTTATACAATTTTAATTGTTGTAGCATAAAAAAACTTTCAACAAATTTTTGTTGCAGAAAAGAGTGGCGACAATTCCAATATATTTTTATATTATTTATGGTTTGTTGTCAATATATTTATTCACTTCTGCTTTTATTTGCATGGCTGGGATATTTAGTCACAATAGGTTTTTATCTATTTAAGCAGTTTCTGTTTTAAATAAATAATTCAAAAATTAACAAAGGAATAAATGAATTAATTAACTAACGCCATGCGTCCAACTCTTCATAAGAGTACTTGCATCTGCACTCACTTCATCAATTCGGTATTAGCTAAGCGCAATGAATGCCAGGGAGCCATGTGGGGGGGCGAGGGGTGGTATAGTCTTGCAACCAAGTATATGTGTTCGAGGCAAGTTACGAAAAGAAAACCCACTAAACAAAAATTTAATTGAGTGTTGCGCCACATTAGCATTAGCAATCGCAGACGCAGCAACAGCTGTGCCTCCAACAACAAATAAAACAACAACATGCAATTAGCCAAAATTACCGTCAATAAAGACAAATGTACTGCAATTAAGTAAAAGTTGTGGTGCTGAAGTGGGATTTCTTCACTCTTTCTGTCGCGCTCTCTCCCTCTTTCTGTTGTTCGCATTAGCTCAACGGAATGGCACATTTTCTAAAACGTTTACGTAAGCATAAATGAATTAAAAAAGCAATTAATTGCATTTTTTTGCTTTTGAAATATGTTGCTACAGATTGTAACAGTTTTGTGCACCTAACGGTTGTACGCCTCACCTAAAACGAATCGAGATAGATAAATGATTATGCTTATATAAATGATCAGGATGACAAGACGAGTTGAAAACCAGGTTACTGTCTATCTGTTCGTCCATGCAAGCTGTACAAAATGAGATATCTTGAACTTGAAATGCGCACTCGGATCGCAATTTAATCGGATCACTGCCACGCCCACAAATCGCCATTGACCTAGAATCTATCAACTGCAATAACTAAGCACTAAATTAAGATATAAAACTCTAATTTGGCACAAGGGATCTCAGTAGCCAGGGGTACCTTTGGGTAACAAATTTTGTAGAAGTGGACGTGGCAACATTCTCGAATAAGTTTAACGCAAATGTCTCTTAAACCACTAAAGCTACAACAAGCATTCGCCTGGCAAAAATATTATAAAAGAGCATACCGACATTGTGAAAATGTATAAGTTCGGAAGTCAACCCCGCTCACTTCCCATATAATGATACTGTTTAAAACTACTAAAAATGCAATAAATCAATAACTAGTTACGACAGAGACGTTATATTTTATCCCCCAGGTGACTATTAGAGCGATGTCAAATTGAACACAAATCTCAGGAACCCCTCGACCATATTTTATGTTACAGTGTAAAACTGGACGAAATCGGAATGCAGCCACTCATTATATAACACAATTCTAAATTCCTTCTGATTCTTTCCATTCGAGTTTACAAATCAATAATAAATTAATGTAATTGAAAATAAAACGAATAATGAATGCCTTTACCAACTTGTGACCAAAAATCGTCCAAATTCAAAGAAAACTGTGAAAGCCCCGAATACGTGCACCGCAGTATTTATAGTTGACTTTTGATCGAAAATATTGACGAAGTAAACGAGTAGTTTGTCTGTGTGCTACAAATGGGTTGAATCGGATCAACACTTTTCTTAGCCCCCATATAATTCCAATAAACATTTTCGAATTTCTGGGTGACTCTATACTGCATATAACGGTGAACATTTGTGCTTAGAATACAAAAAATGGGGGCCTAACGGGGCTTATCAATGAAAAGAAATATTCATTTAATTTTTTTTTTAATTTTTTTGCAAATATTTTTATTTATTTCGTATTATTGTTATTCGATCTGGTGCCGCGTGTCGTATTTTTTGGAAGTCTGTTTCACTTTCTCGTGCTAATAGCTTGAATATCGCCTAAATCGGAATATAAATGTAGTTTTTACTTCCACTGTGGCTCCTGCGCCATCTATTGGGATTATAATATATAGTGCAACTATAATATATTAAACAGATTTTAGAAATTGTGAGTCTGCCAACTCAACTATGATCTACCCAAGACTTTTCAGGTTTTATAGTACTTATTAAACTCTTACCCCAAGAAAATAATAAATTTTTACATATGTAAGTATGTAGAATATCTTTAAAATAATTACGGAAAGAGATGAAAGTTCAAAAATTTCAGAAATTCTTATAAAGACGCTAATTAGCGAAGGAATGCCTGATTAAATTTCCCACTAGTGTTGGGAAACTTAACCTCTTGTTAGATCGCATCTTTGTTTTACCCACAATTTCTTCACTTTTTATATCTCTAGTAGTGACAAGTTTTCCATAATTCTCCCTTAGTATCATACGATGTCTCAAAACAAATAATACTCGTATCTATAATTTCGATGATTTTTTTTAGAAATATCACAATATCAAAACACTTCTTATACATTTATGTGAAACAACGGCATACGAGTGTCAAACGAACACACACCACATAAACCAATTTTCTACAAAGAGAATGGTAATATATTCCACGTCGCTATTTGTATCCAAAGAATTTAAGCAATAATTTACTTTCTTCAAATATAGCATCATAAGAATTGACAAACTAAATAAATTGTGAAATTTTTAAATACTCCTAGCCAAATTCTTCCGAAATAATATGGGGGCTTGTAATAGTCAGCATATGTTCTCAGAAACTTTCTAAAATACCTGCAGAAAATAATAAATATACTTAACGGAACTTTATGGAAGTTTCTTACAGATTTGCACGTTCTTTTGACACTAGTTAAATAAAACTATTGTGAACATGATATATTAAGTTTGTCACCCAGTTTTATACAACCAAAAGGGACTCTACAAAGTTTATATAAAAAAGATCAACATGATGATCGAGACGACTAAGCCATGCCCGTTAGTTTATCCGTCCGTCTGTATATATAAAAACTTACGAACTGATTTAGCTAAGTTCTAGTAAGGAATCTTTTGTATATTTCAACGTTATCATAGTTTCAGTGAACTGAAACTAACGGTATTTCTTGTTTTCTTTATTGTTTCCTATGTATATATTTTATTTTCATTTCATGTATTATATGTATTTTATGTATTAATTTTTTTAATATGTTTTTCTTTTATATACGATAACTATATAAATGCCTTCACTTAGTTAGTAATAAAAAAAAAATATAACTTTCTTCGCTATATCGCTTTCTTCATATTCTTCCATGTCACCCTCCCAGCTAATAACCCATTTTTTTCTTTTTTTCCTTTCTCAAGTGTTTCTTTATGTTAAAAATTTTCACTAACTTTTGCTGAGGGTGACAGTCTAGTTGCTAGCATTTTAATATCATCTCTCCCGCTAGCATCGGTTTCCGTCATATTCAGCCCTCTCACTTCACATTGAGTTATTTATAAATTTATAGCTTCATAATTCCAAGTGCACATAAACTCAATGGTATGTATTTACTTGCGTCCGCGTGCACACACACACATGCCGGAGCACCCTTCAACGCGCCCTAAAGTATGCAAACGCCTGATATAAAAATAGCCAAAGGAGCATGAGATCTCATTAAATTAAACTATATTGCATGGAGAAAATGTGACGCGGTATTGCTGTTGTTAGCGTCAGTGCCGAGTTCAACTACTACTATGTGACTGCGTGTATCAAGTGCAGCCAAGTCGCGTTCCCGCTCTCTTCACCCTAACGCGTGTCAAGTGACGAATTTACAGCGACATACTTGCAGCATACAAATTGAATTAAAATTGGTGAATGCCCCAGTGAGGTGTACGCGACGACGACGAAGGCGACGGCAGCCTTGAGTCCCAATGACATAGTGCTGTTCCCCCCACGCCTGCTTTTTGTCAACGAGTTCTTTTTTTGCCTTCGTCACATTTAATTACTTTAATTTGTTACTTTAATTTATGTCAAGTCATTTCCTAATTTTAAGTGAATTTTATAGGTGACTCAGTTACACATACACACACACATACCTGCACTTTTCATTTGTGATTTTTGCTTGCAATTTGCCGCTCTAAGGAGCAAAGCTGCCTCGCGCTCTCCCAACACTTTGCCTTTATCTTCTACCTCTTGCAGATTTATCGCGCTTAATTAAATCCTGTGGAAAATAAACACTTATAATAAGRACAACAACAACGTAAGCAGTTCTTTGAAAACACATTGTTTTTGGCGCTGGTTCACAGCGCAAGTAAAGTAGTGCAAAAACAATTTAAATAAATTAAATAGTTGTTTAAACTTAATAAGACTAACGTGAGCTAAGCAACTTTACTAATCAAAAGTACTAACTAATATATTGCTAATAAATGTAAAATGATTTACTGAGCACAAATAAAAAAAAAAAAAAAAAAAAAATAAAAAAAAAAAAAAAAAAAAGAAATCAAGTGAGTTTCAACCAATACGCACATACATATATCAAACACTGAGAAAAATTTAATAAAAATAATTCCGAAAGCAAATTCGTGAGTAGTAGCGAATTGTCGCGAGAGTTTTTAGAAGTAATTTTATTAGCTGAAAAAGCATTCAATGGTCTTGAGCTCCCTCAGTAGATTTATGGGTAAGTAATATACTCATAAGAATAAATTCGAAACTGAAATAACAAGTAAAAGGTATTTTATAATATCCATTATATGTCTCATTTCCGACAATTTTTTCTAAATCTTCGTCATGATAAATAAAAATAGGTAAATATTCATCAAATAGTTCAATATATTAGATGCAAGATAGAAACATATTTTCTGTCATACCTAGCGGATTTCTCAAACACCTAATGAATACCATCGACCAACCACCATATTCATCGGACATGGCTCTGCGTAATTCTTTCTTGTTCCCCAAACTAAAATTGCCGCTCCGTGGAACCCGTTTTCAGTCGATCGAAGAGTCAAAACAAAATACGGTGAAAGAGCTGAAGGTCATGCCAAAAAGTTCTTATGAAAAGCGTCTCGAGGATCACAAATCGTTGGCATAAGTGTATTACATCTGGCGGGGATTACTTTGAAGGCGAAAAATAATGTTGATGAATTATGAAATATTTTGCGTTTTACAATTTCCGTGTACTTCTTTGTCACAATATATACCATTAACAACATTTCTTCCAAATATACACTGATAAAATTTAGTTCTATATCACGACGAGCTTTCTCAATATCTAATAGTGCAATATGCAAAGCGTCATATAGTGTCAGATCCCAAGTATCTGTCTAAAGAAATATTTCAAAAATAGCCATCAGAGTGAAGCCTACTAATTTTGTTTTTTCGATATGGCACGATTTTTACATCGTCAGCACTTAGAACCCTTCACTATTCTTCAAAAGCGCTGACTGTTGACTGAAGTGATGATTTTTCGTTATTTTTTCATTCAAAAATAAGTAAGGAAGTGCTATCCGGGTGCAACGGAGCATTTTATACCCTTACATCTTGCAAGAATCAAAGTCAGTTAAATAATTTAAGATGTAAAACCAATCATATAGAGTAAAGTTAGCCGGATGTTTAAAATCCTGATATTAATTATATAGGGGCTAGGCCAAGTTTCTGCTCAAATGTATCTGCTTTAGACACAAAGATACACTGTTATAAGTAAGACACGCTCCCTTATATTCATTGGGATAACTCAGATATTGGCCCGGAAGTCACCCGGAAGTTCCAAAATCTGTATAATAAGTAAATGGGGGTTAAGGGAAGTATTAGTCCGAGTAAGAGAAGAACTTTTTAATTTCAATTATGTATGTCACACATTAACCGATATTTTCGATCAAAAGTCAGCCATAGGTACTGAGGTCCAAATATTCGATACAAGGGGGGTGAACAGTTTTTAGTGGACTTAAACAATTTTTGATAAGAAGGTGGCAC
Organism: Bactrocera latifrons; assembly: GCF_001853355.1. NCBI lineage: Eukaryota > Metazoa > Arthropoda > Insecta > Diptera > Tephritidae > Bactrocera > Bactrocera latifrons. The sequence goes on along the minus strand of NW_017534520.1, from coordinate 928,027 downwards.
AAACATTATAGAAATTTTTCGGTCAAAGTTTTATTGCGTAATTTAAAATGCTGCTTGATTTGTGTACTGAAACCTGAACGAATCAAGAGGAATTTAAAATTCTTCTATATGGGAAGTAAGCGCGCTTGTTGTCCGATTTTGTCCATTTACACATTGTGATGTAAGAATGTAAGAAGAATACCACGTGGGCGGTACCACACTCATTATCCAATCTTCACACCGGCACCCATAAATCTCTCTCATACTATCCCTGTGGTAAAATTTAATGTATTTGGCGTATTTCATTTTAGATTTTAGCGGTTTTAGTAGTTTTTAACTGTACCGTTATATGGAGAGTCAGTGGGTTATTCCGCGATTTCATCCATTTTCACAATGTCGATAGAAGTTCTTATAAGATTTGTACTCGACAAGCCCGCAGTCTCTTGCTACTGCGATCCTCTGAACCAAATTACAGCCTTATTTCTTAATTTGGTGCTTAGTTATGGCACTTTACATGTTTTTGGTTCATACCGATTTGTGGGTGTGGCAGTGGTCCCGTTACGCCCATCTACGGATTCGGACTTTCTCTTTGTACTAAGGAACCCCACTAAGGAACCCACGTAAGAATTTTCAATTTTCAATATATCTCAAGTTCTACTCAAATTACATCTTGCACGGACCGACATCAGTCAACCGAATTTCAACTTTTCTCATTTCCAAATTATTTATATGAAATCCCTGATTCGACGTGAAAATTTTCTTCGCGCAATGACACATGCCAAATTGCTTCAAAATATCAAAATCGAATTAAAAAAAATTTTGATAGAAGTACTTAATTCCAATATTTGAGTTTGTATTACAGCTATATATCCGATATCGGCGGTTCTGACAAATGTCTTGCTTTTTGGGGACAAACGACGAGAATTTTCACATCTTTCCCCCTATTATTGGTTTTACTGTACAGTGTTGCAATAATTAAATGACAATTAAGTTTTAATAGTGCAATTAGCGTTCGAATTGCTGAAGTTCTCTTAATTGAACAATAGAAGGATGTTTGCTGAGGGTTCAAATTTCCTAAGTGATATTATTGCAAGTATTTAATATAATAATACAGTAAGATTAAACAATAAACTAAAGCGTCAATATCTATATTTAAGCAACACAGGTCTAGTTTCAACTTTCAGTGAGTCAATGACTGCTTATGAAAAAAAAAAAATACTATATACAACTTATCAGCAAACATTCCAACAAACTGGTGTTATAGAAATGTGACACTTCAACTTATTTGCTTGCAATAATATTTTAGCCAGCGAATGTACACCATTATTTAGCTGTTATATAGTATGAATGTGTATTTATGTATGTATATGGTGTAAGTATATGTATATTGTTTTCCGCATAGGTTACTAGCCCTTAAGACGATTTGAATTCTATACAGAGATGGATGAGAATTCATGATATGTACTTACCAGTATATAAGTATATACCAACGTCATTTATGTGTTAAAGAAATAAATATTTACATGCTCATTTGTATGAAGTAAATATTTATGTATGTCGGCTGAGAAAATAGTCCGGAAACCATCGAAGTGTTATTGAACCGCAAGCTAGTGGCTAGAAATGAAGAAGTGAAAAGCAAAGCAGAAGAAGTGAAAATTAATTGCTCAGTAAGTGTCCAGTGAAGAGCAAAAAAATCTCTTTTAATAATGTCAACATTAAAAATTTTACATATTAAAGCGTTTTGTTCCTGTTCCTATAGAATAATCTAAAAAATATGTTTAATAAAAGTTAGAAAAAAACTTTGTTGTAGTAAATTTTACTCATTATCTGTTCTACTGCGCTTAGATGTAGTTAGTAATAACTTCGTCTTCTGTAAAACTGAGTGCCGTGTAAAATATATTGCCTCCATTAGCCGCAGATTCTATACCTTAAAGCATTGGCTTACATGCTGGTGGCTCATTATATAGAGAGGTGAGGTCTTCGAGGTAAACGCCTAACATTACCTAAAGACAGACGTTTTTTGGTCATCCACAAAGTAAGCCGGTTCCTTAGTTTTGATTATGGATGGCTTGAGCAGCTTCAGTGTTTGCCAACTTGTTTGTCTTACTTATTGGCTATTATATCTTTATGACCGAAAGTCCAAAGGACATACGCTGTAACAATGTATGTTGGAGCAAATCTACTTGAAAGAAAAATTATAAGTCATTGAATTTTAAACTAACTACAGGAGAACCAGTTTTATGTAGCACGAACGCTCAATGAACTTTTTCGTAACCACTAACGGTCTTTCTTGCGCCGATTCTTCTCGGCCAGGGAAACAATTAGTCCATTCAATATCGAATAATGAAAGCTTTATATAGGGGACCGGCTTAGTCAGACTTCGGGTTTCTCGTTACTGTATACATACACAAACAGCTGTTGGAGAAAGTAATAGTCCTCAATTCCATCTTGACTTAAACGTTGACAGCGTCTTTTAACAGTTTTTCTTAATGAATGCATTTGTTTTTTTATTTAAATTCTGCGTCGGCGGATAGACCAATTCAACCGTTTTAAGTTCATTGAAACTATGAAATACAGAATCCAATATTCTCAGGTTTTGCGATATTTCGAACTCTAGTGCCACCTAGCGTTCAGTTTTTGCGAAAGCATAGCTTCCCCTCAATTCAAAAATTAATTTCACAAGTGGGGTAATTTGCAGATTTCGCCACTTTTATTTTTCACGAGAGGCACCTTATCATTTCAAGCTTACTGTGCTCCCATTTAATCCTTCAAAGCCGAAAGTTTGCAACAACTATGTAGTATAAAAAGAAAAAGGAAAACTTCACTGATGCTTCTCTGCTGACAAAGTAGAGAAAAAAATGCTTAACGGTAATAGTAGTGCAAATTAGTAGTAGAGAATATTGCATTCTAACTGGAAGCATTTCAAAATCGAAACCACTCGAAACGAGAGCGTTCGCTGACATCGAAACATCAAGCAAATAAACATTCTAAAGAAAAACAACAACAAAACATATAAAATATATGAAAAATAGACAAGAAGTGCAAGAAATGCAAAAAAATGGTGAGGCGACAATAAATGAGAAAGTATGTTACACCAAAGAAAAATAAAGATTTTAAAGTAAAATAGTAAAACAATGCAGACGGCAAATGGTAGAGTAAATAAAAAAGAAAACCACAACAAAAGCATGCAATTCTGCGAAAGCAATATTAGTGATATACAAATAGTAACTTGCAACTTACCACATGAAGCAAATAAACTGGCGCATTTAAATCCTTATATACTTTTCAATGCTTAAAAATATGTAAATGAATAGCAAAACATATATATACATGTGCATAGAAGTACATATGCGTATACATATGTATTAATATAGATATAGTAAAATAGTTGTATTGAATAACAATGTGTGGAGCGGAAGTATGATGGCTTCAAGCTGCAGTGTCGTGTGTGAGCTGGAAAAGCGCAGGCAATGAGAAGAAGTACAACATTGTACTAAGCAGTATACTATAGATGAACTAGCAGGGAACTAGTAAAAGTTTGATCAATTTCGGGCTAGCTACAAATTACTTTTTAACTTAAATCTTAATTCTAAAGTTTTGTTTGAGATTGATGTCGACATCACCTTTATAATATTGATATCCAATACTAATAGACTGATTGCGTTACTAGTATGCATCCAGTCTCACAGGAACCTAAAAAAGTTTGCATCTAAAAACACTTTCGGCGATATCAGAGGTGTCAAAGAACCGAAAAATGATGTTTTCTAAATGTTAAAAATTAATTTGAATATTTATATAATATGTACATGACTATGGTTGAGAACACCTTTTCGCTTTATACAATTATTTAGCACCAACAGCCTGTTAATTTTCGCAAGAACTGTTTGTTCAAAAATTAACTAATGAGGTTAGTTAAAAGAGCTCCAATTAAGTAAAACGACAAAGGGTTCTTGATAAAACGATGGGGTCTGCGGAATGGGTTAACAACAGGCTAAGAAACTTCAGCTCCATAACATTTATGCAGACGAAAGCTACTCATAAAACACATAGTCTTGCCATTGGCTCCGTTATAAAATTCTATGTTCCTCAAACCATCGATATCGGTAGTCGGGTATCATAAATACGAATCCGGTAAAAGGAAGAAAAGCTCGTTTTTTTTGTTTGTTTGCTTAAATCCCTTTAAAAATAAGCTAAGGATATGTCCATAAAGTTATAAATGGGAATTCGAAATATTTTCAAAGCTAGAAGGAAAATAGTGACCGAGCGGCTAGCAGATATATGAGCGCTCGGACAGAAAGCGAAAACTTTGACGCGCAATTTCTCGGTTTTTTCATGTTTACGACTTTTTTTGATCGGCGGGCAGGATAGAAACTAAACTAAACGTCTTATGGAATTTGGGCAAAGTATTATCTTTTGGATAAAATTATCTTCTATTTAAACTAAACAAAAAACAGTCAAGTTTGAACATATTTCTAAACAACAAAAAGTAAAAATTTTTTGGTCAAATCCCACATTTTTTTCAATATGTAAAAAATGTGTAAAATTTTACAGTTTTTTTTGGAATTTTTTAAGTTTAACTAGAAGATAAATTGTTAAAAAGTGGGAATCTTTTTGAATTTTTTTTTCTAATAGAAATTGCGACCTACATCCTGCTCGTCGTCCGACAAATGCACATGCGAGATGAGTCGGGCCTTTGCTTCCCAAAGGCAGAATATCAAATACTTCATATCCAAAAAATTTGTTAATTATGTAACTATAAACTATAAACCCTAGAAATTGCCTTTAATCAATTATTGCTTTCCCTCCCAAAAAAATTCTTAAAAATATCGATTTTTTAAGCCTCCAAAGCAGGCTTCCTCCCCCTTAAGCGCTTGGCAGAGATGTAAACACAAAGATGGTTTGCTATTCAAATATTATAACCTTAACTAGTTCAAAAAGCAATGCATTGACAACCAGTACCAGTGCGACCAGCTACCAAACTAATTTCGAATTTTATAGCAGAATTACACTGTAAAAAAAAGTTTATTACACTACCCAAAGCGTTTGGGACCAGTAACAGCATATGCTTGTAATTCATCTCGAAGTAAGGATTTAGGTAACTAGTTACATTTTGATCAATTACGTTTTATTAACTTTTCATATACTCAGTGAAAGATATGGTTTGATGAAACCATAATTTGCTTTCAGGCGCCCATTTAGTGAACAACACATAAATTTCTCTGCAAGGTAATGAAAAAAAGACAGAAAACTTTAAATTTTAAGACCGACAAACTGCCAGTTACAATGAATGAATGTGTAAGAAAATCGAACAATTGGCACATTGACTTCGAAGTCAAATATTTATATATATCTATAGTTAGTTATACCCGTTGCGGCGGATGTGGAGACTTATATAAATACTATATTCAAATATGAATGTATGTGTTTTAATGCGGCAGATGCCATAGAAATGCTATACGAATTGTTTGAGTAGAGGTAGTAAGAAAGCTGTTGAGGTTTTAGTTAGTTGATTTGCATGGAAAAAGACCAGAGAGAAAATGAATTGAAGAAATAAATTAATTTTTATGCTTGAAAATACTTAAATAAATAAAAAAAAAATCACTTTAAATGTTTTTTATATTAATTGATTTTTTATTGAAATAATTTAATTTAATATATTTTTTTTATTTAACTATAACTGTACATTTTTTTGATATTTCCCGCAATAAATTAATTCCATTTGTTGCAAACATAATTAAATAAGTGTGTAGCGCGGGTTTAATGAGACTCAACATAAATAGCTTACCGACACATATAAAAAATTATTCAAATTTAATACCGTAAAGTTATTTGACGCTTTATTTTGTAAACACTGAATTTTATTCTTCAAACTTTTTCCGTCAATTTGCCTCTCCCACACACGCTTATTCATATAAATATAAATGTAGGTATGTGTAGGTACTTGTTTGCCTCTCAACTGCGGCTACTTAATTATAATCAGTTTAATTTACACATATTTTTCCATTGCAACCATTTACTTTGCGGTTTTACCATCAAATTATTATCACTTTGCACTTTTTTTGCACCTCTGGCTCTCTCGCTTCCCGCTCTCCCATACTCCCTACTATCGATGCTTTTGGTGGCCTACGCTATTTTAGTTAAAGCCATTGATTATTGAATTAATTGCTTTCCACAAATAAATACAAACCAAGGGCTAGCAGAGTTGCCAACTGTAGCTTTGTGTATTTACGGATGTTCTTAATTAAGATAATGAAAAAAAAAAATTATAATGAAAATAACACTATTTATGTGCGTGATTTTTCATTGCGCATTGTCGTTCATGACCACCGTTGAGACTACTTTTCGTATTGCCAGAAAAATATTGCTTCGAGAAAAGCATTAAAATGTTATTGTAAAAGCGCCCAAAACTCTTATAGAGTCGATATGTGGCAATAATTTTGAAAAAATTTAACTCATCCAAAAGTCACGTGTTGAGTAACTAGTTCCGATGAGCCCAAATGTGTTTAGCTGCGCCACAAAAAACCCCCGGCAATGGGAAATCGAAATTTTACAACAAAAAAAAAAAAAAAAACAAAAAAAAAAAAAAAAAAAAAAAAAAACCGGAAACGATGCAGGAAAGGCATAACATATCACTAACTGTTTGTTAGATTTGGTATTTTACCAGAGGGGAAAAAATTATTAATTTTATTTATATTCTTATACACATTTTTGAATATTATTTCGTAAAAGTCCAAAAGTTTCCTATAAATTATTATCAAAAACGGGAATACATGTGTCAAAGCGTCTAGATGCAAATCCAGCAATCCAGTATTATCATCAAGAAGTGCGTATCGACGTAAATCATTTTTAATCTAATTAAATACCGCGACAGCATTTAATGAAACAATTTTATGTATTTATGCCTCATTTGTTTACCTCATGGCGTCCGTGGCGCCAATGACGCAAGCAGCATGTTTACCAAAACTGCAAGTGACAGCAAAAGTGCCATTTGATTATATGTAACCATATCTACATATATATTATGTCTGTCCCGTTATACTTGATATGCTACAGAAACCTCTCGCGCACATGCGCATAAAATGCGTGATTAGTGTCGCATGCTGCATGCAACAAACTACTTGCGGTGCGTTGAAATGTGGCAATGCAGGTGTTTATGCGTTAATTAATTTCGCGAAATGCAAATGTTACCGCCGAAATGTAGCGGTAAATTACATAGTCTATTTGCAGCGAAATACACACAGATGTCGAATTAAATCAAATAGAAGTAGATTGAGTAATCAATGGAGAAGGAAATAGAAACTGAAACTTAAAAGCAAAGTTTTAAAATGAAGGATAGCAAATATAAAATAATAAAACAAAAATTAGTGGTAATTCCTTACAAGAAAACGACTTTGATCGGGTAGCTTGTATTGCAGGTATGTGTTATAGTGGTGCGATCGGAAAACTCTCTGCGGTGATTGCACCACAGATTTGGAAAATAATCTATGCCAAATTTCGTCAAGATAAATTGTCAAATAAAAAAGTTCTACAGTTAAGTTCGTATGAGAGCTATCGGCTATAATAGCCCGATCTGAACAATTTGCTCACAGATCAGACGTAAAATCTCGTGAAAATTATCAAGATATTTTAAAAGTAAAACAGTCTAAGATACAAAAACTTGATTTTTATTGCCCAGTTGCTTTTTAAATAAGTGGATAATTAAATTCAGCAGGAAATGTCAATGTTGCGTATACGCACTTTCACACCTGAATGTTCCGTATTAACTTTTCATCATTTAATTATTAATTATGAAGAGCATGCTCACAGCTGCACGCAAAAATTACAATAATAAGACAATAGAGTTTGTTTAAGTTTGGTGGCATTTGGACTACTATGTACTTGTATAGGCAGTCCTTTGTGAATTAATAAAAAGCTGAAATCCTATATTCGAAATAACAAGTCAGCAAAGCCCCTTGTGGCCAATATAAATTTGCTCTCTTTGTGGGGGGATATCTGAAAGTTTGAGACTCCATGTGTTTAAGCCTTTATAATCAAGCAGAAAGTATTGAAATGTTTCCTAAGATTCCATATAGCTTCTGCAACTGATGTTCCGTAAGACTCTCAATCAACAACATGAACGACGATAGGGAAATGACCTGTTAGAAACACCACAGATAGAGAGAGCCTAGTCGCGCCAAAGACAAATTTTATAATGCATACCTTATGATAGATTTTGGGCAAAAAGCCATTCTTTTGATAGCGGCGCTAGAGTATCTTTCCTTCCCAACGCGTCAATTTTAGAGTTACTTGCGATTCCTCTAAATTTATTAAAAGCGAAAAACACACACTAATTTTTAAGGAAATTCAAATGTATAATATTTAATGTAAAGTAAAATGGATACAATTAAGTTCTGAATTTACCATCATTAAAATGACTTCCACGACTTCAATATTGAAAGTATCGAATATTGAAAGTAATCGAATTTTCAAATTTTCTCGCAATAATACAGTTATTGTAAATGATGTGTGACATGTAGCTCCGTTTTGTTGAAACTAGATATTGCCAAGATAAATGTTTTCCAATTATGGCCATAGAAGGTTGTATATCATCGATCCATGCTGCTCTTCATTGAAAGTAACGGTATCGCCACCAAACCAAAAACCACACCAAATTGTCAACTCAGATGAATATAATGGAGATTCAGGAATAATTTGTGGATTTTTTCGCACAGCATCGACAGCTTTGTTTATTTACCGCATCCACCAGATGAAAATAAGCCTCATCGAGGAAAATCGTTTTCGAGTTGCGCCAAAGCAAAATCTGTAAATTCACGACATTTACGGGGATCCAATGGCATCAGTTCTTGAATGAGAAAAATTTTATTTTATTTTAAATTAATTTTGCAGGCTCAAATCGTGTCTCAAACTTCGCCAGGTTGTGGTTTGACACAGTCCTTCTTCTTGAGGATATATTGAAATTTTATTTTATTTGAAATTATTATTTCATTTTATTATTTTATTTTTTGTAACTTTATTTTATGCTCATTTTCGTTATATTACGTCGCATAATGAACATTTATTTTTTAGTCAAAAATATTATTCATTCGCAACATGTTTCTATACAGTATAATAGTTTTGCTCACCGAAAAGTTGTTTCTAACAACGAATATTAATCGATCTGGTGGTCCAACTGTCATCTTTAGCATTTCGTCATGAAAACACTAACGTCTGAACAACGTGAATAAATCGCTCAATTTGAACCACAGCATTTGTTATTGGATAATAATTAATTTGGTCGAAATTGAAACTCGTGATCTTTGCGATATTTTATTTCAGCAAGATTAAATTAATCAATGAAGAGGGTATGCGAGAATACTTTTATGAGCATATCATATCACATTTCGGCCCGTCGATTGAGCAGCGCACCGTTAGACTTTTTCCTGTATGTCTATGCGAACAATCATGATTCGACTCAGGCCTTGGAGCAAAATATCACACGTGTCATACGTCAGTTCTCAACGGAAATGCTCGAGCGAGTCATCGAAAATTGGGCTCAACGAATGGCCCATCTGAGTTGTAGCCGCAGCTAAATGATCACGATGACGAGACCAGTTGGTTTTCAAGTGTCTGCCCGTTCATGATTAGAGTAAAGTTTGTGATATTGTGCCGAAACTTCATGTCAAGAATAAATAAGCTCTAAATTATGATATAATCCTGTTATTACCTTTTGGTGAAATTATATTTCGTCTTGGAACTAGTATAAATATCACCGACAATATCAGCCTGGAAATACAAGGCAGGATAACTCATGCCAACAAGTGCTACTTTGGTCTGAGTAGGCAATTGATAACTAAAGTCCTCTCTCGACGAACAAAAACTAAACTCTATAAGTCACCCATTATTCCCGTCCTGCGGGGACGGGACGATGACAACAACAGAGAGAGGATTAATGGTCCTTTGTGCGTTGGCCACGGCGAATATCGTATATTAGTATTCGATGCAGTACCCGTCGGGGGAAGCAGAGTACGAGGGAGACCTTCACTCCGTTGGAAGGACCAGGTGGAGAAGGACCTGGCTACGCTTGGAATACCTAATTGGCGCCACGTAGCGAAAAGAAGAAACGACTGGCGCGCTGTTGTTAACCCGGTTATAACCGCGTAAGCGGTGTCTACGCCAATAGAGAATGAAATTCATATCCCAGGAATTATTAACCAAATCGTTACTTTTATTTTATTTGTCACATAATATTTCATATCACTAATAATTTTTTCTCATGGCATCGTATTTTATTATTATTTTTATCGCCTTTTATGTATGTCCCCCGTGTCCCCTCGTTTTATTGAAAATTTATGCTAAATTATGCATTTGTTTAATCCTCCAAACACCTGAAAAATAAGTAAAAGCTGTTGTAAACAACAATTCCTATGCTTGCCACACTTTGTGGCGCAACATGTGTCAACGATTTGTTGCTTTTACTCTTAAATCAGACGCCTTTTTTGCACTTATGCGGTCTTTTTGTTGCTGTTGCACCTTTCACGTCTTATGATTGACTTTAAATGGCACACAATGGCGTAAATTTGCCAGCTCAATGGCTCAATCGCGTCGATTTCCGGGTTGCGCTGTGGCAACGCAAGAAGTGACTGTAGGAAAAGGTGGTGGCAAATACACTTTTATTGTTAGTGTATATGCATATGTTATGATTAGGTTATAAGCACATGGGGCAAATAAGATTAATATGCAACGAACTTTTGCTTTTCAATATAATCAATATAAACCGTTATAAATCAATAGTTAATTTATGGCGTTGCGGCTCTTCATGCCTTCATTATATACGAATGCGCATAAAATTTAATGATTATTTAAGTGTTTGTTTGTAATTGTTGTTTTTTTTAATTTCTTTTTTTAGTTAAAGCATTTTTATAACTCTTCCATCGATTACATAATTCACCGTTAAGCGTTTGCCCAGTCTATGTCCGGGCATATGCAAATGTGTTCCCGCCTGTCTGTCTCCAACGCTATCGTGTATCGCCAACGACAACATGCCATGCAAGCGCTTCGAGCTACTCGCTTTCGCAGTCACTTAAATTGCATATGTCTCCTCGGCGCTAATCTGATCACATGAAGCGAGTTTTGATTTTTATTGGAGTTTAATTGCCTTCGAAAATGTGCAGTTATCATGCGGCAAGTCCAAACGTTGTGGTGAAAAAAGCATGGAAACTGTGTGTGTGTGTGCTGTTTTATTAAGCTGGCTGAGCAAATAGTGAGGAAATTATGCAAATATTACAGTTTGTGTTAATGGTTTATTATTTTATTTCTAAATCTTGCGATAATATTGCCTTGCAAGCATAAGAATGTGCCTAAATCGAATCGAATATAAACAGAGAGCTTGTCAAATAGATCTCAAACTCGATCAAATTTGTTTAAAAAAATATCATTAAGAAAATATCTTCCAAAATATAGACTATGTAGACTGCTATCAATTACATATCGTTATTCATAAGTTATTAATTGAGTTCTCAGATCTTTGAAGTACTTTTTCTTATTAAAAAACGACGAAGATAAAAAGGGCGAACAAATATATCTTCGTAACAACAGTTATGTTTAAAAAATATCGGAAGAAACCTTTAGAAGAACTACAGGAACATCGAAGCAAAGGCAACTGCTATTAAGTGAATTCTTTATAAGGCAGATTATATTTAGACCTGGAATATCAATCTTTGTAGTATAGTTACCTTACAACCGATTAAAATACTTGCATCACTATCGCAAATTAAACTCCTAATCTACATTCCGAAATTTTTGTTAGACTTTACCTCGAAGAACCCAGAGCTGTTAACGGAACTCGGTAAGTCGTTGAAATACTAATATCGTTTGTTGTGCAGGGATTTAATTAAAATTTTTGCTATGCAAGGATTTAATTAAAAATCAGAAAGTGTGTAAGGGGATATAATCTCGAACACTGTGCTACCTAAGAAGAGGTTACGTTAGGTTAACGATACCTATCAAACAATAGACCGAAGAATCATTTTCTATAAGCAAGAATATCACACAAGAAGTAAACTTGACGTTTTCCAACTATCTATGTTTACAGCTTGATTAGAAAACAAAAAATAAAACATATAGCAAGAAAGCCTCAAAAGAGCTCCACGAGTATAATCATGTATAGTATACCTAATATTCCTCTCAATGCAGGTTCAAAAGTGTTTGAAATTAGTTTTCAGGACATTCAAAAACAATTGAACTCAATATTATAGGTATAGTTTGAAACAAGAGCTAGATAAAAGGGACAAGCAATAGATGATATACAGGATGAATAGCTAGTCTGGAACCCTTTCGAGGTCCACAATTTGCTAGAACTTTATAACAAATGCTTAAAAGGAGCTTTCTACATAGCTTCCATAATGCTTTGCGTTCACAGGAATGAAATTTGAATTAAAGTATCGGAAACAAACGATTTTGAAGCTTTTTGGAGTTTATTATTTACTATTTGTATAGTTTTTTTGTTCACTAGATGGCAACGGTACAATATATGTAAATGGAGGATCTCCTCTAAGTCTCGGTATGTTTGATATGATTCTTGATATTTTGTTTAGTATTGCTTACTACGTATTTTAAGTTAGATAGGGAGAGAGGTTTTAGTGACGTATTGTCGGAAGTAGTTGTAACAGTTCCGGACGGTTTTAGGATTGCATCGAACCTGAAACAGTTTATTTTCAGTCTTCTGCGTCAGAGTGATCTCTTCTTCGATCGCCAACGACGCGACAAAAAACTCAAGGATCGTGGCTGCCGGGTGATTGCCTACGGGGGCATTGTTAAGCTCATGGTCAAAGGATCATTTTCAAAATCCATATAAAATATGGAGCGACGCAATCTGTTCGCTTAGAAGGTTGTGTAGTAGCTGCAGGAGTTAATTTTTGCTGTTCATGGGGTCAGAGTCCCATATTTTTGAGCATTGATTCTTATGTAAAATTGAACGCGGAATCGAATGAAAAAGTCAATTTTGAAAAAAAGTTGGTGAATAACCAAAACAAAAAATATTGAAAATATTTTTATTAGAAAGCTGAGATTTTTTTATATAAAATTGCATTACTTAAAATTTTTTTGCACTCAATTTTCAGGTCGTTAAAAAATAAAAGAAATAGTAATTTTGTTGCTTGATCGAAATGCGGGTAAAAAGCCATGTCGTCAATTGATGGAATGGCCCATATAGATATCGCTGGTAAGATGGGTCAAAGATTAGGCGATCAAAGGTTGGTGGAGGGCTATATTGTAAGGAAATCCACATCAGCTTCGGATTTTCTGATTATTGTATTTTTTTCCTGTCGAAAAAGAAGGAAGATAAGTGATTAAACATTCTAAATGCAGGGTTGAGATACCAGCCTTGAAATCCCTCTTTGTGGGTTCAGGGGTGAATAAGGAATACCTAACCTACTGATGGTTATAACAGGACATTTCCTTATCGGTTTCCACGCTGTAAGTTGAAAAGCTGTGTGAAAAAGAAAGTTAGAAACATCTCATCTTGTGGATTTTCCTGCGTTTTGCGAGTACTTAGGAGCTTACACTTTAAGATATCCCACCGAACTGTTGGGAATAGAAATTAAACGCATGAAGAAATTTTTATTGGCCACGAGACGCTTTGCTGACTTATAAAATCAAATAAAGGAGTTCTGTTTTCATGGCTTCACAAAAAAACTTTTCATTGACAAAATGTTTTGAAGATTTCCGAAATATTTATTTTTTTTTCATTTGTTTTTCGAAACACCGTATGGCATTATATACCGTCTCGATAAGTAGAACGTTATTCTAATCTTTATCAAGGAACATTATTGGAAATCGTTGGTTGTAAACTCAAATTAAACATAATTTTAAACGAAAAGTACCTCCTCGTTTGCTTCAATTTAATTTAAAGACGACAACTTAAGTCCAATCTAAGCCTAATTAATATATGTAATAACATTAAAATAAGTGCCTGAATTAAATTGAATCTCATCACAAAGCCTGCCACTGAATTAAAGAAACGATTAAGCTGCGGCAGCTCCGCGTACAGTTGAACAGTTAAATAACTAGTCTAAGTGACTGCTTGCCACATGTGTCACCTTTGCTGACAGCGGGGTGGACACTGCATTCACTACTGGGTAAACACACTGGCAGCCAAGCAAGTCAGCCATTCAGCCAATCTCTGCCACTCGCCATCTCAGCGGTGGGCAATTCGAAGACACTTTATTTGTGCAACTGTAAATTTCTTCAGTTGCTACTAAGTATTGACCTGTTTGATTGTCGCCTGGCGAACACGGCAATTAACTCGCTTTGCATTTGAATTTATTTATGCGATTATTCTCTGTAGGCGGTAAGACCACTTTGCTGGCAATATTTGCTTCAGTGTTTATTCGATTAACGTAGTCTCGAACGAGAAGTTTCTTTTATTGAAATTAATTCCTTTTCTGCTAATTTATGGGGAATTGACTTGGCGTTTTATATAAGCAGTAAAGGTGTGACTTAGATGTATTGCTAAGGAAGCGTTCGGCAAGCTTTGGGTTTACCATGCTTATCAAGATGTTGTGCAAATGTGGTTCATACGAGACGATAAAGGCATACTAGAAATTTATACCAGCGAATTGAAAATGGTGAAAAGTGAAAGAGACTCATATAAGGTTGAAATCCAGTAGAAATGAAAGATAAAATAACAAAACGATTATTTTCGGCCGATCTGTAGTCCGTGATTGAATTTTTAATAGTAACGGCTTATCTCGATTCTAAGTAAAACTAGAAGTTCTAAAGCAAAAAGTTGTTTGACAAAACTATAGGTAATAAAAAGATCCATAACTTTTCAAGATATCAAAAACTCTCTCATTTGAATATCAAATTTTTTTGAAGTTAGTAAAGTGTATGTTTTTTGAAATCTTACTTTCCGATGGTATAAAAATGAATATATTACTATTGTAAATTTTAACAGAAAATGCAAAAGAATCTCATTTAATAAGAATAAATTCATTTTATATATCTCAAAAATACTAAAACTATATCAACTCAATTTAGTAGGAACACTTTTTCTCATGAAACATCATAAAATTTAATGAAATCGAATACGCGGTTATTATTCTATCCCTGTCACCGTTGACAGTCATAGCTTTGAAGTCGTAGATAATTTTGTCTATCTTGGAACAGCATTAACACCAATAGTGTTAGCCTTGAAATCCAACGCAGAATAATTCTTGCTACTTCAGTTTAGAAGTAAAGTCCTCTCTCGACGAACAAAATCAAAACTCTGTAAGTCACTAATTATTATCGCCTTGCTATATGATGCAGAGGCATGGACGATTACAACATCTGATGAGTCGACGTTACGAGTTTTCGAGAGACAGTTTCTGTAAAAAATGGACGTACGTATGGACGAAAGCACTCCAGCTTTGAAAGTATTCGACACAGTACCCGCAGAGGCAAGCAGAGGAAGAAGACCTCCACTGCGTTGGAAAGACCAGGTGGAGAAAAACCTGGTTTCGCTTGGAATTTCCAATTGGCGCAACATTGCAAAAAGAAGAAACGACAGACGTGCTGTGGTTAACTTGGTTCTAACCGCGGGAGCAGTTTCTACGCCAGTAAAGAAGAAGGTTCGCGCATTTCGACTGGTAACTGGCGAATGGCACGCGTATTGTTTTGATCCAAGACGTGAATCGAAACGGGATTGTCCGTATAGACTTCAGACTTGTTGAAACCGAATGTCGCCAAGATCACGAGCTTCAAGATAAGGCAACAAACAGTCGGTTATCATAGCGCGATTACGGTCGCCATTGACGGTTACAATCTCACCGGCATAATTTTTGTAGAAATATATGATTCCACCGACCTAAAACCTTACGATTTCTGGATGAAATGGCAGCCATTGAGCTAAAAATGGGCCTTGCCTCTGAACAAAAGTTCATTCCGAATAAAAAAGGGTGGATAACTCAGAGTCATATGAAACACCAGAGGAACTTCAACACAGACAGCTCAAAAATGGCTCATGAAGTGGGCGCCTGGATTTAATGCGCGTAGTCAAATCTCAGGCAAGGCTTGAAACTGCCGGAATACTATAGCCGATTTATTTTCTATCAGGAAAACTGCTGAGATAGCTAACAAATCAGACCAAGTGATGGCTAAGCGATAATTAAAGAAATAATCTCACATCGCATTACGGAGAGGGAGTATATATGGTGGCTGCATACATACCGAAGTCCACACTGCAAGGGCGTTAAGGGAAATGAAATAGATTATGAGTAAAAGGTGCCAGCTTTTTACACATTCGTTCTCGAAAGGACTCCAAGACGGTTTTTGGTGTAATCACAGGTCACACTGTACCAAATGAGCTTTATTAACGATAATCCATTTAGAAAGCGCAAAGCTTACTTGTCTTCCCGGTTGCAAATATTCCTGAAGTAAATTCGATGCATGACGCTGTGTTGAGATTCTTTGACCGGGCCAGCGCCCGCTAGAGTCGGCTTTCGGTTGCGTCGGATTTTACGAAGTTCAAGTAGTAGATATCAAGTCTTTTTTCAACATAGTAAAAAGCTTTGACGTCCTGTATAACGTAAACTTCTGCTTGTATTAATAACGAAACTTCATCTGGCATTACAAAGGACCTGTTGGTCTAGTTATATAGTAGTATACTATTATTCAAATAGCTCAAATGCTATGAATAATTTTCACACTTCCGACTAACCTCGAATCATATATGTGTTGGCCGATATGTGAGATAAGGTATTTTAGCAAATTTATTTTTGGTGTAATATGGGACAACTATAGGTCACTGATGATAATTATTGCCGATATTATCGTTTTAAGAAACATCCGAGCCCCATATATACATATTACCCTTTATAGTGATTCTGCTATTCTCGCTTTACTGAGCTTGCAACTTTGCACACCACCCATTACGTTGCCGAACAGCAAAAGAAAGTCAAATATACTATGTTTGCAACATTATGTGGCAGTTTAGTGTATAATCATTAGCATTGCATATTCATTGCTGCAACCCACCGGCGGTTGCCTGCAGATAGCGATCGAGTGCAATGAAGCATTAAAATCGCTAACACCAACAATTTGTTGCAAGCAACAGGAAGCGCATAGCGTTGGCAGCGCGCAAATCGCTTTTATTTCAGTTATTTGTTATTTTTTTTTGGTTTTGTTTTATTTTTTTACAAGTATTTGCCGCCAAAAATAGAAATGCATTTGCCACACAGATTCAAATGTGGCAGCGATTAGTGGCACAGTGCGCTCAGCTGGAAAATAAGCTGGTGTATTAAGTGATTTGTGTTATTGTTGTTGTTKTTGTTTCTGTGGTTGTTGTTGCCACTCCGCGGTGTGTAACTGACAATGGCAAATGCAGCGATTATGCAACACTTGCTGTGCCACAGGCGCGCATTCAAACATTTTGCCATATATCTATTCATAAATGTACATATGTATGTATATGTGTGTGTATGAATGTACATATACATGGGTGTATGCCACATTTATATATATATAATATATTTTCCTCATTTTTCAATGCTCCTGCAACATTTTCTTTACCTTTCTTCTACTTATGTTGCACACTTATTGTTGCTGCTATTGTTGTACAATTTATTATCTTTGTTGTTGCTGTCACCGACTGTTGTTCACTCTTTAACCCGCTGTCACAAACTAATTTGTGTGTGAACCAACGACTTTCGGCCAATCCGTTTAACCAAATGAACGCCTAAAGAAGTGTGGCAGAGCGTGGCACGCAGTTCGTTTTTGTTGTTGCGCTTTTGCAACGCAGCAATACATTTGTTATGTTGCATATGCAATTACATCGGTCGGCAGTTTTAATCCCACACAGCTGTTCGTAAGGCATGTTGCAACATGATTCACTCGCTTTGGTGTATACCGCATGTGCGTCGAATATTAATACATGCATTTTTTGTAAACAAATAAATTAAGTCTAACTAATTTGCGATTTTATAAAAAATTTCATTTATGATAGCTGCGTCATTACTTTATCATATTTAATTGGTTTTCAGCACGCATCATAGATGATCACGTGATATGTGACGCTGATTTGAAATGCAATAGATGGGACAGTAACTGTTCTTATCAAGTTTTACTACCTAGATATGTAAGTTTCCTTTGACTGAAATATATTAAGTTTTTAAAAATAAAGTTTGCATGATGTTGTGACTGTTTGGTCATCACATGGCATTCAAGTGATATTATCTATGTCACAGACGAAATTTTATTTAACTATAATCACATCACATACATGTCACGTCACGCAAAAATTATCCCAGATCTGTTTGTGTCATAACATATTCACCTGCAATCAGCTATTAAAGTTGATAACCAAATCACATAATAATATGGTTGATACAACTTTTTGATATGGCTAAGATATCGGATTATGATCACCGTCACTTAGTTCACTCCTTAGTAACTTGTTCGTTTATATAATAATTTGAAGTGTCATAATAGGTGATGGCGATCACTTCAGATTAATTGATATAATTGTCAGATCTATTTATAATCAACTGAACTGACTTTAAACCGTAGTCCTAGTCATGTCATAGATCACTTTATGCTGTCACGTCATATGACGCTCACATTAGATCAAATCGCCTTATATGAAAGATTTTTTACCTTACGGTTTAAAGAAGATTTATTCGTTTTCGCATCATGTGATGATCCCATCATTTGCTAATAATATTTTGGATATAATATCAGAATAAGTTTAGTGGAAAAGGTGTGAGATCTATTTCAAAGTATGGAGTTTCTGCTCCACTCCATTAGGTTTGAAAAAAGGTCGCACCAAATAACAAAAGTACATTGATCTTATTTTATGACCTTGTGTTGATAATCTGATATTGATGTGTTACTTGGTTATGTTAAGATTATCAATCGGTAAAGAACAGTTCGTAAGGAGAACAACTTCACTGAAAGCACAAAACAGAAAGATAAGCCGTTGCAATTAATCTTGGTATTCGAGTATTCCTTTTACTACTATTAGCAGAATATACAGAGTTAGATTAGGTTGGGTTAGGTCGTAAGCTTGTTCTAAAATCGATGGATCTCAATTGGCAGATAACATTCATCCTTTGTGTTAAGGCAGTCGGAATATTTACAATTGGGGCGAGATTGCATTTGCTAAGAGCCGGTATTTCTAAGATGCTGATCCTGATCCAGTTACCCTATCAAGCTTATCGGCTTTGTAGTTTGAAACTATTGGTAAGGAGGTTATGCATTCCGTAACTAGTTTTAATCACATAGGCAGCGAGCAAAAAACCAGTATAGCCGTTCGCCAGTCGAAATGAATTCACATCTCTGAAGCAAGTTGCGCTTTGGAAAAGCTATTGAGCAGCCATCTACTCCTCCACATATTATTTCGAACATAAGTGCCAAGCCTCCGAAAGTTCTTAGGCTTTTAGCTGGAAAGTAACTGACAAAATAACACTCGGTTAAAATTCCGTGATGCTACTTGCAACACTAGTCCTCAAATATATGTTCAATACTTCTGTAATCAAATTAAAAGGAGGACGGAGGATTTTGCCAAGTCCTGTTATGATTGGAAAATTCGTTGGCATAAGTATATTGAAGCGTAAGGGGATTACCTTGCAGAAGATGAAATGGACAAAATTCATCTTTCAATTCCCTTAAATCCAATTTTTTTCTCTGATCTCTACAGGATGACGAGTTGGGAGTAAAAACCAAAATTGCATACTTGAGAGTGATCTTTGTGCTCCTTATAAGAGAATTGGAGTATAGACTCAGCCGGAATTCGTACTAGATGCCTCTACAAATTGTAGTTCTAAGCGCTTTATCGATTTATGAGAGTTTTTATGATCAACGATTAAGTGTTTTTGGCATTACCAAATACCGGCGTTTGAAACTGTTGGTTTCTTCACGAGATTAATCTTTTTACATACTCTAAAAATGCTGGAGAATATTTTTAAGGAAACCCCCTTGACGTTTTACATCCTCTGTCTTAAATAAAAATAAGATAACTGGTCTGTACCAATATTGTATTTGGCTTAGAGCGGAACAAGTGCAGAATAGATGTTCCATTCTTCCCATGGCGTATTGATCATTGACATTTTCTGCAGCCTTCCTAATTTGTCAACCGCACTGAATGCGAACACTAAGTATTCCAATCAAGTTAATAGAGTCCTTTCGAGCGACTACCAGTAGGAACTTTGTATATTTTACCAAGGTGAGAGTTCCATTTTGTTTTAATTTTTCTTACCATGGTCCTGCTCAGATCGCCGTATAGATAATGCATAGCTTTTCCAGCGATGAACACGTTTTCGAGTGACAGCCGTAAACCACTCTTAAAAACTTCGTCGTATCTCAGTGCAGTCGATGCCTTTGTGACTTGACATCCAATCTAACTGAAACCGCTTATATCTAGGAAACTCTTCACGACTGATCTACTTTCTAATACACTTTTGACCGGTATGCGAAACAAGGCTAAAGCTTTGATTGCTGCTGGGCTATCAATATCGATATCAACTCTTTAGTTATCTGCTGATAAATTTGACAACAACTTTTAAATAACATAGACCTCTCCCTCTAGACTCGGAATATACTGCGGTGGTCCAGTATTTAAAAAGGATAACTTATGCTTAACTCTGGACATCACACCAACTCTGTCCTCCAGTTTCCATCGAGCTATGGTCGAAGGTTTTATATGTAAATTCTCTTTAGCGAAGAGATGTGTAGGTGGCAGGTTTAGCACTAGTTCCAGAGCACTCGTTTGGAGTGGAGCTTCGGTTATATAGAGCGTATCATTTTAACATTGTTTTATTTTCTAACTTCCGACTCGCTATTAACAGGAAATTTGCTTATTCGATTCACAAAACATTTGATATTGGCGAGTCGAACAACAAAATTCGAGACCATATCAGAGAGATTATAAAAAGCATTACAATCCATCAAATAATAAACCTCTCAATAATCAAGCCTCCTAATACAACTTTGTTGTTGCCTTGTCGCATTTTTTGGCAAGAAAGCAGAGCACCAACCTAGCGAGCATTAAATTTGCGAATCGAAAGCATTAATAGCCACTCGTTTTATTAAGTTTGTGACCCATATTAATCAAGCTTTACTACAAGCGGGTTTGCGGCGAGCTGTGTCAGTAAGTAACGGGAGCGAGTATTTTGTTGGCCGCTTATTTCATAATTCGTTTTGCCGTCTAATCATCATTTTTTATATTAATCCGAAATGTCTTGTACCTTTTGGCATAAGATACTTACTTTTATGCTAGTAAACCAAAAACGAAAAATGCAAAAAGGGCGTGATAAAAATTATTGCGGAAATTCATTTGCAGATTTATGTTTACATCGAAAAGCCGGCTTCTTAGAGTTGCCAATCCTTTTAAAATCAGTGTTTGCAGCGAGTTTTCCTATTCACTTTTGTTCTTTTTTTGCGTTTTGCGAATTTTCGCCATAATTTACTTAGGTTGTAAATAATTTCGAGGTTTGCCAACTTGTTTGTTGCATGCAATTCTTCGTTCACGTTGTTGTATGGCCAACTGATCGTGCGCTGTTGATGTAACGGCTGGTGCAGCAGCAAAGCTAACAACAACACTCGCAGGTTTGGCCGATGACTGTCAGTGGTTTGACAACTAAATCAGTAAAAAATATCGTCTGACGTTGCGCCCGTTATATACGGAGATAGTTTAAGGCGTTGAATGCCGCATGCTATTTCAAGTGTGTCAACTAAGCGCAGAAGCCGGTAGAGCGTAGTACGAGGGCAGTCGAATGCAGAGCAGTGTCTGACTGAGTACTTGTAATTAATGAATCGATTGGACACTAACAAATTGTTGGCCGATATAAAGTTATTGGTAGGTGAAAGAGGAGTTATTAGTTACAGGTTAGGCGTTGGTTTCATATAATTTGGCAATTTATTAAAACAAAGTTTTTATGAATTTTCTTATAGCAAACTGTTAAGTTCAGAGAACTTGCGCCAATTTTAAAATTATATTTACCCTGGACGGGATTCGTTATTTTGCTATTGTTTGCAAAACACGATTCGCTAGTACTGTCTGCTTCTCTGGGTGATTTGTTCTTTATCGGCACGCTTACTTTATGGTTAGAGAATCCACACAAATTATGCTTTAATGACATGGCGGCCTTTTCTAAACGAACTAGATCAAGAAGTAAACTTTTTGATGAAATGAGTGGTCCTATAGACATCAAACCTGTGTATAACCATAGTTTGTGGGTAAAAATAGCGGCAGTACCGAAGTTTAAAATTATTGAAAAGGAAATGTACTTTTAAGTATATAGTGATCTTGAATAACTTCTTACATAAGATCAAAAGACACCCAGAGTTGGTTAAGTTTTAAAACTCTGGCCTTGTCGTGTATAAATACATACTTCGTATTCTCTAAATTTGGCTCAGCCACTTTTTGTTGCAACGATCAAAATACAACTCAAGACCATAAAAGTGGTTTAGGAAAGCTGAGAGATGGCTATATATTCAAAATTTATCTGCTGAGTAAATTCCTTCACCACAACTTGCCACCAATTCACATTTTGCAGTGAAAAGCTCGCCAGCCAAATCAGCTGTAAGATTGGCTGCGCCAGGTGAACCTTCGGACGTAGCTTACTGAACCATACACCTCACGCGACGTAACACCGGAACAGTCATCTGCATGAAAGGATCAAAGCTGGCAAATGGAGGGGTAATCTGGATCTATTGCCTGGAGCTAGAGTTCAGGTGACCCTTCAAGCTGTATGATTACCACAGTTCGTTCCACGCAGAAGACTGTCAGGAAGGTTGCTGAGATAGTTAGTTACGCAAGAAACGACTTAAAAACAAGTAAGGAAGGGCTAAGTTCGGGTGTAGCTTGCACGGACGGACAGACAGACATCCGGATTTCAACTCTACTCGTCACCCTGATATGTACCGTTATTAGCAACTTTATTGCGAGAGTATAAAAATGATACCCTCGACATGAAAATATCTGAGAGATTTACCGATATTTTAGGTGAAAAATTAAGTTAGGTTAGGTTAGGCAGTAAGTTCTTCGTATTCGATATCAGGGACCTTGAAAAGTTATAGTCCGACTACGACAATTTTTCCACAAGGGATACCTCAGCTCGAATACCGTATTTGTGTAAAGTTTTATTCCGCTATCGTCATTGGTTCCTAATGTGTATACGAGTATTATAAACAGAAGGCATCAGATGGAATTCAAAATAGCGTCGTATTGGAAGAAGGCGTGGTTGTGCACAGGGTGTTAAGAAAATATTATAATTTCATTGAAATCGGTAGTGTAGTTCCTGAGATATGGTTTTTGGTCCATAAGTGGGCGACGCCACGCCCATTTTAAATTTAAAATGGGCGCCTGGGTGTAGTTTCCGTCTGCCATTTCTTCCGTAAAATTTAGTGTTTCTGGCGTTTTTTATTAGTCGGTTAACGCACTTTCAGTGATTTCCAACACAACATTTGTATGGGATGTGGGCGTGGTTATTATTCGATTTCTTCCATTTTTGAACTGTATATGGAAATGCCTGAAGGAGACGACTCTATAAAGATTAGTTGGCATAGCTATAGCAGTTTCCGAGATATGTACAAAAAGCTTAGTAGGGGGCGGGGCCACGCCCACTTTTCCAAACAAATTACGTCCAAATATGCCCCTCTCTAATGCGATCCTTTGTGCCAAATTTCACTTTAATATCTTTCTTATGGCATAGTTATGACACTTTATAAGTTTTCGGTTTTCACCATTTTGTGAGCGTGACAGTTGAGCGATTTTTCCCGTCTTCGAACTTAACCTTCCTATGGAGCCTAGAAATACGTGTACCAAGTTTCGTCATGATATCTCAATTTTTACTCAAGTTACAGCTTGCACGGACGTACGGACAGACGGACGGATTTCAACTCTACTCGTCACCCTGATCACTTTGGTATATATAACCCTATATCTAACTCTTTTAGCTTTGGGACTTACAAACAACCGTTATGTGAACAGAACTATAATACTTTCTTTAGCAACTTTGTTGCGAGAGTATAATATCATTATACAAATATATAGTACGTCGATAGGAAAGCTGCAAAAAAAGTAATCTCACATATGCTTTTAGAAGCAGGGAGGCAGAAGATATTTTGGCTGCCGGCAAACAACTGCATATATACCATGTTCAAGGACACAAGGGCGTTCCAGGAAATGAAATACCTAACAAGTTTGCCAAAACAATCTTCCGCTTAGCTAACGAACCAGAAAAAATAACACTAATGTCGTTGAAAACGAATGAAATGAAATTTTCGAAAGCGTTCACAGACTGATCAGAGTGAGGTGGAACGTTTTAGGGGGATGCAGGATCATATGTTAAGGAGCGCAAGGAAAACACGTATGCGGTACATACATACGCGGTTTCCAAATGACTGCGGTTCATGGCGTATACGAGTTAGATGGGCATTATTAACGATAACAGATGTGGAAAGTGCAGGCAAGTATGTTTGATATAGAGGCTAGAATACCTTCCCTGCTTATTACCAACCTTATTGAGCATTTGGCTTAGATATCTAGGAGCTTCACAGTTCAAGGGACTGAATGAAGTATCAGAATTACGTACGAAGTCTCAATTAAACTTCGCTATAAGCGTTGACGTCCTGCACGGCGTAAGCTTCAGCTTGTATATGTAATGAATCTGCATCTGGCATTACAAAGGTCCTATGTAGGGTATGACAGCCAACTAGAGAGCATATCTTAGTCAAACCTTCCTTCACAACTGCTCACTTGTAGATTCAGATATATAAGATCAGTAATAAACAAGAAAAAATGATAACTGCGATTGCACCGAAGCTAAATACCCTTCACAAGTGCACTTCTGTTAGTAACTATGTGTTCAGTTTGTATGGAAGCTATATGCTATAGTAATCCGTTGTGAACATACTTTTTTTTTTTAGAGATTATATAATTACCTTAAGCAGTAATCCAAATTTCGTGAAGATAACACGTCAAATGCAAAAGTTTTCCATACAAGCCCTTAATTCCGATCGTTCGGTTGTATGGCAGCTATATGTTATAGTGGACCGATATTGGTAGTTCTGACAAATGAGCAGCTTCTTGAAGAGAAAATGACGTTTGCAAAATTTCAAAAGGATATCTTAAAAACTGAGGGACTAGCTCGTATATACACAGACAAACAGACGGACAGACAGACGGACATGGCTAATTTGACTCAGCTCTACATACTGATCATTTATATATGTATATATTTTATAGGGTCTCCGACCCTTCATTCTGGGTGTTACAATCAGTCTTATTCGAAGGAAAGGAACCGAAAGATGACGGCTATTGGCAGAGCACCGCAATGTATTCACATAAACGGCTACTATCAAAAATTCAGTCCACATTTAGGCTTCAGATAATTCCTTTGTGCTTTGACAGCGTGTGGTAGAGGTCATATCTGCGGCTTTTAAAGAAACAGTCGATACTTGGTTTAAGATCGCTCGTCAAATCAAATAACTCTTGTCAATAATTTGTTTAACGACAGCCCAGTAGTAAAACTGGTTCACCCCTCAAAATTGGCCAAATCTGACAAAACGCGTTCTAGTAAAAGAGCTATAGACTACAATTTAAACAGTTACAACTTCTTGATAACTTTTTATACTTAATGCTTTAGTCTACTTGCGTCAGCTTATTGATCTTTATCCACATAAATCATTTGCTCCCTAAACTCTCACTTTCCGCGAAGCGTTGCTTGCACTTAGCATTGTGAACTCAATCATATATCCGTTATGTCCAATCTGTAGCGTAGCATCTTTGCCGTTAATCTACATAGCTGTCGTTTTTTTTTTTTTTTTTTGGTTTGGTTTTGCTTTTTGCTCATTTCCACTTTTCTTGCATCAATATGTCTTTCACTTTTCACTTTTTCTTGCCTCAATTGATTGTTAAGCTCATCGTGCTTGGCGGTGGAAAGCAAGAAAAACGCTAAGCGTTCGACAGTTGGAAAACCAGTGACAGCAGCAGTGCGCTAACCAATGCCAATGAATGACAGATAAAGCTGTCACAGCGCTGCTGGCAGCCAGAAAAACGGCAAAGCGAATGTGTTACAAAGCAAATGACATAAAATTGGGCCATTTAGTTAGATGCATAGATTCATATGTTTGTACCTAAATATGATATATAATTAAATATATACATCTATACATACATATTTTTATGGTAAGTTGCGAGTGCAGTCAATTATTTTGGCTCTCGCGGTTTATTGCTACTTCACAGCTTCTCTTACTAATTAAAGAGTGGCGGTAAGCATTAACTGTTGGTAGCTGCTTTTTTTCTTTTTCTTTGAGTATCCATACATATAACCATTTTTACAACTTAATTAGCTTTTTTCCCACAAAATTAAATTTTTACTGTATAACTAATGAATAAGTTTTATTGTTTCTTTTTCTTGCCGTTTCATTAATTTTGGGGGCCCACAAATTTTAAATCTTGTCTTATAGCAGTTGTGTGGTAAAAGGTAAGCTTCATTTAACAAAAATATTTCATAAATCAAAAATAAAAGCGAAATTTGCGGAAGAGTACACTTGAAGATAGCTCGAAGTTTCCATCCAAGCTCTCAGTGAAATAAAGCTCTTATGTTTAGCGAGTCCATACAGCTTTTAAGTTGAGCTTTTAAAGCAAAAGCCTGTGATTTCTTCTTAAATTTAATTGAAGATTGTAAGATTATTTCCACACATTCTTAGAGTTTTTAAATCATCCACTATATATTCCGATAGTGCCTAGATAGAACATAGAGCCTCATAACATTAAACTTTTATCACATTTATCATATGCATTTTGAGTAAAAGAGTCATAAAGCTTAAGCACAATTTTGAACAATATGATCCCAAGGCTAGAGATACTAATTTTCGCACTATTAATAATGCATGATACTTGAGGCCACAAGTAATACCACTTGGACAGCTAGAGGTCCCTGTCCGTTGTGATGCCGAACAGAACTCATAAGTATGTATAAATAAAACGGCTGCAACAAATTTATTGAAGCGGCTAATATTAATTCCCGCCAATTTGCTGGGTTCATAAAAAGTACGGAAATCTTGGTGCTTCAACCTTAGTCTAGCGAAAGCTGAAAAGTGGAGTGAAAATGTCTAGATGTTTATTTTTCATTGAAATTTTGTAACTATCCGCATGAATTCCAATGGTGCTAAGAACTATCAGTTCAAAAGTCATTTTACGTTATACTCTTGCTCAAGTGCTAGTTACTGACCGCCTCGCTCCTATGTTAATGGAATTTGGTTAAGGATGCCTTTTCTTGCAAAGTCATCGCCTATATTTTTTTTTTTTTTTTGCTTTTAAGCAATTTTTGGAAAGGCCTTCAGCTCCCGCAGCGAAATTTGTTTTATCTCTTCGATCGCCGATTCTTCGAAAATGGGATCCATTCCGACGATTGTTGACTTGTTTGCTTGTGAAACCCATAAACGCATATCTCATCGCGTGTTATAATGTTCTCAATGAATGTGGAATCGGAATTCGTACGATCAAACATGTTGAAAGCTACCAGTTTTCGGTACACTTTTTGAACAAAAAAAAAAAAAAATTTGCTCTATCGGGACGAGCCGAGCAAGAGGTCTTTTTTTATCCACCAAAATCAATCAACTAGTTTGGTCATCATATGTCTATAGTTCAAGTTCTTCGACGCCTTGCAATTAAATCAAATATTGGAAAAAAATAATAATATCGAGTTGGATAAACGCCATAGGAGATCCAAGTTCTCACGGAACAGGTTTTCTTTAGAGGATTCTAAAAAACTAACAATTTCTGTTTATATTAATTATACTATCAAATATTTTTGTAACCGGAACTAGGTTTCCGCTAAATAATGTTCTGTTGACATTTTTCTTAGGATGGGAAATAGCAATAAAAAAGCGGAAACAGCAGAAAGAGCGTCAGAGAAATATAAAAGGGGTGGTGATAAATGTGTGTGCATGCGTAAATTATTTTCGGTGACAGGTGTCGGTTCCACCACGGAGTGTCAGTTCCACCAACTGCAAGGTGTTCTTAGGGGATTGCATGTCGCTTCAGTGGTCACGTGCAGTTTTGAGTCCAAATCGAGCCAAATAACGACTTAATTACAGCCTTTAGATGTTGAATACAAAATTTGCATGAATGAGAATTGCGAAACAATGGATTTACAATTTGCGTGCTAACTTTTGGTGACTAAGTAAAAATATTTTTTTGAGTGAGAATTATATGAGCAAATTGCGTTTTGATATATGAGAGAAGGAGGTTTAATATTAAATTTAAATTTAATGCATATGGGTATGCACAACAGGGTGTTTCGTTACATCATTTTATGATTCGCGTGTAATACGCGGCAGCAACGAGCGTGTGCCATAACATGTTGTRTGCCGCATTTTATTAGCGTGCCACAATCGCGAGTTTAGCCACGCGTTGAAGGGGAGATCTTAATCGCGTTAGTGACGAAAATAATAAAAACGACTTCTATTGAGTTTAAGCAATAGTAAACAATTATAGAGTCATTAACGGCAGTAAAAACAGTAATAACTTTAATAATAATGACACATGGGAATATGTTTGATAGACTGGAACTGATTCATACATTGAAAAGGCTTGCGGCGCTCGAATTGGCACGAAGCTTTTAATTGTTCTCTTGAAAAAGTCCGTAGGGTCTCCTCAACTTCTTTTGCTTAGGTTTGAGAGAGTGTCACTTTCTATGAGTCCCACAGATTTTTACAAAAGTACAAAATGTACTGATTTTCGAAGGACGTTTTTCCTTGCGCTTGCTTAAAGGTAGTAGGTTTAGTAATTGTAGGATATTATGTGCTTATAATATGTGAATGTAGAATATATCTCGTCTCTACGGTAATATCAAAGAGCTATTTTTTCAAGGAACTCACCAATTGCTTTAAAAATTTCCTGTTCAGGGTAACGTATCCAAACCATCCCATAATTTTTTTTTTTTTTTTTTTTATATGGGTTTCATATCTCATATTGTTGTAGCGGTTAACTAACCTTTGCTTGGGTGATACGGTTGGGGTTGATTGTCATCAAAGTTATCTAAGAGTAGGTTCAGGGAACGTTTTATTTCGACGATCGGTCACACATCGCATGTGGGAGATAGTACTTTTGAGATGTCGTGGTCAATTTTGGATAAGTAGGAAAGCAACCTGCTACAATTTCTACAACGAAGTTGCTCGAGGGCCACTTTAGATTCTCGGAACAACTTGAGTTATTTGTCTGCTATGGTGGGTGTTTTAACTAAACATACGCCTTTCACGGGTAGGGAGTAGGTGAAGTAGCTAATGGCTCCACTGAGAATGGCGGTCAATGTACTTCTGATGCTTCTTGCGTCCGTAGTTTTGTCAACGTACTGTTCAATGTCATCCACTTAATCCCGGAACTACCTCTTTATGCTCCTTGAATATCGTGAGGAAACTAGAATCGAATAAAACTAAACTTGCAGAAGTTGACATGGAAACCGTGGTGAAGAGAACTGAGCCTTCGTCATTAATGACATTGAAGGCTTGAGGTATTATTGAGACAAAATGAATTAAAGAAAGCTATAATAGTCTACGAGTAGAAAAGAAATGTCTCTTCTAAACAAGATTAGAAAAATCTGTGTCAAACTGTCCTCTCATTGATATAATCAATTTAAATGCCATTAAGCCGATCAATACAGCGCTTAATAAATCAAAGATTCAAAGATTGCCGCATTAATTCATTAGCTCTTTCACATACATACACACAAATATACACAGCCATACAGRAAAAAACATCCGTCCATACACAGCAGAGGCGAGGAATTTATCTGGGATCGCATAAAAAACCATTTTATCTCTTGCTTTTGTGTAGGAGTTCAAAGGATTGCTGCATTGATTGCGCTTTTTGTTCTTTGAACTCACTCCGCACGCACACACACTTGCATTCATATATTCTTCCTCACACACGCCTAATCTATCRCCTGCGCACATAACCTCTTTAACTAGCTTACTATTAACCCCCGAGTCRCATATGCATATGTCCTGGCATCTATCTGCACGAGTTATTTCCATTGCCTTTTGGCCCTTTAACTCTTCCCATTGACTTTCYCATCATTAAATGCTGCATTATGCACTTTTGTTTTGCTCTCGTTCTCTTTCTCTCCCGCATTTGATTCATTTCTCAAACGCATTCAATCACATTAAGCAACGCATTGCAGCGGATAATCAGTAGTGRCAACAGGCGGCGTGGCTTTCAGTGTAATTCACTATTGATTTAACTGCAGATTGCAACTCATTCCGATTCTGTAAAGTAACTAATCTCTGCTAAGACTTGACTAGCATTTCAAAGTGGATGTAATTATGTGCCCGTGGGTGTCATTGACTTTTTGGGTAAGCAAGAATTCGATGCAAGTAGTCCGGAGGGAGCTTAGTTGGCAGAGAACAACGTCTTATTTGGAAAGGTTAAAAAGAAAAAATTAAAAATAGGGTTTCTACCCAATAAGGCTTAAATACTGCCAACTCCACTAACTACTACAACATATATCCCTAAAAMAAATTTAGCTTCGGATCAGTAGCTTTCATTTAATTCGTCGTTGTTCACTTGCTGGATATCATCCAATATACCTAGGGTTGTAAAGGTTTCACTAATATTTTTTAACGCAAAAGAAACGTATGTTTTAGGAATTTTGGCATCCTCATTCGTTCGACTCTCTATTTTCTGAACTTTCATTAAGGTATGGTCTGGGTTGGTACATATTTGGGTCAATAAGATGTTCTTATCTTCTGATTCTTTCTGTCTGATTCCCTCTCTCTCTCTTTTCCTCACTTCTCCTCTTTTCCTCTCTCTCTCTGTCTCTTTCGCTTCCTAACAGCAAAACCCGATTATTTGGATGTTGCCATCGTCTACGACGTCTTGTTTTTGTAATCTGAATAACAGACAGTGTCTGATCAAAAGTACATTTACCGAGATGGATTCGTATTAAAGAACGATATAAAAATTGAGTATTTTACAAAAAGCTATCGTAATCCCTCGGAAAGCTAACTGGATATCTCTCGGAATATATTTATATGCTTTCACACTAAAAATGCATACCAAAAATGTGTTGGTATGGACCCTTGCAGAAAAGAAATAGTGTGTGACGCAATTTTTCGATTGTATCTAAACTTATTTTTATAGCAACACAGACTTGATAAATTCTCAGTTTATGAGTTAATATAATACGAATCTGACTATAATCCTTATTAAACCGGGAAGATTAATCATTTAAAAAAAAGCTGAACTAAGCTTATACATATATATATCAATGAAATTCATATGTTTGAAATCGAAAATTCTATACTTAAYATGATTTTTATTGAGTTCCCTATATGAGAGGATTGGTCCAGCATTAAGTACTATTAATATGCTTTTTTCATTGAAGACATTAACTTTATACAATTGAATCGGAAGTTCGGTAAACTAACAGATCAATCAGAAAAATAATTCTTTTTGGCAAARTTCGTAATTTTTATTAAACAAATTTCTCTCCAAAGGTGATAAAGGGTTTGTCCGCAAAGTAATAGGACTGATTTTCTTCCGCCGCCACTGTACTTTGGATCGTGCGYGCACYATTCCTATCTAACGAACGAGCGACTAGTCAGTTGTTTCCGAGCCGAACCATGATTTTGTTTCTCCWGGACAAACCATAATCGTCAAGTTTTACGTGGAAGTCCTCAAGAGACGCAAACGAAAGGTCAATCGGGCACGAAAAGACATCGTAGCCTATTGCAAGTTGCTTCACGACAACGCTCCGGCTCCCACCGCCTTTCTTGTGAACAGTTACCTAACCAAGACCGGCATCACAAAGCTGCAGCCGTCTTACAGCCCAGAAGTGGCCTCTTGGATTTTTTTGTTACCTTGCCTGTAAAGACCGATGAAGGGCAAGCATTTTAAGACGATAGAGGAGCATGCATCATAGCTCTCAAGGCTATTCCGGAGAATGCGTTCCGTGACGCCTTCAATGCTTCGAAAAGCGCTGGCAGCGCTGGATCGACGCCGGTTCTTGTGTTTTTCCATTTTGTCCTTTTTTCACAATAACAAAAGTTGCTTCACTTCATGATAAACTATTATCCGCAAACTAATGATCGGAATTTGTACACACATCTTTTAGCSGKAARGKTAGTATTAACATCATATAAATGGTYGTATTTATTTAGACAAAAGTCGTAGAACTCTTTTGACACTGGGATAACTGAAAAAAAATCTGAAAAACTGACATACGAAGAGGCAGTTTAGATTCAAGTTTTCTAAGAGACTAGTGGTTATGTACTCGGATTTATATATAAGATGAAATTAGGTAAATTATATGATAAAAGTAGGGGTTTCGTCCAAATGTGAGAGACATCTTGAAATTTTTGTAGAGAAACGTCATCAGTGACCCTAATTTTAAACACAATGAGTATTGCGATTTGATAGGAAGACTCCTTTGTAATATRGACACAGTCAAGTTACATGTCGATTAAAATGGAGAAGTGTGTAAGGGGAATTTACTTATTGAGAAGAATTACTTGAGCTTTGATATTGATAGCTGAACATTTTATTCCAAAAAAATTCACATGCATCGTTTCTTAGCGAACTYCGTTTCCAGTTTCCTTATTGAAGTTATGGCTTGACTGATTTTCGACAKGATGTCCCATCGAAATTATTTTTCTAATGACGTGAGAGTTATTGTAACTATAGCTATACTCTAATGACTTATATTTTAAAATAGAATTATCAGGCTGTTATATATTAGTTTGTCAAAAAAGTCTTRCGGTATTTTTGCGGTATTTTTATTGAATTTTCAATTGTTTATAAAATTTTTTTTTGATGCCTCATACTCAGACCTTGAGCGATGCTACGGCTGCTACTATGCCGGTATTTTTCGACCAATTCAGCGATTTTATGGCAATTTTCGACGACAGGCCTTCCGGAACGAGGCGCATCTTCGACCACCTCTACACCAGAACGAAAACGTGGAAACCATTGTTGTGCGGTGGAAATGAAAACTGTATCGGGTCCATAAACTGCACAAATTTTATTGGCGGCTTGAGATGCATTTTTGCCTTTGTCGTAGTAGTGCTGTAAAATATGCCGTATTTTCTCTCTATTTTGCTCTATGTTTACGACGCTATAACTCACGAACGACTTAAAAGAAACGACAATCAATCACAYACGTCAACTACGTGCTCTCAGCACTAAGTGGCGAAAATACCGCAAAACTTTTTTGASAWCCTAATATTTGAAAGCGATAATTAAGTTGAGTTGAAATGAACAGAAAATGACTCAATGCTAATTTTGTTTGCCTACCGAGAATAAAATCTTTCTATGACTCTCTCGGATCCAGTACTTAGATTTATTATAAATATTATAACTCTTACATTGACACTTCATAGTCGAACTACACAACCTAACCTCAATTATTCGACCTTAAATAAGGTATGCAATCAGGCATCCTTACCGCATACATTGTTGTTCTTYTCCCACCCCTCGCCGGCTCTTTCAACCCTTTTCTCAAATATTTCAAATATCTATAAGAACTGAACTGGCCGCTAACCACATAATATGGCTCTGCTTATTTAACGCCTGACTAAGCAACCATGCCGCCCCGCCCCCTGCCCCACTGCAAGTCATCTCTAATCACCACTTATTACACTATCTACATGAAAGTATTTATAGAACGTGGTGTGCCATACCACCTACCGCGCAGCGCTACGCTTATGCTTTTAAAGCTCTAGTCAGTTACTTTTTATCTCGATTGCCTTCTCTCACGCCTATCGATTGGCTCGTACGCGTGTGGTGGCACACACTTATTTGATATATCGTAAAAYTATAAGCAGCCACTTGAAGCGTAGTTCATTGACTTATTATTCACGCTATTGTCCTTTTAGCCGTAGATGAGTATGTATGCAGATGTGTGATCATCAATGTGTGTGTGTGTTTGTAAATAGTTRGTATGCAGACACACACATAAATATAGGGTTTATACAGGCCGTTCGGGTAGTGTGCAAATTTGCTTGCAACATATAGACAACAAAGCGCAGCACGCCCTTCATGCCGCAAGTCGCTGCTGCCACTTTAAACTAYTTTTCATGCACGCTCTTTTCTATATATCGAGATATTTTTAATACACATTTTTAATCTAAATTTTCGTTTTTTTTAGTTGTGCTTAAAGCGCAGCTGAAGTTACTTGCAACAAATAATATATACATACATATATATATATATCGTATATATCCCTCCCTTCACTCGCCAACACTGAACTGCACTTCTACCACACTTTTCATGATTATAAATGTGGCACGTACACTTCGTATTGCCACACTGTTGTCTGTCTGTGGCGACTAATGGCTTTTGTTGCCACAGAATTATTTTTTCTTCGCAGTTTTCAACATCCCCAGTAAACCTGCGGATATGCCCTACGTCGACTGCTGCCAATTTTTCTTTGTTTTACCGTTTTTTCACAATTTTTTTGTTTACCTCTTTCGTTGCCATTTCACCGCCTGCCACATTAGTCTAGCCGCCAGCTGAGTAATAGTCGTTGCAACTGTGTATTTGCATAGACTACTATTTGCCGCGCGTATGCATGGATATATAGGCATGAGGTAGTGYGTGCGTGTGTGTGCCCAACTACTCAGCCAAAGCAATCATCACCAAGTATGTACAGTTATAACCCCTTCACCGCTATATCAGTATCAGTGTACGATAAACTCATCTATCTGTCGCAAGGCTGCCACAGTTCTCTGACGGGGGCTCCACTTGCTGATATATGCATGGAAATGTGTACATATATATATATGTGTATATGAGTTTGTGTCCCCTTGACTGACTTTTCATGATGAATGATTTGCGGCTGTGCTCATAGCGCATTATCGAGCGCGCGCTATATTGTTATCTGCCGCAGCCGATTTCTCAACCGAGTCCTTGCCTGATAGCGTCATACCTACATACATACAAATCCATCTACCTTCCTTGGTAATCTATCGATCAGCCGGCATGCGTTCCATCCATCGCCGATAGTTTCGCGTTTTTTCAGCACTTATTCATTTTCCTTAAATTTTTCATTTTTTTTTTATCATTCGAGCTCATCAGCATAATAGTAGCAGCCGACTGCAATATGCTTACACCTGCCCACCAACGTTTGTACCTAGCATTGTGCGGACTTCTCTGGTGCGCTTCAGTAACTTTTCGACTTTGCATTGCATATTTGCAGGCTGATACGCTTGACTTGCGCKTTCAGTGCGCTTAAATGGCACATTAATGCGACTGTAAATGGTGCAGGTGCGGCGCTTTGTTGYTGTTGTAGCCAATAGGTTTGTGAAGCTACTTCGTTCTAACGAAATTTAAGAAGTACTTGCAGCTATTAGATTGCCTACTTTTAGGCTTAATGTGCATTTATTTTTAATAGTATTGGTTTGTCGTTCTAGGAAGGGAGTTGGTGAATTGGCGTTAARAAGTAATTTATTCTACATACTTTTAAGCTTACATAAAAATAAAATCAAAAGTGTTGCCTACTTTTAAGAGCTAGACTATAAATGTTATAGTTTTTAAGACTCCCTAAACAAAAAGTTATTGTAATATTGTAAGAATTTATTTTGCTTATATTATATTTAATAACTGTGYCATAAAATACAATTAAAGTATAATATCTTTCACCACGCATTAAGTTCAGAAGAGGTGTCCGATAAATTGAATCACGGAAAAATATTGGTTCCAAAAAATTTAATTTTTATTGAATGCATTACTGAGTGAAATTTGATCTAGCCTTCTATATAAAAGAATGTATAACTTGAATCTCCAAATGACTAAGAATAATATTTCAGAGAGCCAAATTTAAGGATAACGGCATCTTCAGAACAAAAGGATTAGTAAATTGTGGGGATTTTAGAAATCGTGAAACATTTTGAAGACTTCAAATCTATGAACTGCAACGAAATTCTAGACAGTCATATGCTAAGAGTATATCGGGAACCTCAATAGTGAAACCTCTGAYAGTTTGAACATATTTGTTTGACCATTCAGGGTAATACCGGTTGCTCTAAGTCAGAAATATTAAAGGAAGTTGCCATCTGTTCAAACAATTTAAGTAAAAATAATTCCATAATMAAAAATAAAGCAGATGATTGCTAGTACCAACAAACTTAAGATGGAATCTACGATTTAACACAACAGAAGTATCAAACTAAAAAATTTTTGAAATAGCTTACAGTTAAAAATTTGGTTATGGGTGTTGCCACAAATTTAGCTCACTAAAATCTATCAAATAAATGATTAATTACTTAATTATTAATTTTTTTGTTTTCAGTGATGCCACCTGTGCAAAAAAAATTCGTTCAAGCCAGTCAAAAGATTAATGTTACCAATTATTTAAAAAATTTGGCTTATTTAAATTTACGTATCCAATTTTTTTAATAGCATTTCAACATGTGCTTATATAATATATTTTGTTGAAGTCAGTCACCAAATTTTAATGAATGCTGCCAATTATTTAAAAAAATTGTATACTCCACAATTCATAAATAAAACGATTAATTAATTTATTATTAAAATTTCGAAAGGCTTTAGTTAGCTTTGTATACATGACAATTTTTGATTTATTTAAATATATAAGTAAAACAGCAATGAGGATAATAAACAGGTTTGAAGTGATTTATAAGCAAAAGTGTTCTTAGAAGAGTRTTGCCACCTGTTTAAAATTAAAATCTATTATGAGGGCAATGGGAATGGAATGCATTTCAATAAGCAATAATAATAATAAATAATCTTAAAAGACCGTACTTAAAAAAATTATAAAGATAGTTGCCACCCATTTRAAAATTGTACGCAGTTAAAGAGGTAATTTAAATAACATAATGATGTTATATATAAGTATCAAAGGAAATAATTTGCTAAGAATATTTTTTACGACAAACAGTTGAAAAGGGTTGCCACCAGTTTAAAAATTCAAATACAGTATCGGTATAGAATGACAGCTTACTTTTTGAGGTTTTAGCCMTTACTCACTTTCGTATGCAATTAGWTAATATCATTTTGAACTTGTAAATAAGTTTACTGAGCAATAATATAAATTCACTTTAGCAGTTACTCGCAAMCAATATCTCTACCTTTCCAAGCATACTCTAAATATTCGTCTTGATATTAATCTTCCAAGGCTTTTAATATTGGCTTTATCAATAAACTTCACTTATCTCCCCTTGGACTGGATTTCAGTTGCCTTGACGCAGGGGAGGAAGGTATTAATGATTTTAACGTAACTAATGAGGCGTTTGCTCAACGCCTTGAGGTATGCAAATATGCTTGTGTTATTTATCAATTATAAGCAATCATATCGTATGTATGTGAGCATGKATTAGTGCTTATGATTGATTTCGACTCCGGGCATATTCGTAATTATTATACATATCCACTCTTCGTCTAAGGTATCTTTCATGGCATCCTTTGCTTTAAGGCCATTTACTTCTACATGTTATTGTTGTTTATTGATTCACTAAAGTGCTTAAGAGTTTAAATTGAAATTAATATCCAGTATTAGTTATCTTTTAAGGCAAAATATTTTTAATTTAGTTAATTTAATTTTTGAAGAAATATTGACCAGTGATTTCTCTGCGTTTAGAGCACATCAAAGCGCTCATTGCGTCTTTTTTTGTTTATTAAATAATCAAAATACCCATTCTAACAAAATGGAGCTGTATCGATGAAAGAAAGTCTCYTGCAAAATCGGGAACGGTGGCCATCTCGTTTTGGAGTTGGATTTTTTAAACTTGCAAACCAAGATGCTTCCACAAAATCTTCCATTAAATGGTTGGGCACAGTTCCAACTGTTGCATACGACCGCGGATGGACTCATTCGGGTTTTCTTTGAAACTCTGCATACAGTAGRGTTTTCGGTACGCAACGTACGTTATCTCTGTGGGGACGCATTATCCATTAGAATACTAGTAAACAGACACAAGGTTTCTTATTCCCTCGCTCGAAAGTAACAACTGGYAAAAATACTAACTACTAAATAAGCATTGCTTCATTAAAAATCACACGCCTAAGGAAATACCCGTAGGTTTGAATAAATCTTAGTACTAAACGACATTGAAATCGACAATGGAGATAGGAATATGACAGTTCAAGTGTTATATTATAAAAGATAGTTAATTGATTTCATTTGCTCTTGACTAATTGAGACYTTGAACATACGCCTCTGGTCGAAAAATGTAAAAGCTAACATATCAAGATTATTGACTATAGTATTTTTTCTTATGTTATTCTCTGARTTCCTAGGTAGTACCAGGTTCTAAATACAGCAGTGAGTCATTAGTTACTACTCCATTGATTCAAGAACATGTGCTCTGTCGACTTTTCATTTACTTTCACCGATATGTGACGAATTAAAAATGCATTAAAAGCACCCAAACGGCACTCAATGCTTTCATTTTGTCGAAGTTTTCTCGTTTGTCACGTGAGTATTCCGCATACAACTCTGTTATTCACAGCTCAAATAACGTTCCATGGCYACAAAAAAGCAACGAGAATGAAGGACAACAACTGCGAAAACTCCRAACTCATAGACGAATGAAGGATTCGACGAGCGAGCGGGCGAACGAAAGACTGAAATCCCCAAATAAATGRCATAAATGAATTGTTTACACTCGAATGGTCAAACTGTTATTTCGAGTAATCCACACAATCATGTTGGTAATAACAACAGTAGCAACAGCAGCCACAAAAAATTGCAGCAGCACCAACAACATACATTCGCGCAACAACGTGACTAACAACGAGTGTACTCGCATTCATACCTGGCTAGGCACTACCCCGCACTCCACTCTCTCGGCGGTGACTGTAAAGTCCCACGCTCACGCACTTCTGTAGCATTCTTCTAGATTTTTGTTTTTCCACCTCTTTTTTAACCACAGTTAGACCATACACCAGCCCACTCTTKTCCACACTTGTCCACAGCGTCAACAAGAACCAGCACAAAATCGTCCCTGGCCTGCCATGAAAACTGGAGTATATTCGAAACTTGCAGAATCATATGTGAAAATCGCGCACAGGTAGTGCTATCTGGRTAAATGTGTGACCAAATGTATGACAACGGTATATGAAAAAGTAATCATAGAAATGCATCGGAAAGAAATTACAAAAAGGAAATGAAGATATATAAAATGAAACGACAAATAGCTCAGAAAACAAAAAATTTAGTGGCGTAAAAGTAAAAGGCGTGGAAAAATTGCAAACTACAGTTAAGAGTGGTTTTGGTAGCGACCAAACTGATATCCGCTTKGTCGGCATGCGAATAGACTCTTTTGGATATATTTACTTCATTAAAAGATAAAAAAGTTTTATGAGTGGTCGGCAAACTGAAATGAAAAGGCTGTAAAGTGATTAAAGCGATAAGCGCTAGGTGAGGTTCAGAAGAAGCGTACTTAGAGTGATCTAAAAAATAGAAAACCAACTCATCTAAAGCTAAAGCGTTTTGCTATTACTGAAGCAAAAATGTTGCTCTAAAAAGGTCTGTAACTTAAACACACTTAAGKCACACATTCGAAGTATTAAAAGTAGTACTTTAATAATACTGTAAAATTTTATTGTGAGTGGGAGTTATCGATGTCGGGTCGGTTCGTTCTTGATAAGACGAGCTCGGACTATGGACATTATTCCATCAGTGTAAATCGAAATTTCGAAATTTTCAGAACGACAGCGATGAAACTATTGTTGTGCTACAATTTTATCGGTGGCTTGCGTRACATTCTTTCCTTTTTTATACAAAAATTTCAAAATATAGCGAATTTCTTCATTATTTTCACTTATTTTTGAACAGCTGTAACTTCTTTCAACTTCGACGGATTTAATTTTGTTTAGCTAAATAAAGCTTAAAATCTCACCTATCCAGCAATATATGCTATGACAAAATGTGATTGGTAGCACTGAAGTGAGACGACTGCAACGAGATCTATTGACAAAATATGAAATGACTTTTCCACCTATCYAATATATCTGCTGTGGACTAGACTTTGCTAGATAGCTAGCTATCTGAATCGGAGTTAGGAAACATGCTTTACTTCTGTTCATAATAGATGATGGAAAACATCTTTTTTTGTGAAAACATCTATCTGATGCCGTTTGAATGAATAATAATGATGATTAAGGATTCTATGCCTAATAATAGTCGTTGCTGAAACTTCCTCAGATAAATGTAAAGAGTGCAAGTAGGATATTGGAGGCCAAGTTAACTACGGCCGAGCTTGATTAGTGATCCCACTRCAATCCCCCACAAGAATTAATTTCAAAGTTAGATGATTCCCATGGTTGACTTAAGAAGTGACAATAATATTCTCTAAACTTATAAACACAAATGCAAGAATATCGAGTAACATGCTGCTAATCTCTTTAACTTCGACAATATGGATCTGAACACTTAGYTTTACCAAATTAAGTCAGAACGCCTTTTTCTAGAGAAATTTTTATATTGTTGAGCACTGTTACTCATTTCCTCTTAACTCTTAATGATGTCCATAGACAGAAAGGTAAAAWATAGTTTAAGAGAATAAGGGTTTGGTGCGAACCAAGTTGTTTCAATTGGATTGAAGTCGAGTTCAGAATTTCAGTGTGCCAAGATCAACGTGAGGGAGTACTGTGTTTAATAAGGGGTCACGGTTTTGCTCGCGTAAAAATAGCGATTTTTTCTCCAATAGAATGAATTTTATTCGAAATTTCTAATTGTTGCAAGCGTACACTATTAAMTAAGAAATTCTGAAATTTTTCGAAAAAATATCTTAAACTCGGCCATTGCGACGCCATTTCCGGAGACTCCTCGGAAAAAGAAATGATGCGCCCGCGTTGGCAGGATAACTCCTTAAAGAATCATCTAAAGTGAAAAAATACGTGATTTAGTTAAAACTTTAACTTAAAACTTGGACTAAGGAAAAAACTGAAAATTGGAATTTTGGCAGCCAAGTCTTTAAAAATTGCATCTCAAAAATATGTGTAAAATTTCATGAATATCGGTTCAGTAGTTCTCGAGAAATCTGTAATAACAGTTTTGAGAAAACGCGTTTAAAGATTTGAGTGGCAATAAAAGCTAGCCTCGAGCGCACAAGTTCTCAAGGCTGTATCTCCGAAACTATTACTCAGATCAACATGGAAATTTGGGACAATATTCTAGAGGCGTTTTTTAAACCTATAAACCCATATAACCCTTAATAATATATAGTATCATRTAGCTCAGAAATAAAACCTTTAGTTTAACTTTTTCGGCCGTTCTACATCGTACATATGTAGTTTAAAAGCATAAAGTTATGGCTTATATCAAAGTTTTTCACACCTTGGAATCAATTGAAATCGGGCTTACTCTGGTGAACGGAAAGGTCATTTATAGCAGCCCAGCTTGTCCGTAAGATATTTGTGAGCAACATGTAGTACTTATGAGTCTGAAAAGGAGAGCATGTGAAAGTTATTTAAGACTTTCGTGGTCCATATTGTAGACCTACCTTACTGAGGCTGATCAAATTTATAGTCACGTTCGTTTTCAATACAGAATGAGAAGTTCAAAGATAACAGCAATAAGCTTTACCATAACAAGAAAACAACGGAAGAACGTTTAAAGGTGTGGAACAAAATCAGTCGGTGCAAAATTTCTTTTTGGTTGCACTTTACGGAAGATTATTTCCTCAAGCTCAAAAAACCCAACGAAATTATACGAACAATTAAAAGATCCATTTAGGAAAGGCTTTGAAAACGAAGGAGATAACAGAACAAATATAAGGCAAAACAATACAGCAAACAAAGCGCGTATAACACAAAGAACGAAAAATAAAATCAGAGGTGAAAATTATTAAAGAAAGAGGAAGAGAGAACGACATAGCAGTGTCGTGATAATAGTCATATCGTAAGCAAAATGCTCTTCCGATCAACACTAAAGAGGTGTTGGAAGTAGGCAAATAAGAGCTACAATAAAAGTGACAGTGGAAAGAACAATACAAACAAAAAATAATATAAGACGCGGCARGAGCAACATGTGAGCGTTGCAGCAACAATAGCAGCATACAACTTTACTTCACATATCAGACGATACCGACAGAAAACGTGGCATCACAGCGGGAGATACTCTGCGCATTRATAACGGTCATAAAGCGTATAAAATTGTGATTCCAGGAGTTATAAGTGGTGGCAGAGGAAGCGTGGAGGAGGTGAAAGTGTAAATGGTATGAAGCCGACAGAAGACAGTGAGCATAAGCAATAAAAGTAATGCAAGGAAAAATGAAACAGGCGTGAAATGGAGGGTCTTGCCTTTTRAAAACAGAGTGAGTAGGTTTTCGTTATTATAACATCTTCAAGCATTTTCGCTCTCTATTRAGTAATAAGAATGCCGTGCCTTGTCAAGTAAAAAAATATCCATTGGTGTGACAATTTGGTTGGAAGTTGAAAAAAATTTGTATTTCTGTTTGCTTTCTACAACCGATCAAGACCAAGCTAAGACCAAAAAACTGACCAAGAGGCCGACTGACCTMAATTGGGCGAGGGAAATCCTAAGAATTTAAATTCGCTTGCAATTTATTTCCACCGACAACAGTTCACTGAGGTGTGAATTACTGTACGTACTCAGACTGTGAATAATGTGGTAGCGATCTCAAAATATACAATTGTTCAGCGGGATATCTTTGAACCGTGGCGAAAATAGTGAGGTTTCAAAGCCAAACTATACAAAGAGACTCGCACGTAAATTGGTATGATTGAGCGGAATACGTAAAACAGAATCGAAGACAGAAATAATCGAAAGCTTCATATTCTCTTTCTGAGAGTAACTGRGAATATTGACATAATAATTGAATAGGTCTGGAACTTATTGTGTGAATACTATAGYCTGTCTAGCCGGAGAGTAGATAGAATGAAATTCAAAGAGAAGAATTTAATACTAAATGAAGGATTAGGAAGCAGATGAAGTTTCGAAGACAACTATTTCGGAAATTTTTCCAAAGACAATCGAATATACGTTGTTTGGAAAAGAATTTTGTAGAATCAGGATTATGTAGCAAATAATGTATAATCCCTGAAAGCGGAAAAGACAATTGGATTTAAATAATAGAAAGATAAAAAAAGAGATCATGTTCGCCTCAGCGCAACTTGAAACCTGTCACTCGAACAACATAAGTTAGAAATCAGTCAATCCTGACTCAGGTGAATGAGATTGTTTATGTTCGCGTGAAGTGGGTGAATCTGGTTTTAGCAAAACGGGCTCAATTGCTATTAGCTTCTTTGTCTTTGTCAATAAAACAAAGTTTCAAGGACACATATTCAATCAGTTTCAAATTCACAAGCAAAAACTAGTAAAAGCAACAAGAATTACACGGAGACACAATCGGAGAAGAATTCGCGACATTTTCTGCTTTGGCTATCTCTTAAGAAGCTCTTAACCTCATCAACGTCTGATATTACAACTCCGGTAGGGTTGKTTATAATAACTCACGTTTTTGTTGTAGTTGTTATTATAATGTTTTATTGCGATAATTGCAACGACTTGACTGTGACTCAGCGCTAACTGAACAGCCGATTCGAGACGAAGTGATAGAAATCTCACTCACCCGCACATAAAAAGTTAAGTGTCAGACAACAGCGGTTATAACGCCCTGCACCATGTTGCAAGGCACATATTCGTAAGCGACGCCATCAAAAGGAAACGCAAGCGGAAAGTGATGCGGCAGCGGAGGGAAAGCTGAAAGCACGAGGCGGGCAGCGAAAGCAGAGGGTGAGAGCCGGAGTGSCACGCCACCAGCTAACGGTATTATGGGGCAGATAGACAAAAGATGCATACAAAACGCAGGATGTGAGCGACTTGTCGTGTGTACGTCTTCACAGCGGGTGCAAGTGCGCGTAGTGCGACGGAAGTGTGGCATGAGCAGCAACAAAAGTCATGTAAGTCAACCTGAAGTGGCAGCCGACGGCTGCTGGCGAACACGTTGCAACTTGTATGTCGTGCAAGGCCGTGTCGCAATGTCAATGCTGCTGTTGCCCTCGTTGCAAACAAACTGTTCTTCTTATAATTGTTGTTGTTGTTATATTTTTTAAACATGTTTTKGTTGCTGTTGTTGCCAGCAGTGATTTCTTGTGCTGCAATGCATGYCAGGCGAAAGTCAAAGTGTCACTGAGCTTCCATTTACCGTTATTTTTTGTGTCTTCTTTGTGTGTAAGTGTGTATAGCTTTCATAAAAGTCTCCTGTATGCGTGCTGCTCGCCTTTAACACTCGCTTACGTGTACGCCAGCAAAGCGTTGTGAATTTCTAAAGCTTTTTCGGTGTGTTAGTGTGTGTCTCTGTGTATTTTGTCATTATTTGACGCTTTAAAGCGCGTTGGCATTCACAAATGCTTATGTATGTGTGTGTTCTTGCAACTTGTGTGTTCTTGCAACTTGTGTGCACTTTTGTATCATTCGACATCTGTAACGA
Source organism: Bactrocera latifrons (assembly GCF_001853355.1). NCBI lineage: Eukaryota > Metazoa > Arthropoda > Insecta > Diptera > Tephritidae > Bactrocera > Bactrocera latifrons. Next base: position 883,672 of record NW_017534520.1, on the reverse strand, counting down.
TTTATATTACTCGCACATTCAAAAGTTTGCTTTGATTTTCGTCCTTTTTATTTTTGTATGTCTTTTATGCGAACGTCTACTAATTTTGCCTGTTCATCTTTTGATTCTGATCTTCTGCGTTAAAGAATCTCGATTTTACTTAATTCACTAAAACCTGTTTTTTAAATCGATGCTGCTTCCCGACTACGCCATTTGTTTAGTTCCTCTTCACTCTCTCTTTTCTCTCCTCTTCAATGAYCTTGTTGGTCTTATGCATAGCTCAGAATCGTCCTGAAAGTTCTGTTGTTTATACAGTTCTTTGATGCAGCGTAGCAAATGAAGCCTTACATRTTGGTCTTCCTTCAAATAAATGAACCCCTTTTTGTCCATTATAAGAAAGCCGTGGATCATACTGCTCACTCGCTGGCTTCCTGTTGTTTGTAAGCATCCTCCACTGAACCGTACGCCTGCGACCTACTCCATTCATCGTGGATACCATCTGATATAAAGATATTATACATGGATCCATCTGAAGAATTTACAGTCTGTCACTGATGMACAGACTAATTTTTATGTTTGTTCATCCACATATACCGCTGTTGCATTATTCGTTGCCTAAGTTGTTGGCCGTTGTCGGCTGTTGAATACTACTTTTTTAAGCCTTCGGCGAATCATTGATGCATCTATTTTGATACCTGTGGCATCACTAAAGTCCATTTTATGATTAAAAGCGATTCAGTATACAGGACCGTTGGATGAACATGCCGTGGGCGTCTGTTATCTTTCGGACTCTTCCGCACGATTTCGTTCATTTTCAATATGTARCATATATCAGTCAGTCTAATAATATACACCAAATACCACTGGTGGTTTCTGAAATATCCCTTCGTCCAATTTTGACACCGACCATCTTGAAATCATCTCGTGYTTCATTTCTTAGCTCGCATTAAATTTTTCAACATAACCGTCATAAGGGTTGTTCTCGTGGTTATCATACGACTTCGCAAACTTGCTGGCGCTGAAAGTATTTGTCCTCAGCAAGTATAGTTAGACAAAGGGTGGTCTATTACGCGGTTGCCTACAGTTTTAAAGAATCAACACAGAAACTTTAAATATAATGACTTATAATAAGAATATGTCTCACTTATATAACTAAGATAACTTTTCAAATATTGGCTGCGTCCTTATCTCAGGTATCCTATCCATTGAGTCCAATTTTCTATGACTCGTTCGAGCATTTTGACTGGTAAAAGGCGAACGACAAACGTGATTTTTTATTCCAAAGACTAAATCGAAGTGGGATTATCCGACCTTTGACTTTAAATATTCTCAAAGGCACAAAATATAAAATTATCTGCTCACCGAAGTGTTCTCACAATAAATCCATTGATTAATACAATGAGTGGGAAGTGACGCTGTCCTGTCGAAACCAAATTTCGCCGATATCACGAGATTGAATTTAAGGCATCAAATAGTCAGTTATCTTGGCGCGTTAATGATCACCAATGACGGTTACCTTCCCACTGGCATTCTTTCTGAACAAATATGGACCGACGATTCCAACGGCCCACAAATCACTAGACACCGTTGTTTTTCTGAACGAAATGGCAGCTGTTAAAATTGAACCTCTACATTTGTGAGACGTGACTTTTGATTTTCTTAATCTTAAGAATATTTCTAAACTCATTCTAAAGGGCATTTGAATGCATTACATAAGTGTGCGTGGTGCCTAAAGGTAGGGAACATAAGACGTGGACTTCTTTCGCGAAAAACTGTTATTTATAAGCGATGTGTTTTGAGTTCCAAGGAGGTTCAACTCTTTACAATAATAAAATTTACATCATCAACACATATCAAACCTGGACCCGACGCAAYAAAACATCTGATATTATGAAAATATACTCGCTTACTTAACTACTTCGTGCACCTTTGGTATGCAACTTTCAAAAACACAAACAGCGTGCGYCTGGGTGAGCGTTGCAGAATCTTTGACTACACGACACAAAGTAATAATTTCACAGTCGCCTTTAAGTTGACGTAAAGGCAAATAGAAGTATACTTCTAGGCGTATTTCTGTGTTATTCGCGTTTGAAGCACTGAGCGCTTTTGTATATATGTTTGTGCAACATATGCAACACATGGAAAACACTCGCTGTTGTAGTTGTTGYTTTCGTGCGTTTCGTTCACAGCGTGAGTGAGTCGCGCGCGTCATGTGTCGCTCCAGCCGTCGAACGGATGAGGATTGAGTCGGCACACTGCGTTGCACACTTTCGGTGCTGCCGTGATATGTGTGTRAATTCGAGAGCGTGTGGTGTTGGTGGTGGTATTAAGAGGGAGTTCCGCGACAAACATTGCAATATACAAAAACACCAAAAACACTTGTGACAACTCCAGCTATAGCAACAAAAGCGCGTCGCAGCTGGAGGTTTGTTTTTATTTGYACAACAACAACAACAACAATTAGATACTCGCGCCCTTTCCGCGCGGCTAACTGTCCTTTAGACTGTTGTTGTCTGCCTCCAGTCTCCTGTCGTCTGTCGCCATTGTCAGAACTGCGTCACTCCGACTCCGCTGCCTTCCAATTGCTACACCCTTTGCTTTCGTTGAATGTTCTGCGACAGTCAGTCTGTTTGCCCGCTTGTTTGTCTGTCCTCTGTCGCCCCATCATCCCGTCGCATCGCCGCACGACATTCACTTAATGCGCTTAATTGACTTTCATTGCATGCACGAGTGCGTTGCTGTTGTTGTAATTGTGTTTTTTCTTCACGCGCTGTTGCTRTAATTGTTGATGTTGCTGTATGTGTAGCTGTTGTCTCTGTGCAGAGCCGGAAGGTAACAGCTTCAGTACCATCATTGCTTGGGTTTGCACAGTGGGTCGATGCTTACAGCAAATTAAATAAACAATGAGTAGGCAGTAGTAGTATTCTTATTTTAAGGAGAGTTTTGAGACCTTAGRCTTTTAAATTTCTTTGGTTTTCTGTTAGACCTATTCAACCAGAATGACTTATTRTGCAAATGAACGAAATTTGAGGTTTTAAGATAATGAGGAGATCCTTCTGTCTTTCAAAATACAGTTGCGTGGAGTACAATTCCACATATACAATTGTAAGCCACATTATCCAATTTTTTCTTAGGCAATAACATAATATTGCAGTCCTTAAAAGCCATTAAAACAGCCTTGTTGATATTTTTTTACCTGATTCTACTGAAATTGGGCTTGTGGATAATAAGTATGTATTTCAGTCATCGATAAAAAATATCAGTGTCTAAGGTTCAAGAGCTAAGAAGTTTCCTATAAGCCCAGATTCATCAATAAATAGATTCATAGAACCGTTATTGCAAAGCTAATGAACAAATTTTTGAGTTTTTGGAGATATTTCTATAAAAGGATATGTGAAGAAGAATATTCTTTTTATATCTTTGTAAAGAGAAGTTGAAATCAGATGTTGAAGCTAAATCAAAGCCCTTTTTCTCAGTCTATACATTTACACCCATAACCTTTATCCYCCCATGGAGATCAAGACCAGGTGTTTGCTTTAGGTATTCCATCGACCGGAAAGTTTGACCTTACGATCTTCATTAACTTAGGTCKCTGCATTGGAATATTCAGAGCTCGAAGAAGAAATGGCATGTTAAAAGCTTCGTAGAACAGAAGGCTGCAGTAGCCCAAGGGGCCTTATAAAAATGGCTTTGATTGGTAATATACCTACTTAGCACAACTTTTGGTGCAAAAACACAACCAGAGGGAAAGTATAGTAAGAAAATATTCAGAACCAAATAATTTCTTACAAGATTCAAATGAGTCCAAAACCCCAAGTTCTAAAAGTTTCATCGATTTGATTTAAACTTTAAGTTAACCTCTTCAAAATTAAATGAAACTTTAGGTGGATCGACTTATTTTTATGCGAATCACTGTTCTAAAATGGATTTGATAACGTGAAAATTTCGGTTTACAGCAACAACATAAAGAAATAATATCTCTTTCTTCATTAACAAATGCGAACAAAATAGTTTCAATATTTTGGYATAAGCTTTCTTAAGTCGCGGCAAAAGGTTCGCGTGCTTGGCGACTACTTACAGCTTTSAAAGAACTTTCAGAGRAACTCAATTTCAAAACTTCTCATCMAATATTGGGGGAAAAAAATATATATATGAGGGAATTTTCGCGAAAGTGGCACACTGTACTTTCGGCACCAGCCGATTGTTGCGGACAATCCACACATCCTTTCAACCAACCAGCTAAGTAAACCGACACGTTGCGCCTAACGGTAACTGTGCGAATATTTAAAGCGTTTTTAACACGGTTAAAGCTGCAATTATTGCCACCGTACATATATACTTGCTGTTGTTGTAATTATAGTAATCGYTTGTTGTTACTGTTGTTGTTGTGGGCGCTTAACACATTTCGTGCGAAGGCGCGTAGAGCTTCGGTAGAATGGCAAACCAGCAGCCGTGCAACCAGCAGCGGGGCAAACAACTGTAGCAGCGGTGTTGCAACAACAAACGCGCTTCTAAGCAAATGTTTGACAGTTATATATATATTAATTTTAATTTTTTTTTGTTTTTTTTTCTTTTGTTAAACTCACTCAACTCATACAGCGCTACAACAGCATCACCAGCTCTCGYATTTGCGTAATGCAACAGTGCAACGTGTGTCCATGCGGCTGCCACACTGTCGTGTTGCACTACAACACACCGCAGGTGGTGGACAAATGACAAAGCGTCGAGAAAAAAATGCATCCCTTTCGCTTTTATCTGTCTCGTCGTTGCAGCGGCAATGCCAAGCAATTGTTGTTGTTGCGTTTGATTATTGTTGCATTGTCGCTGCGTCAGCGCGCATTATTCTTGTTGTTGGCGTTAATTTAAGTGGAACAAATACTTCCTTAATTATTGGTACTTCAATTGTAAAACCGGGTGAAAGATTTCTTGTTCCTATTTTTTACTGTGTGTACAACAAAAACAAATCGCTACTTGCAAAAGGGTTCAAGTGAAGTTTTGTGCTGTTGAGGWAAGGTGGGTCGCTTTGTTGTTGCTTTTTTAGGGAAGTTGTTTGGTTGKCGAACACACATAATTGAAGTGGAACTTGAGGGATTGGAGGTTGAAGAATCGCATTATGTTGCCAAGAAGTAGAATGATATTTAAATATAAAAACATTGRAAAAAGGATTGTTGTAWGATTGTRTGAGAWTATTTGAGTGTTTTTATTATTTACATAAGGGAAGGATTTTGTTAGGTTAAGGTAGGTTAGTTGAGCGWAGGGTAAGTTAGTTGTGGTTATGTKAGATTAGTTTAGATTCATTCAGTTTATATCCTATATAAATGGACCTGATTACCCCTTAATCCATTTCGAGTCTRTTATCATTCGAAATAACATTCTTTGGMAGTTTCTTTTTGGCTGTATCTCAGATGATCCATCCGTTAAGACCAATTTTCGTTGACTGCTAATTGGCGAATGACATACGTGACATTTCGCGGCACTGTCCGCATAGACTTTAGACTTTGCATATCCCCACAAGAAAAAGTCTAACGATGCTATATGACACGAAAAACAAACGGCAAACCTTTACCTTTATAATAAAGCTACATCCTTGGCCAAAATATTAAACTACATCCCTTTAATTATTTATGTTTTTGTGAAAGAAGAGGATAATAAAGTGCGATCCCATTCGAGTTYCCTACTTTTTTCAAGAAAAAATAGAGAAACTCAAATTTATTGAAGAATATTTACTATCATTCGAAAGAACATTCTTTGCCATTTATTTTTTGAAGATTATTTCTTTCAAGTATTGTTCACGGCTACGTCTTCGATGGTCCATCCGCTGAGTCCAATTTTCGATTACTTATTCTTGTACTTGAGCATTTCACACGCGAATGACAAGCGTGCTGTTTTGGTCCAAGGGCGGATATGAGGCGGGATTGTCCGCATAGACTTTAGATTTTACGTATCCTCACAGGAGAAAGTCTAACGGTGTGATATCAGACGAACTTGATGGCTAATCGACCGGCTCAAAACATGAAATTATCTACTCGGCGCAGTGTTTCTCAATAAATCCGTTGATTGATGCGATGAGTGTGAAGTGGTGCCGTCTGGTTGAAACCGAGTGTTGCCGAGAACTTCCATTTCATGCATCAAATAGTTGGATATCATAGCACAATAACGGTCCTCATTGACGCTTACGTTGTCGCCGGCTTTGGCTTGAAAACGTCCGATCTTCTTGGAAGTTCAATCGTCTTCAGTTCTTGTAAAAGCTGTATTTTRTATGCTTTCAATTTAAGATTTCGACGACAACGTTTGAATCAAATCACAAATTTGTTGAGGCAGCAATACAATTTCGGCTGTGTCACTAGGCCGTCCAGAGTAGATGGCAAAAATACAAAAGTATAGTATTGCTGATGACATTAGATGCCCGAAACACCTTCAACAGGACTAGATGGGATATGATCGACGATCTCCAAAAAAGCTTTAAGTCCTCGATTACTTCAGAGTTGTAGTGCGGAGCTACCTTAGTTACAGAAAACTGTTGTACTAAATTGGAGAGGGATCACGACAGATAACGGTCACGTCAAGAGCAGCAAGATTCGACTCTATGCCCACACTTAACTCGAAATGCCAAACGAATCGTACCTAATTGGACTTAATTGCCCCAATAAACACGAACAATTCAAACCTCTCAATGAAAAAAATAGAACACTACCTAGAAGTAATGCAAATGTGGTTCAACCCGCAAAAAGAAATGTCGCATAGTTCAGCGAAGGTAGAATGTTTCAAGCTCAGATTTGCAACGGCTGGATAACACACTCCATACACTTTGACAACTAACGTCCAACAAGATTTTTTGATTTATCGCATAAATACCTTTTGGATAGTGTCCACTAAGCCTGTCTCTTATACACATCTAGATGTGTATAAGAGAMCACTCCATACACTTTGACAACTAACGTCCAACAAGATTTTTTGATTTATCGCATAAATACCTTTTGGACAATATCATGTAATAGTACCTACCATTGGAAAGATGGAKATCTCGTTCTATCGGACAGCGCCTGCTAGGCGTACGTCAGGTCYATTGCTTCAGTGCTCGAATACAAGATTCCAATGGAAATCCAACAAGGTCCCATCCCGTTGTGAGCAAGGCAAARGTGCGCCTTCTGGTCATCGGCTATGCAGTTACTAGCGATGCCGCTWTGACTGGGCACCCAAATRAAACCAGTTAGCGAAGTTATTGCTCGTATTGTGCGCTCGTAATAAGTTGTATGTTGACATGTTGATAAAAAATGCTGGCTGGTAGGTCAATCTTCAGAACCGTCAACTTCAAAAAGCACTCAACGGAAATATACTTTAAGACATCTGAAGTTTTCGATATCCCGAGTATTCTAAAGGCAACTAGATCGTTTCTCGAAATGTGTAGCAAATAAAATTAACAATAGTATGTTTAGAAAACATAATAAAGGGACATTATATACAATAGCCAAGTCGATTTAAGTTTGTGCGTATGATTTGGGTTGTATTGTGTCATTCTCTCGTGCCTCAAACTTGTTGTTTATTTTGAATAAAACCCCTAAGTTATAAGCATCAAACTACGACAGAGGTGTCATAACAGATACTTGAAAAACTTTATTTGAAACAAAGTAACTATCCAAGMTTAATTCGACTTAAGTTAATTTTGCATATTGCCATATAATTTTTTTTTTCGGCAAATCAATTGAGCTTATTTGAAAATTACTCACTTCATTACGCAGCCAASTTAACTTATCATTCGTACTTAATGCAAATAAAAGAAATTAATGAACTGCTTTAAATTATTTGGATTTATTATCAAAAGCATGCGTATATATTTACATATTCAAATCATATTAAATATTTCATCAGCCATGTAAAATATTCATACATAGAAATATATATTTTATCAAATTTAATTCCCGAATTAATCTCAGCAGAGACAGATTGAACGTATACATTTCAGAACAACAACAAACGTAAAGCACTCAGCATCAACACCTACAGACTTACATTAATTTACTAATACGAGTATAACTGCACAGTGTATGCAAACCCAAAGGCAGAACGATGAAATCAAGAACTAGTGCCATGGTTTCTGATTTAGTTTCTAGTTGTAATGTAAAACTATGAAACATTTTTTTTTTTATTTTTTTAGTAAAGAAAGGATTAAAACAGAATCGAGGAATAATTTATTATTTATTTGCTATGAGTATCCATATCAAGACCCCCATACATATGAACCCTAGGGTATGGCTAATCTGTTATTTCCAAGYCTTTGAGTCGAATGGTACACTTTCTCTTCTGACTGTCGATTTTTTCCTAATTAAGCCTTATGTTTTAAAGGATTCTCCTGAGGAGTAAAAAATAAAAAATAATTCCACTTATTGTGAGTATTTGAAACAAGATATCCGTACATACGAAGGGTAGGGTATATATATTCAGTAATTTCTAAGGTACGAAGTCGGATCTATTCTGCATATTTTCGTCTTACTGCCAAAGTGATCCAAGTTAAATTTTACGAAATAAAAAATATTATGTCCAGCTCGAAGTTAAAAATTCCATACGTAGAAGGATCAAAAGCTTCGAAGCTCTCACTCCCTTTAACTATATTTCTTTCAACCCTAGCACCTGCTTAGATGAGAAAGAGCAATAAAATAAATTAACAGTGGTCCAAAATGTGCCTGTAGTGGGCCAATTGAAAGGTAACGCGCCATGCCACGGGGTTTTCTTGTTCACTTTCAGATATTTGTATCTACTTCCACATATTTACCATCACATGCTATATTAAATTCCATCATACGCATGTGGCTGCCAACGTTGCATGTCAATCATCGTTTCAGCCAACAACAGCAAAAGCAAATGGTAGTAAACAATTGCAGAATTTCTGATAATTATTATTATCACACGGAGTAAAATCACCAAAATTGATAGCATGATGAAATKCTGAGGATTTTTGGGAAATTATATACATATGTGTATCAACTATACCGCTATGTCAACTGAGTGGAAATAGCATCGTATAACATTCATACTCGGAATTCARGGAATTTAGGTACTATTTGGTGAAAGTTATGCAGCAATTGAGTACAGTGACGCCGATTATGGGAGGTGCGTTATGTAACAACGATGGTGTAGAATGCACTGAAGTTCAACAGCGATCACATTTTTACTTTCTRATGAGGTTTATGGAGCTTTCTGTCATTAAAGTTCCTTGAATGAGTACCAATAACACCGCTCTGCAAATATTTAAAACAGATTAGGAGTCAATTCAGAACTATTTAAGTGTTGAGTTGTAGCACCATCTTATCACAAATGAGCGAATGAGATGAATGAGTGATATTTTCTTTTACTTTTAACCAATATATTAAACATGTCGAAGAAAATTCGTTTTTAGGGTGTCTCACAACCAGATAATAATGGTAGAAGTTTTAGCTAAATATTAGGTTGTCAAAAAAGTCTTGCGGTATTTTCGCTGCTTAGCGCTGAGAGCACGTAATTCTAGTTTTATTCGTCGCATCGGGTCATGCTATACCTTTTTGGWAAGCTCATTTCACGCGCTAACACGTATTTGACTGATTGTCGTTGCTTTTAAGTCGTTCGTGAGTTATAACGTCGCAAACATGGAGCAAAATAAAGAGATAATAAGGCATGTTTTACAGTACTACTACGATAAAGGCAAAAATGCATCTCAAGCCGCCAATAAAATTTGTGCAGTTTATGGACCCGACACAGTTTCCATTTCCACCGCACAACGATGGTTTCAACGTTTTCGTTCTGGTGTAGAGGTGGTCGAAGATGCGCCACGCTCCGGAAGGCCTGTCGTCCAAAATTGCGATAAAATCGCTGAATTGGTCGAAAGAGACCGGCATAGTAGCAGCCGTAGCATCGCTCAAGAGCTGAGTATGAGGCATCAAAAAAAATTTTATAAACAATTGAAAATTCAATAAAAATACCACAAGACTTTTTTGACAACCTATTATATTGACTTCTATTGCTGATAGAAATGTGTTTTGTAAATCTATTAATTATGTGGCAATTATTTTTATCTATCTATCTGTATTGAAAATGGTGGAGTGTTTATATGTTTATAAAAATTCAATAGAACATTTCCCTATGGTTTAAATTATTTTTCTTTTCAACAATATTTGATGCATAACTTGCCAAACCAAAGGTCCATATAGAATCCAATATTGCCGCAGTAACAGTGCTTTTCCAACTTAAAACTAGAAGACAAATCTTGTCCAAATATGTATATCCATTAGATGGTGCTGCAGGACTACTTTAAATTACTTAGAGCTCAGTCTAGACCTGATAAAATGGGCAGATTTTCAATTTWTGTCAGAATTTAATTCTGGAATTTTCACTCGTCAACGAGGACAAAAGGACCTAACCTCTTAGTCAACAACTAAACACCAGCAACCGAAGTTAAAAATATTACTGACTGTCAGAGAGCAAGCAAAAGTTGAGTACAAATGACGCATTTTCGTAGATAGTACATGGAAATTACTGTTAACCTAACCTAGCCGTCATACATAAGTTTACACAAAAATATCGGACTTGCCCTAACGAGGTATAAAGCCCTCAAACCTAAGCCGAGTTCATGGACTGCTGGCGTATAAAGCAATAAAGCATGTGTAAGTGCTTGTTTACAGTTTTTCGATGTACATATCGGTATATACATACATATACATATATGAGTCTGTGTGTGAGTCGACATGTGTTGTGGCGCACACTAATCACACGGCTCAAATGCAGCGCTGGCGCCGCAGGCTGATAAATTCAATCAGTCAATACAGCCGAGTACTGTTCGTGGTCAATAAAAGGTGGAACTGGCGGAAATAGAGCGGGTGGGGTGGTAAAAGAGAGATGCGGGCAGATGTGTGGAGGGGAGGAGAATCGGCTTTGAATTTGTGTTTGTTTGACAGCAATGAAATCAGCGTTACGAAGCGACGTACGTGCCAGGAGTAGTGAGGGGATCTTTCAATGCAATGTGTGCATGCATTTGTTTTGAGCTTTAAATACCCCGAAGTACCGTTCAAAATTGTCTGCCTCTCGAGGTCTCTGTTGACTTGGAGCGGCACACTCTTCACTCTTATACTCTTATATGCGGTTGTGCACTACATACTCCAATCCTCTGTCCAAAAATGATCCTTTCTATCTCTAAATTCTTTTCTACTGCAATTACTTTCACTACAACAACAGCAACAATAACGTATCCCATGTTGYTTGTTGTATTTACCTGTCAGTGTCACGTGAGTCATTTGTGATGCTTTTGTAGTAGTCAGCCTGCTGGTAGTATAATCTACGCTAAAACCCGCTCGCCATTTCACCTTTTCGAAACYCTAAACTCTTGTATACCCTATTTAGCCATATCCGTCTGCTATCTGTCAATATATATGCGAAGTAGTTCCTCAGTTTTTGAGATATCGAACTGAAATTGTGTACACATCGTGTCGTTATCATATAGTTGCCATAATAACTGAACGATAGGAATTAAGTGCTATGAACAACTTTTTCGTTTGAGGAGATATCTTCACGAAATTCGGCAAGGAAATTAAAGAAATTGTTCAAATTCTATAGCATATAGCTTTCAAAGAATCTGTCAAAATCAAAATCATGTTCTTGTAAGGAATATTTTTTATTTGTGAAGGGTATTGAAAGCTCCGATGGCAATTGCAGTTAATAATTTTTCTCGTTTCTATTGGATGTTAGTTCAGGTTTTGAGCCGCTGTAATCAAAGTTGTACCATTTTGACCGCGCGTGTTGGAAGTACTATATATACCCTGMGGTAAAAGAAYAAACTTTATGGAAAAAATATCAGGCAACAAGTAAAAAATTTCGACTGTATTTGAACTATGCCGAAAAATACTAGTTTGCGGAAATAATATTCACAATGAAAGCTTTTTGCTTGCGATCAAATAAATCCAATACCTTTYATATAATACAAAAACACGAAAACTAGAACTAGTTCAAAAATAGTCATATTCTAACCAGTCCAAAATATATAACACCCTATAATCAGCAACAGTTTCTTACTTTCTAAACACGAATCAGTGGTCTCACCTAATACCCGTTTATTTTTGTCTTTTACAAATTTTTGAAAGTCTTTGAAAGGTGCAAATAGATAGCCAGAAGACTGTTTGAACTTCGGATTCGAGGTGATTTATACCCAGTTCATTTCATGCGCTTTTCTGGTGGATTTTTGTGCTTAAAACTGTATGTGTGCTTATACATTTTCGTAAGCTTTGTAAGGACAAATGCGATTTGCAGCATTCAAAAGTTTCGAAAGCTATCAGTTTTTCCGAATTCAAGAAAAATGTGCTTACATTTGCACTACCTTGAAATAGCGAAAAATATAGCCTAAATGTAAGAACCGAACTGAATTCAAAAAACAATTTTTTTTTGTGGGAATTAAAATATTTTAAGTAGTTTATTATTGGAGAAAAGTTCAAGGAAGATATATTTGAGTACGTGAAGAATCATTMAAACTGCGAAAGGGCATGTCACAATTGTTTAAAACTAGTTAGGAGTTTGATTGTTAAGGAAATTTAAGGTATCGGACAAGAAGCATCAAACCAYGCAACCTCACGATGCTTATAAAATGCTGAAACTAAGGCTATGCCGATAGCAGACCACCTGAGCACGTGTTAGTCTTAAAGATAACCTAAATATTTCAAATTAGATTAGCCAAAATAACTGAGGATATGGTGGAGATACTAGAGACATCTTCTTAACTGGCGTACACACTGCTTACGCGGTTATAGTTACTTGAGTTAACGACAGTGCGCCAGCCGTCTCTTTTTTCGCTATATCAAACTTTGAGATACTAAGTGCAACTAGCTCGTTCCTCCGCTTCCACCGGCGGGTGCTGAATCGATTACTTTCGAAGTAGAAGTTTTCTGACCCCACCAGACAATATGACATAGCCAGTGTAGCCGATATCGTATATACCGTCCGCAGTATTTGCCGAAAGCAATGCGCAARGGATAATAAATCTTCTTCAAAACATTTCTCTGGAACACTCCTCTGACATATCAGATGTTGTCATAGCAAGACGGGAATAATGAAGGACTTATAGGGTACGGTCTTTGTTCGCCAACAGAGGACTTCACTTTTCGATCGCTTACTCAGTACRAAGTAACAACTGTTGGAAACAAAGATTCTGTCTTGGATATAAGGACTGAAATTTTTGTTGGTGCTAATGCTGGTTCCAAGATCTTCGACCTGAAAATTATAACCGTCAACAGTGACGTGTGAGCCAAGACCCGAATGCGATGACTGTTTGTTTAATGACAGGAGAAATTTCTTGTTGTCCTCGTTCACTAACAGACCTATAGCTTCGCTACCTTATCAGGTCTGGAAAAAGCGGAACTAATGCCGCAATTGTTGAAACCAAAAATAAAAATTAATGTCATCGGCATATGCCAAGCTGTACCTCTGGGTACATTTTTGTATATTTTATATTTCACAACACAGCACTTATTATTTTTTCCAGCAGTRGATTGAATAAGTCACATGATAGTTATCCTCCTGTCTGAAACCTCGWTCGATATCGAATGGCGCGGAGAGCTRTTGCTYAAGGTCAGTTTACTCAGCCGTATTAGTTTAGAGGGGATATGAAATTCAGCCATAATGGCAWAGAAGTATCTCCTTTTCGTGCTTTAAAATCGACGAAGAGATGGTGTGTGTCGACCTTCTTATATATTTTCAAAGATTTGGCGCATGGTGATTATCTGTTTAATAGTAAATTTTCCATGTGTAAAGTTGCAATCAGTGGACCAAAGGTTTCAGTCTTTCCACCGCTACGCTTGATAGAATTTTAGAATAGAATATTAATATGATTTAACCAATGGTAATTGTCGCGGATGTGGGGTCCTCTTTGTTGCATATTGGACAGAGCACACTGCGACTCCCGGGCATGCTTTCATTCACCCACATCTGCAAATATGTTACTAATTGAACCTTCTCACTTCTGCGCCATATTTGAATAGCTCGGTCGGCAATTCATCGATCCCTGCCGCTTTGTTCCTCCTTATGCAGATATTTACTGTTCAAACCTGTTTTAAGTCGGAAAATGGAAAATTTATTCCATTGTCATCGAYTGGGGAATCGGGTTCGCTATCTTCTGATGTTACATTTTCACTGCCGTTCAGAAAAAGAGCTAGTGCTCTCTTCATAAAAATCACTTTCTATGTGAACTCTTAGTCGCTTATATATTTTCAATATTCAAGCCACTAATTTGTTTTAAATAGCTTTTTTATTATTTTTAAAACTTTTCTTTAATAAATTCAACATTTCTGCTTTCATAACCACTCAACGCTCATTGCTGTAGCCCCCCGTTCCTGTCTCTTATACACATCTAGATGTGTATAAGAGACAGGCTGTAGCCCCCCGTTCACCGCTTGATGGTGCTCGATCAATATGCAAATAAATTTTTATAAATTCAATTAAAAGCAGTAATCATCGGTTGGTCTGCAATGCAACAGCAGCTGCCATCAATTTTTCAAGAMCTCCTCAAGCAGCAATTTTCAATAATTCTTTCATAGTTTGCAAACTCTCAGCTATTCTTTCTCATTTTTCGCCGCATTGCATTCGTCGTCTTCAACCGAGCATACAATGCGGCACTTAGGAAAAATGCAAGAGGGTTCAACATTCGCCATCAAAATTCAACAAAAAGCAGTTATTYGTTAAAGCAAGGGAAGAGGAATGAAGAAGAAGCGAAAGATAGTGAGAGCGAGCTAACGGAATAGTAGTACGCGCACGAGTGTAAGCGCGAGCGATATAACGCCACACAGTAGGAGAGTGCAGCAATTAAGTGGAAGAAGACAAAGCTGAGCCAACAAAAATCCTTTTGAATGCAAATTTACTTTTGCTWTTGCACCACTTGCTGACAAACTTTCATTTTTCCAGGCACTCATTTATTCGGGGCAACGAATTTCCACTGACTGTATCATCTCCGCATCTTTTCGGCATACTGCACTCCTCTCCATTACCGCAAATTGCCCACTTACATGCGACGACTGCGTGCATTCGTTTGAAGGCTGCGATGCGACTTGAGGGGTGCTGACAGAGATAATGAAGGGGAGTGTTACTGGGTTGTAGATATGAATTTCATATCAGTCCATATAGATGAACCTGCAGTTACTTATGCATGCCACTTAATTTGTGTATTTTGGCTCTGCTCCCATATTCGTCATTTGCGCTCTACGAGCTGTGGTGCGAGTTCGGTTAACCATCTAGAGAATATAGTTGTCATAATTTCATCAATGAGTTTGTTTTAGAAGTGAAAGTTCTGCTTGCCTCTGTACTTCTTGTGGGTTTTGTAGACATTTGATTGGGTTTTTGTGCGCAAAACTCAGCACGCGAACTAAAAATTTAAGACCAAACTGATGCTTAAACATTTTTCGAAATGCTCTCATTTCATTCGGTAAAATTTTGTTCYTCAGCAACTTGGACTCACGTTCTAACTGAAATAGACAAACTAAGCTTGGTTTTCTGGTTTTTAATGCTGTAAAAAATAGTAAGATTTTTTACCTCTACTTTTTTAAAACCAATTCGTCGATATATTTTTTTTTATATATTGTTATGACTGTCAGTGACATTTGTGCGTGTGTAACATATGACATAAAATAATTATTAGTGTTTAGTATTCATTTGTTTTTCTGAACTACCTAAAGTGCATTCGGCGCTTTCTACGATAAGGGAAAWAATTCAACAAAAATGTTGGAAAAGATCTTCGGTAATAAGTGTTAGTTGTGAACAAGTGTTTTTAATTGGTACAAATTATTCAGAGAGGGAGACGGCCAACAACATCATGTGATGATCAACACGCCAATAAAATAAAGAAATTGGCCCTTGAGAATCGACGTTCAACAGTCATAGAACATACAGGCATTGTTGGGATATTGGAGGAATTAGTAAAAATCTAACCTAACCGAAAGYGTGTTTATTTCCAAAACTACAAACTTTTTTCGAAAAACGGTCGCGTTAACGTCTGTGTGCTTTTCGACTACCAGGATGCCATGAAACGTATTGGTAGTGGCGATGAATCTTGTTATGAGTAAGCATAGAGCTTACGACCCGGAAACAAAYGATCGAATATTGTGGCAATGGTGAGTCGAATCCGAAGAAAACTTTGATGGCAGGTCAGAAGTCAAGTTTGTGTTAATAGTTTTCTTCGATTATCGAGATGTGATGCACYKTGAACAMCTTCCGACCAGCCAAAAGCTGCTAAGCGTCATTATCGTGAAGTCATTCGTAAAAAGAGACCAGAACTACGAGCCGACAGCATTTGGTTTTTCCGCCATGATAATGCACTGTCTCATACTAATTTGATTCTTCGTGAGTTTTTTGCCACATTTCAAACCAATCAATATCGTGCCTCAACCACCGTATTCATCTGATTTAGCTCCGTGTGACTTCTGGCTGCTCAGCAAACTCAGCAACTGCTACGCGGAAAATGTTTTGAATTAATTGGAGACATTAAACCTAAAAACCTGCGGTCATTGAAGACTATTCCGAAATTGACTTTAACAACTGTTTTGAGGATTGGAAAAGACTTTGACACAAGTATATTKGGGCCAAGGGATTTTACTTTGAGGGGGACGACATAGATTTTGAAGAATAAGTAAAGAATTTTAAAATTATAAACAAAATCTTACTAATTTTTTGCTCTAGTTGATAGCAAAAAAGGAATAAGAAATGAGTGGATATCTCACTTTCTAAACGTCATAAAATACCTTTGTTCCTATTACTGTCTGCTTTTATTAATCGGAATGGATGGGGTAGTGGATATCTCGCAACAAATTCTAAAATATGGAACAGATTTAATTTTTAATATATAAAAGTATTTAAAATGGTATAAAGTCTTGAAGTCAGTTTATACTTCGAACTTCTTTACTCATGCATTATGTTTCTGCGATCCTCAGTTCGTCTTATCGACGAACACTATCTTCTCGCAAACAATACTTTTTTGTTCTAAATCGATGTTATTCGTGTTTTTGTAAACTTCCTTTGCTGGGTTCGGAACTAAGTCGGCGCAGTGAATCATTTACGGTATTCTTTCTAGAACTGTGCCATTAAGAGATTTTTCAAGACTAGTTTGGAAACTGTATTAATTTCCCTCTCTACACAATACTTTCGACACACTTTCTCCAAAGCACGCGCTGACATTCAAATCTTCAAAAGTTTACACAGATTATGCTTTCACCACAAGGACAGCGCTCACTGATATTGTTTTTATTGAAGCTTTTCTTCGCAAAGATTTCTGCTACTTTGATTTGCCTTACGCAGTACTTTCCGCCTTCACAGATAGTTCCAAATTTGTGTTGCGCTCAGTCGAAATGAGTACAGTAGTGTGTAGTGCGTGTGGCAGTGTAACCACAAATAAAGAAAAATCTGCTTGATCCCGACATTACTTCTTCGGTTGCCACTTCAATTGGCATAAGATAGCAGCGGCAGCACGTGCGGCCTGCCACAAAACGTACAAGGGCTTACAACATACAAGTCGACTACAGACTGACTGCCTGGCGACTGATTGAGGATTGTTGACTCTGAAACTAAATACTCTCTTGCGTTGGTTGTTGCCCACGGGTTGCGGTGTTGGCTCGAAGGCACTGCAGTACAACTTAAAATTTACTTAAGCTTCAGTTTATCTTCTTAATTAGTGGCTGAATGCCAAGAGCGCCTGAGCAGAGTTCGTCAAGTGCTTGTCCTTGTGGCGCTCAACCGTTTGGAGGGTATGCGTGCTAGTTCCACGAGCTCGACGTAACGCCAGCCGTGCTGTCGGGACCTGCTATGGTAAACTGACTTGTGTGCTCATATGCAATGACGGCAGCGGTCGGTAGGCGGTACACTTGCGGAGGTGAAGGCAGCTACAATATCACAATCACTCTTGTTTGCTGAGTTGTGATGATGCGTTCAGCTTGCTGATAGTTTTGCTGTTGCTGCTRCTTTCTTTTCTTTGTAGTTTCCACTCCTCGACGCAATTGGTCCATGCGGCACATTCATTATCATTCGTTTGAGTTTGCTTTGTGGCTTATCATTAGCTGGCAATTATACATTTGTCTTTGTGATTTTTAGCCCACGAAAGAGTGCGGTGGCAGATGAGCGATAACGATGGATCCGTGTATATGTGTATGCCTTTGTAAATGTATGTGTGTAGTGCTGCATGCTTTTAAGTGCACCGAAGCTCGTCACTTTCAACTGTTTGCTTTTCATATTTGAGCAGAAATTTGCATTTGCTTTAATTATCGTTCTTCATAACACCGCTTTTCACTCCCTCTTTTACGCCTCACTCGCTTTGCATATACAACTCAATTTTATGACGCTCAAATTACTAGTTCTCTTCTCACTCTCGCTCCTCTGCTTGACTATGGATTGCTCATTCAATATTTGTGTAGGCGATATTATCGGTGTTTGTATGCAAATGAGTGCGGTTGAGAGAGGGTATAAGTGTGTGTGTGTRTGTGTGTGTGCTATTTGCTCAAATGAGGATAACAATCGCTTATTTAATATCCTTTGACATTTTGTATATCTGCAGCTCTCGTACTCTTTATGCTATAAATGAGTATGTTTTCACACCAGGGCGGTCAGTTAATAGCTACGACCACTTAGCCGAGAAAGTTTACCATAGGTATTACAAATGGATATAGCTATCCAGTAGGAAAAATATGGATTAGTATGGATGGATGGAATAAATACTTTCAACTGTTTGCTAAATAGAGCTTATAATCTTAGAGCCGAAGTTAATAGCTTGCCGACTGCTTAGAGACTTTCACTAACTTGCCAATGAATTAGACTTCTTGCGTTTGGTGGGGTACTCTCGATTGGTTGATCATATTTGGAAGCTATATTTCATTCTTGAGTATTCCTTCGTCTACCAGCAAAAGATTTAGAACCCACTAAAAAAGCGAGAGCCAGGACCCTCCAGCCTTAGTCTAACTGAATTAAAGCAGACAAAAGTCGTTCATAGATGATACTACCTTGCGATCAGTCACGCTACTTCTACAACAATTATTCAAAACAAAAGTTTAGCATTACCAGGTRTACTTGAATATCGTATGTCTGGATGATTATTACATATCTCACTATGATAAATGTTGTTCGAAGTTGTTCTCGGTGCACAAATATATGGACGAGGATTATCAGGTCTTGAGAGATGTTTCACCACTTTTAATAGTTTGTAATTGCAGTCTTTCGGTTGTGATCATAAAACTAGTTCTTAAAATATTCGAAGAGGTAGATCAATCCCATTACATGTCGAAAATGGGACAGCAGAAAAGTTGACAATGATCTTCTTTTCATAAAAAAGGATATTACATAGGTAAGCCAAATGGTGAAGGTCATGAAACCTGAAGTGGTGATAACATATATATCAAGTAATTTTGGTCTAGAATACTCGGTGTTCTCTCAGTACTAACACTATGATCGGTAAGGCGGGGCTGATATTCGAATAAGCGTATTCCACGCACTAATAGACAGATTTTGAACTGCCCAATCGTCCTACAGGGTATATCATCCATGCTGTCCAATACTTTCATTTACATATATATGTTGGATTTGTAGTCCTATTATTACGTGCCTCACTTCCCTAACAACTGCTCAGATTTCAGTCACATTTGCTAGGCTCAAATGACAGCACTTTGCCACGGCGTGATGCGCCCATGAGCGTGTACGACAGTTAATATTTGCATAGCAACAACAAAACCTGCATTGTGCATTTACAAAAACAATACAACAATATCGTCATTAAATAAGGAAAACAAAAACATTTGAAAATAGACAGGCCGTATTTACCACGTCTTAATTTCAGTGGTCACATTAGAGGGTGTTGCTGAGAAGTTGTGAATGAGATACTTGCAATTTCTGGAAAATGTATTAAAAGAGTTATTTTCAGTGAGTAGCAAATATGATTAACACTATCGTTGCACTTGTAACGCTCTCTTAATCTGCTTGCCACTGAAATAATTATGTTATATTATACTCCTCGTTTAGACCTGAAGATTTTTATAAACGCTTTGCAATGACTTTAATAAGAATGAGCTACAAAGCGTATTAGATGTCGAAATACCAACGTCTTCTTCAAAGTTACCTACAAATCTGAGTTCAAAATACTGGCTTTTTAGGCTTTTYAGAGTACAGTCGGAATAGTCCAATAGGTATATATTAGTATATTTTTCTGAAGAGCTGTGACTTTAGTTGTCGAAAGACTTAGGAATCTAACTGGTACTAACTGGTTTCCGTACTTATTAAGTATCGCAGGAGGAAAGCCTAGAAAAGTGCTTGGTTTCCTAAGTTGAGTAAAAATAAGAATAAATTAATCTTGCAATTTAAAATATATCTTCCTGAGTTATAAAAAGTTCATTTAACACAAGACTCTAGCAGTTAAAACTCAATAACATAAGACTCTCACAAAAATGGTCAAGCCGATCTCACAGCTCATTTGTAGAGCCTACAAACCTTTCACGGCGTTGAGTTATATGCTCGAATACATCAAAACTCACATAAAGAATTTTGATCTGAACGCATTTTTAAGAAGAAAATCTTAACAACCGAAGAACTGTCATGTACCTTAAAAGCATAAGCATAATTAATGCGGTGGAAAAAAAAGCTGACAACCCCCCCGCTTATGTTAGGAAACGATATAAGCCGAGCTCTCTGGGTCGTTGAGTAGTACGTGACCCTCATCTCCGCTGTCCTGCCACAACAAAGGCGTGTTAATTTTATCTACGATGTGTGATTGCCACACTTGTCTCGCATTTTTTTGTTGCCTTTTTAATTGTTGTTGTTGTTTGTGCGTTTTATTATCCTCATTGATGTTTAAATTAAAGAGTGAGAGTGCGTTACAAGGACGCAACGAAGGCGGGCAAGAGAGAAGATGAGCTGCGGCGCTCCGAAGACTGTGACGATATGCGAGCACATGGAGTGAGGCGCCGTTGTGTACCGAGTGTTAATTGTCATATGCAAATTTTTGGTGTGTTGCAAGCAAAAGTGCAACAACAAGAGCCTCAACACACATTGCAACGTCGAAGCGACACAGCGTCACACAAGTGGTGCAAAAATGCAAATTCGCTTTGACATTGCAAGAGCAGTGAAAGCAGAGAGACACAGACATTTTGCCAAAAGGCGGTGTAAGCAGGGAGTTGCGAGGCATGCAACGACGCGGTGGGATAATAGAAAGTGCAAGTGCGCGGGTGTTGCTACCAGAGCTAAGGGGGAAGCTGTGTTGATTTCAWGTTTGTTTTTTACCGCCACAACACCAACCTTCGCTCAACAGTCGGACTCGTTTGTTGTTGGCTGATGTGGCGTGTTGCAACACCCAACMGAAACGTATCTAATGTTACAGCGAACGTGCAACACATAAGTGATGCGTAATTTGCATTTGACAGATACGCAATGTCACCAGGAAAACAGCGGAGCGGAACACCAGAGGCGGAGGACGGTAGACAACGCGGTGAGTGCGAGGCAGTACCTCGGATTGGCGATGAGTCGACGGTGGCGCACCAACTACGCAATTCTACGGGCGCGCAGTCAGCTTGGGAGGAAGTTGCGTAGTCTGGATGTGGYTGGCGTGTTAGATTTGGACGCATCTATGCTCAGCAGACAGACAAATTGCTCAAAGCTTTGGCTTCGGTTCTGTCCGAGCGCGTTGGTGTGAGCCWCAATTGCCTGCACCGAATGCGGTGAATAAATAAACAGACACAAATAAGCCGCACAATCACCTACACTTAGCTTAGCAGACGAACTGGTATTATGTGTACCTCGTTGGCAAGGGTTTATGCGTCTGTCTATTCGGCTGTGTGGTAAATGTCGCTGGTGCTTTACCCGTGCGCGCTCAACTGACGTTTGATAAATGTGTTGGCGCGCTGGATGTTCTCTGTGAGGTGATGAGATGGAGTCCGCTCTCACCTACATCGTCTGTCTGTCGCTGACATTTGATTAGCTCGACATGTCGAAATGTTAATTTTGTTACTGTTATACAACGTGACGCCGCTTCGGAAGTGGAGAAGTGGAAAACGTGTGAACTGCGTTGGGCTTATTTAGTTTGAGCTAAACTAAATATTCTTTTCGACTCGATTATCGGTGGATAACCATTTTTCTTTAATAATTGTCGTTTCTTAAATTATAATCTGTGGTTAGTAATTTCTTTTGTCCTTCTTTTTTTCTTCCATGATTAAATATAAGGCTCTTTGACTATAGTAATAGAAGAAGAAATTTAAACAGCTGAATTTTTTTTTTGTTAAAAGCTTTCACTTAATGAAAATTTCATTCAAGTTAAACAACTTTTAGTTAATGCTTTCACATAAGCCAAACACCTGTTAACAAAAGCTTTATAAATAAAAATATTTTATACAAACTAAAAAGTTTTGTGCAAAAGTTTTAATGCGAAAACGCTTTTCGACAAACACAAAGTCTCTCACTAAAGTCTTTCTCTCTCCTATGAAGTAATATTTAATTCGGTAGTTCCGTGGGAGAGATACTTTCGATGCTTCTCCATGGTAAAGTAAAAGTAAAGCTTTCACATAAACCAAAAGTCTTTTGTATATAACCGTTAATCCAAGAAGCGTTTATATAATCCAAAATGTTTATGGTAAAAACTTTCATTTGAGGAAATAGTTATGCAAAAGCTTCACAAAAAGTAGCTTTAATATTAATCACACAGCTTTTAGTAACAGCTTTCAGAAATAGTATCTCTCATTTAAACCAAAAACTTTTGTTTATTAAAAGCCTTGCACGTAGAAAGTTTCATATAAATAAAAACCTTTTCATATAAGTTGGCATACGTACAAAAATTTTTTAAATATAAGCTTTTATATAAAGTAGCTTTTATACAAATTTAGAATATTTTAGTTAAAACTTTCACAGAAAAGGGATTTCATATAACCAAAAATATTTTACTAAAAGCTTTAATTCGAAAAAGCTTTTTTATATTTATGTCTGTTGCTGAAAGCTTTCATTTAAAAAATTGTTGTTTATTAAAAGCTTTTACATAATGTAATCTAATTGTACATTGTTATTGAAAATTTGTAAATAAAAACTACCAGACAAAGTAGATTTTATACGAAGCAAATATATTTATAAAAGCTTTCGCAAGATGCAGAAATCATCTTGGTATTCCGCTTTAATACCTAGCTCTCTAGCTCTTTTCTGTTTTTTTTTTTTTTTTTTTTTTTTTTTTTT